>NC_069499.1:1113122782-1113439032 GCF_027579735.1 Bombina bombina | reverse complement strand
AAAGGGAGGGATTTAAAAACATAATTTATGCTTACCTGATAAATTTATTTCTCTTGTAGTGTATCCAGTCCACGGATCATCCATTACTTATGGGATATTCTCCTTCCCAACAGGAAGTTGCAAGAGTTCACCCACAGCAGAGCTACTATATAGCTCCTCCCCTAACTGCCATATCCAGTCATTCGACCGAAAACATGCAGAGAAAGGAAAAACCATAGGGTGCAGTGGTGACTGTAGTTTAAATGAAAAAATTACCTGCCTTAAAATGACAGGGCGGGCCGTGGACTGGATACACTACAAGAGAAATAAATTTATCAGGTAAGCATAAATTATGTTTTCTCTTGTTAAGTGTATCCAGTCCACGGATCATCCATTACTTATGGGATACCAATACCAAAGCTAAAGTACACGGATGAAGGGAGGGACAAGGCAGGTACTTAAACGGAAGGTACCACTGCCTGAAAAAAAAATCCTTTCTCCCAAAAATAGCCTCTGAAGAAGCAAAGTATGAAGCGCAGACCAAGACGCCGTCTTGTAAATCTGTTCAACAGAAGCCTCATTTTAAAAAGGCCCAAGTGAAAGCCACAGCTCTAGTAGAATGAGCTGTAATCCCCTCAGGAGGCTGCTGTCCAGTCTGTCCTGTCTCATAAGCTAAACGAATTATGCTTTTAACCAAAAAGAAAGAGAGGTTGCTGAAGTCTTTTGACCTCTCAACTGTCCAGAGTAGACAACAAACAAAGTAAATGTTTGATGAAAATCTGAAGTAGCTTGTAAGTAAAACTTTAAAGCACGAACAACGTCCAAATTGTGTAATAGACGTTCCATCTTTGAAGAAGGATTAGAATACAAGAATGGAACAACACTCTCTTGAGTGATATTCTTGTTGGATACCACCTTAGGTAAAAAACACAGTTTTGATACGCAGGACTACCTTATCCGTACGGAGGACCAGATAAGGAGAATCACATTGTAAAGCAGATAACTCGGAGACTCTACAAGCCGAGGAAATATCTACCAAAAAGGAACTTTCCAAGATAAAAAGTTTGATATCTATAGAATGAAAAGGTTCAAACGGAACTCCTTGAAGAACCTTAATAATCAGGTTTAAGCTCCATGGCGGAGCAACATGTTTAGACACAGGCTTGGTTCTAACCAAAGCCTGACAAAATGCCTGAACGTCTGGAGTATCTGCTAGACGCTTGTGCAAAAGAATAGACAGAGTAGGAATCTGTCCTTTTAAGGAACTAGCTGATAACCCTTTTCTCAAAATCATCTTGGAGAAAAGATAGTATCCTGGGAATCCTGACTTTACTCCATGAGTAACCCTTGGATTCATATCAATAAGATATTTATGCTATATCTATGTTAAATTTTGCTAGTGACAGGCTTTCATGCCTGTATTAAGGTATCAATGACTGACTCGGAGAAGCCATGCTTTGATAACATCAAGCGTTCAGTCTCCAGGCAGTCCATCTCAGAGAAGTTTAATTTAGATGGTTGAAAGGACCCTGAGGTAGAGGGTCCTGTCTCAGAAGCAGAGACCATGATGGAAAGAATGACATGTCCACCAGATCTGCATACCAGGTCCTGCGTGGCCACGCAGGCGCTGTTAAAAACACCAAAGCACTCTCCTGCTTGATCTTGTGCAAAGACCTCCGGAGGGAATTCCCACTTCCCCGGGAGAAAAGTCTGACGACTTAGAAAATCCACCTCCCAGTTCTCAACACCTGGGATATGGAGAGTTGATAGACCAGAGAGAGTCTCTGTCCAGATAATTATTTAAAGACTTCTAACATCGCTAGGGAACTTCTGTTCCCCCTTGATGGTTGATGTAAGCCACAGTCATGATATTGTCCGACTGAATCTGATGTACCTCAGAGTTGCTAACTGAGGCCAAGCCTGAAGAGCATGGAATATCGCTCCCAGTTCCAGAATATTTATTAGAAGGAGGGTCTCCTCCTGAGTCCACTATCCCTGAGTCTTCAGGAAGTCCCAGACTGTATCCCAACCTAAAAGGTTGGCATCTGTTGTAACAACTGTCCCATCTGACCTGCGGAAGGTCATACCCTTGGACAGATGGACCCGAGATAACCACCAGAGAAGAAAATCTCTGGCCTCTTGGTCCAGATTTAAGAAGGGGACAAATCTGTGTAATCCCCGTTCCATTGATTGAGCATGCATAGTTGCAGCGGTCTGAAATGTAGGCGTGCAAAGGGTACTATGTCCCTTTCCGCTACCATTAGGCCGATTACATTCATGTGCCGAGCCACCGAAGGGCGTGGATGGAATGAAGAACATGGCAGTAATTTAGAAGCTTTGACAACCTGGACTCCGTCAGGTAAATTTTCATTTCTGCAGAATCTATCAGAGTCCCTAGGAAGGAAACCCTTGAGATTGGGGATAGAGAACTCTTTCCTTGTTCACTATCCACCCCTGCAATCTCAGAAATGCCAGTACTACATCCGTATGAGACTTTGGCAATTTGGATGTTCGACGCCTAAATAAGGGGCCACTTCTATGCCCCGCAGCCTAAGGACTGCCAAAGCGACCCCAGAACCTCCATAAAGATTCTTGGGGCTGTAGTTAACCCAAAGGAAAGAGCAACAAACTGGTAATGCCTGTCTAGAAAGGCAAACCTGAAAAACGATGGTGATCCTTATGCATCGTTATGTTAGGATAAGTATCCTTTAAATCCATTGTAGTCCTCTATTGACTCTCCTGGATCATAGTTAAGATGGTACGAATAGTTTCCATCTTAAATGATGGAATTCTAAGGAATGTTTAAGATCTTTAAATCCAAAATAGGTCTGAAGGTTCCCTCTCCTTGGGAACCACAAACAGATTTGAGAAAAACTCTGTCCCTGTTCCTGTCTTGGAACTGGATGGGTCTCGTACACAATGTAAGAATGCCTCTTTCTTTATCTGGCGTGCAGATAATTGTGAAAGGTAAAATCTCCCCTTTTTCGGAGGGGAAGCATTGAAATCCAGAAGATATCTCTGGGATATAATTTCCAATGCCCAGGGATCCTGGGCATCTCTTGCCCACGCCTGGGCGAAAAAAGAAAGTCTGCCCCCTACAGGATCCGTTACCGGATAGGGGACCGTTCCTTCATGCTGTCTAAGAGGCAGCAGCAGGCTCCTTGGCCTGCTTATCTTTGTTCCAGGTCCGGTTGTCTCCAGACCGTCATGGACTGAGCAAAAGTACCCTCTTGATTTGCCTTAGAGGAAGTTGATGCCACACCTGCCTTGAAGTTTCGAAAGGCATGAAAATTAGACTTTTTTGGCCCTTGATTTGGACCTGTCCTGAGGAAGGGCATGACCTTTTCCTCCAGTGATATTAGCAATGATCTCCTTCAAACCAGGCCCTAATAGGGTCTGCCCCTTGAAGGGAAGTTAAGTAGCTTATTTATTAAAGTCACGACAGCTGACCATGATATAAGCCATAGCGCTCTGCGCGCCAGTATAGTAAAAACAGAATTCTTAGCCGTTAGTTTAGTCAAATGAACAAAGGCATCAGAAACAAAGGAATTGGCTAGCTTAAGTGCTCTAAGCTTGACAAGTATATTCATCCAATGGAGTCGCTACCTGTAAAGCCTCATCCAGAGACTCCAACCAGAACGCCGCAGCAGCAGTAACAGGAGCAATGCATGCAAGGGCTGCAGGATAAAACCTTGTTGAATAAACATTTTCCTAAGGTAACCCTCTAATTTTTTTATCCATTGGAACTAAAAAAGCACAATTGTCCTCGACAGGGATAGTGGTACGCTTAGCTAGAGTAGAAACTCTTCTCTCCATCTTAGGGACTGTCTGCCATAAGTCCCGTGTGGTGGCATCTGTTAAAAACATTTTTCTAAAAATAGGAGGGGAAGAGAACGGCACACCTGGTCTATCCCATTCCTTATTAATAATTTCTGTAAACCTCTTTAGGTATTGGAAAAACAGAATTTATGTTTACCTGATAAATTACTTTCTCCAACGGTGTGTCCGGTCCACGGCGTCATCCTTACTTGTGGGATATTCTCTTCCCCAACAGGAAATGGCAAAGAGCCCAGCAAAGCTGGTCACATGATCCCTCCTAGGCTCCGCCTACCCCAGTCATTCGACCGACGTTAAGGAGGAATATTTGCATAGGAGAAACCATATGGTACCGTGGTGACTGTAGTTAAAGAAAATAAAATATCAGACCTGATTAAAAAAACCAGGGCGGGCCGTGGACCGGACACACCGTTGGAGAAAGTAATTTATCAGGTAAACATAAATTCTGTTTTCTCCAACATAGGTGTGTCCGGTCCACGGCGTCATCCTTACTTGTGGGAACCAATACCAAAGCTTTAGGACACGGATGAAGGGAGGGAGCAAATCAGGTCACCTAAATGGAAGGCACCACGGCTTGCAAAACCTTTCTCCCAAAAATAGCCTCAGAAGAAGCAAAAGTATCAAACTTGTAAAATTTGGTAAAAGTGTGCAGTGAAGACCAAGTCGCTGCCCTACATATCTGATCAACAGAAGCCTCGTTCTTGAAGGCCCATGTGGAAGCCACAGCCCTAGTGGAATGAGCTGTGATTCTTTCGGGAGGCTGCCGTCCTGCAGTCTCGTAAGCCAATCTGATGATGCTTTTAATCCAAAAGGAGAGAGAGGTAGAAGTTGCTTTTTGACCTCTCCTTTTACCGGAGTAAACAACAAACAAGGAAGATGTTTGTCTAAAATCCTTTGTAGCATCTAAATAGAATTTTAGAGCGCGAACAACATCCAAATTGTGCAACAAACGTTCCTTCTTTGAAACTGGTTTCGGACACAGAGAAGGTACGATAATCTCCTGGTTAATGTTTTTGTTAGAAACAACTTTTGGAAGAAAACCAGGTTTAGTACGTAAAACCACCTTATCTGCATGGAACACCAGATAAGGAGGAGAACACTGCAGAGCAGATAATTCTGAAACTCTTCTAGCAGAAGAAATTGCAACTAAAAACAAAACTTTCCAAGATAATAACTTAATATCAACGGAATGTAAGGGTTCAAACGGAACCCCCTGAAGAACTGAAAGAACTAAATTGAGACTCCAAGGAGGAGTCAAAGGTTTGTAAACAGGCTTAATTCTAACCAGAGCCTGAACAAAAGCTTGAACATCTGGCACAGCTGCCAGCTTTTTGTGAAGTAACACAGACAAGGCAGAAATCTGTCCCTTCAGGGAACTTGCAGATAATCCTTTTTCTAATCCGTCTTGAAGGAAGGATAAAATCTTAGGAATCTTAACCTTGTCCCAAGGGAATCCTTTAGATTCACACCAACAGATATATTTTTTCCAAATCTTGTGGTAAATCTTTCTAGTTACAGGCTTTCTGGCCTGAACAAGAGTATCAATAACAGAATCTGAGAATCCTCGCTTCGATAGAATCAAGCGTTCAATCTCCAAGCAGTCAGCTGGAGTGAAACCAGATTCGGATGTTCGAACGGACCCTGAACAAGAAGGTCTCGTCTCAAAGGTAGCTTCCAAGGTGGAGCCGATGACATATTCACCAGATCTGCATACCAAGTCCTGCGTGGCCACGCAGGAGCTATCAAGATCACCGACGCCCTCTCCTGATTGATCCTGGCTACCAGCCTGGGGATGAGAGGAAACGGCGGGAACACATAAGCTAGTTTGAAGGTCCAAGGTGCTACTAGTGCATCCACTAGAGCCGCCTTGGGATCCCTGGATCTGGACCCGTAGCAAGGAACTTTGCAGTTCTGACGAGAGGCCATTAGATCCATGTCTGGAATGCCCCACCGCTGGGTGACTTGGGCAAAGATTTCCGGATGGAGTTCCCACTCCCCCGGATGCAATGTCTGACGACTCAGAAAATCCGCTTCCCAATTTTCCACTCCTGGGATGTGGATAGCAGACAGGTGGCAGGAGTGAGACTCCGCCCATAGAATGATTTTGGTCACTTCTTCCATCGCTAGGGAACTCCTTGTTCCCCCCTGATGGTTGATGTACGCAACAGTCGTCATGTTGTCTGATTGAAACCGTATGAACTTGGTCCTCGCTAGCTGAGGCCAAGCCTTGAGAGCATTGAATATCGCTCTCAGCTCCAGAATATTTATCGGTAGAAGAGATTCTTCCCGAGACCAAAGACCCTGAGCTTTCAGGGATCCCCAGACCGCGCCCCAGCCCATCAGACTGGCGTCGGTCGTGACAATGACCCACTCTGGTCTGCGGAACGTCATCCCTTGTGACAGATTGTCCAGGGACAGCCACCAACGGAGTGAGTCTCTGGTCCTCTGATTTACTTGTATCTTCGGAGACAAGTCTGTATAGTCCCCATTCCACTGACTGAGCATGCACAGTTGTAATGGTCTTAGATGAATGCGCGCAAAAGGAACTATGTCCATTGCCGCTACCATCAACCCGATCACTTCCATGCACTGAGCTATGGAAGGAAGAGGAACGGAATGAAGTATCCGACAAGAGTCTAGAAGTTTTGTTTTTCTGGCCTCTGTTAGAAAGATCCTCATTTCTAAGGAGTCTATAATTGTTCCCAAGAAGGGAACCCTTGTTGACGGGGATAGAGAACTCTTTTCCACGTTCACTTTCCAGCCGTGAGATCTGAGAAAGGCCAGGACGATGTCCGTGTGAGCCTTTGCTTGAGGAAGGGACGACGCTTGAATCAGAATGTCGTCCAGGTAAGGTACTACTGCAATGCCCCTTGGTCTTAGCACCGCTAGAAGGGACCCTAGTACCTTTGTGAAAATCCTTGGAGCAGTGGCTAATCCGAAAGGAAGCGCCACGAACTGGTAATGTTTGTCCAGGAATGCGAACCTTAGGAACCGATGATGTTCCTTGTGGATAGGAATATGTAGATACGCATCCTTTAAATCCACCGTGGTCATGAATTGACCTTCCTGGATGGAAGGAAGAATAGTTCGAATGGTTTCCATCTTGAACGATGGAACCTTGAGAAACTTGTTTAAGATCTTGAGATCTAAGATTGGTCTGAACGTTCCCTCTTTTTTGGGAACTATGAACAGATTGGAGTAGAACCCTATCCCTTGTTCTCTTAGTGGAACAGGATGAATCACTCCCATTTTTAACAGGTCTTCTACACAATGTAAGAACGCCTGTCTTTTTATGTGGTCTGAAGACAACTGAGACCTGTGGAACCTCCCCCTTGGGGGAAGTCCCTTGAATTCCAGAAGATAACCCTGGGAGACTATTTCTAGCGCCCAAGGATCCAGAACATCTCTTGCCCAAGCCTGAGCGAAGAGAGAGAGTCTGCCCCCCACCAGATCCGGTCCCGGATCGGGGGCCAATATTTCATGCTGTCTTGGTAGCAGTGGCAGGTTTCTTGGCCTGCTTTCCCTTATTCCAGCCTTGCATTGGTCTCCAAGCTGGCTTGGCTTGAGAAGTATTACCCTCTTGCTTAGAGGACGTAGCACTTTGGGCTGGTCCGTTTTTACGAAAGGGACGAAAATTAGGTCTATTTTTCGCCTTGAAAGGCCGATCCTGAGGAAGGGCGTGGCCCTTACCCCCAGTGATATCAGAGATAATCTCTTTCAAGTCAGGGCCAAACAGCGTTTTCCCCTTGAAAGGAATGTTTAGTAGCTTGTTCTTGGAAGACGCATCAGCCGACCAAGATTTCAACCAAAGCGCTCTGCGCGCCACAATAGCAAACCCAGAATTCTTAGCCGCTAACCTAGCCAATTGCAAAGTGGCGTCTAGGGTGAAAGAATTAGCCAATTTGAGAGCATTGATTCTGTCCATAATCTCCTCATAAGGAGGAGAATCACTATCGAGCGCCTTTATCAGCTCATCAAACCAGAAACATGCGGCTGTAGTGACAGGGACAATGCATGAAATTGGTTGTAGAAGGTAACCCTGCTGAACAAACATCTTTTTAAGCAAACCTTCTAATTTTTTATCCATAGGATCTTTGAAAGCACAACTATCCTCTATGGGTATAGTGGTGCGTTTGTTTAAAGTAGAAACCGCTCCCTCGACCTTGGGGACTGTCTGCCATAAGTCCTTTCTGGGGTCGACCATAGGAAACAATTTTTTAAATATGGGGGGAGGGACGAAAGGAATACCGGGCCTTTCCCATTCTTTATTAACAATGTCCGCCACCCGCTTGGGTATAGGAAAAGCTTCTGGGAGCCCCGGCACCTCTAGGAACTTGTCCATTTTACATAGTTTCTCTGGGATGACCAACTTTTCACAATCATCCAGAGTGGATAATACCTCCTTAAGCAGAATGCGGAGATGTTCCAACTTAAATTTAAATGCAATTACATCAGGTTCAGCCTGTTGAGAAATGTTCCCTGAATCAGTAATTTCTCCCTCAGACAAAACCTCCCTGGCCCCCTCAGATAGGGTTAGGGGCCCTTCAGAGATATTAATATCAGCGTCGTCATGCTCTTCAGTAACTAAAACAGAGCAGCCACGCTTACGCTGACAAGGGTTCATTTTGGCTAAAATGTTTTTGACAGAATTATCCATTACAGCCGTTAATTGTTGCATAGTAAGGAGTATTGGCGCGCTAGATGTACTAGGGGCCTCCTGAGTGGGCAAGACTCGTGTAGACGAAGGAGGGAATGATGCAGTACCATGCTTACTCCCCTCACTTGAGGAATCATCTTGGGCATCATTGTCATTATCACATAAATCACATTTATTTAAATGAACAGGAATTCTGGCTTCCCCACATTCAGAACACAGTCTATCTGGTAGTTCAGACATGTTAAACAGGCATACACTTGATAATAAAGTACAAAAAACGTTTTAAAATAAAACCGTTACTGTCACTTTAAATTTTAAACTGAACACACTTTATTACTGCAATTGCGAAAAAACATGAAGGAATTGTACAAAATTCACCAAATTTTCACCACAGTGTCTTAAAGCCTTAAAAGTATTGCACACCAAATTTGGAAGCTTTAACCCTTAAAATAACGGAACCGGAGCCGTTTTAACACTTTAACCCCTTTACAGTCCCTGGTATCTGCTTTGCTGAGACCCAACCAAACCCAAAGGGGAATACGATACCAAATGACGCCTTCAGAAAGTCTTTTCTAAGTATCAGAGCTCCTCTCACATGCGACTGCATGCCATGCTTCTCAAAAACAAGTGCGCCACACCGGCGCGAAAATGAGGCTCTGCCGATATTATAATATCAATATACCCAGATAAAATGATTCCTCAAGGCTAAATATGTGTTAATAATGAATCGATTTAGCCCAGAAAAGTCTACAGTCTTAATAAGCCCTTGTGAAGCCCTTATTTACCATCGTAATAAACATGGCTTACCGGATCCCATAGGGAAAATGACAGCTTCCAGCATTACATCGTCTTGTTAGAATGTGTCATACCTCAAGCAGCAAGAGACTGCACACTGTTCCCCCAACTGAAGTTAATTGCTCTCAACAGTCCTGTGTGGAACAGCCATGGATTTTAGTTACGGTTGCTAAAATCATTTTCCTCATACAAACAGAAATCTTCATCTCTTTTCTGTTTCTGAGTAAATAGTACATACCAGCACTATTTCAAAATAACAAACTCTTGATTGAATAATAAAAACTACAGTTAAACACTAAAAAACTCTAAGCCATCTCCGTGGAGATGTTGCCTGTACAACGGCAAAGAGAATGACTGGGGTAGGCGGAGCCTAGGAGGGATCATGTGACCAGCTTTGCTGGGCTCTTTGCCATTTCCTGTTGGGGAAGAGAATATCCCACAAGTAAGGATGACGCCGTGGACCGGACACACCTATGTTGGAGAAAACATCAGTACACACCGGCACTGCATAGTATTTATTCAGTCTACACAATTTCTCTGGCACTGTGATTGTAACACAGTCATTCAGAGCTGCTAAAACCTCCCTGAGCAACAAGTGGAGGATCTCAAGCATAAACTTTAAATGTAGAAATATCGGAATCAGGTTAAATCATCTTCCCTGAGTCAAAAATATCACCCACAGACTGAAGCTCCCCTCAGCTTCTGCATATTGTGAGGCAGTATCAGACATGGTTCTTGACGCATCTGTATGCTCTGTATCTACCCCCAGAGCTATCTAGCTTTCCTTTAATTTCAGGTAGTCTGACTAATACCGCTGCCAGAGTATTATTCATAACTTTCGCCATATCTTGTAAAATAAACGCTATGAGCGCCCTTGATGTACTTGGCGCCATTTGAGCGTGAGTCCCTGAAGCGGGAGTCGAAGAGCCTGACACGTGGGGAGAGTTAGTCGGCATAACTTTCCCCTTGACAGAATCCTCTGGTAAAATAAACGCTATGGGCGCCCTTGATGTACTTGGCGCCATTTGAGCGTGAGTCCCTGAAGCGGGAGTCAAAGGGTCTGACACGTGGGGAGAGTTAGTCGGCATAACTTCCCCCTCGACAGAATCCTCTGGTGATAATGTTTTTAAAGACAAAAAATTATCTTTATTGCTTAACATGAAATCAGTACATCTGGTACACATTCTAAGATGGGGTTCCACCATGGCTTTTAAACATAATGAACAAGGAGCTTCCTCTATGTCAGACATGTTAGTACAGACTAGTAATGAGACTAGTAAGCTTGGAAAACACTTTAAATCAAGTTAACAAGCAAATATAAAAAAACGTTACTGTGCCTTTAAGAGAAACAAATTTTGTCAAAATTTGAAAAACAGTGAAAAAAGGCAGTAAATCAAACAAAATTTTTACAGTATATGTAATAAGTTAACAGAGCATTGCACCCACTTGCAAATGGATGATTAACCCCTTAATGCAAAAAACAGATCAAAAAAACGACAGACGTTTTTTAACAGACACAACAAAACTGCCACAGCTGTGCTGTGGATTACCTTCCCTATAAACGATTTTGGAAGCCTTTTTAGCCCTTTAGAGATGTCCTGTAGTATTCATGGGACTGCTGAGGGAATCTGGATGATTCATTTTGTAATTTTAACTGCACAAAAAAAAAATCGCCAAAATAGGCCCCTCCCACTCATATTACAACAGTGGAAAGCCTTAGGAAACTGTTTCTAAGCAAAATTTAAGCCAGCCATGTGGAAAAAACTAGGCCCCAATAAGTTTTATCACCAAACATATATAAAAAACGATTAAACATGCCAGCAAACGTTTTAAATTACACTTTTATAAGAGTATGTATCTCTATTAATAAGCCTGATACCAGTCGCTATCACTGCATTTAAGGCTTTACTTACATTACTCCGGTATCAGCAGTATTTTCTAGCAAATTCCATCCCTAGAAAAATATTAACTGCACATACCTTATTGCAGGAAAACCTGCACGCCATTCCGTCTCTGAAGTTACCTCACTCCTCAGAATATGCGAGAACAGCAATGGATCTTAGTTACTTCTGCTAAGATCATAGAAAACGCAGGCAGATTCTTCTTCTAAATACTGCCTGAGATAAACAGTACACTCCGGTACCATTTAAAAATAACAAACTTTTGATTGAAGAAATAAACTAAGTATAAAACACCACACTCCTCTTACGACCTCCATCTATGTTGAGAGTTGCAAGAGAATGACTGGATATGGCAGTTAGGGGAGGAGCTATATAGCAGCTCTGCTGTGGGTGAACTCTTGCAACTTCCTGTTGGGAAGGAGAATATCCCATAAGTAATGGATGATCCGTTGACTGGATACACTTAACAAGAGAAATTGCCTTTATTCACTGAGAAAATAAATCCACAAACACACAAAAAATCAATTGCCAGAAGTCCCACATGGTGTCAGATATGGGAAACCTTTTCTTAAAACTAGGAGGGGGAGAAAACTGTATACCTGGTCTATCCCATTCCTTCTTAACAATTTCCGAAATTCTCTTAGGAAACGGAAAAACATCCGTCTAAGTAGGTACTTCCAAATATTTGTCCATTTTACACAATTTTTCTGGGGGAATCGTGATCGGGTCACAATCATCCAGAGTCGCCAGAACCTCCCTGAGCAATAAGCGGAGGTGTTCTAATCTGAATTTAAAGGACACGAAGTCCGAATCTGTCTGAGGTAATACATTTCCTGACTCTGAAAGTTCTCCCTCAGACATAAAATCCCTAACCCCCAAATCAGAGCATTGGGAGGGTGCATCGGAAATAGCCACTAAGGCGTCAAAGGGTTCAGTATCTACATTAATATCTGACCTATGGCGTTTACCCTGCAAACCTGGCAGTTTAGACAATACCTCTGTAAGGGTAGTAGACATAACTGCAGCCATATCTTGCAAAGTAAAAGAAGTAGATGCACTAGAAGTACTTGGCGTCGCTTGTGTGGGCGTTAAAAGTTGTGACACTTGGGGAGAATTAGATGGCATATCCTGATTCTCTGCAGACTGAGAACCATCTAGAGGCCCACTTTCTTTATTTAAAATGTGATCCTTACAGTGTAAGGCCCTTTCAGTACAAGAAGGGCACAATGTAAGAGGGGGTTCCACCATGGCTTCTAAACACATAGAACACTGAGTTCCCATGTCAGACATGTTGTACAGACTAGTAATAACAGCACAAGTCGTTCCCAATCTTTATTATATGTGAAAAAAACAATTCTGCACAAAAACGGTTACTGCGCCTTTAAGGATAAAAAGTGTACACTGTTTTGCAAAGTCGTTAAAACGATATTCAAAATGAGTAATTTTGTTGATATGAGAGCATAATGTGCTATCGGATATTGCACCACAAGTAATAGGAGAGTTAAATCTTATTTTTAGTAAATTAGGCAGTAAAAAACGATCAGACAATTTTCACTTAATGGATTCTGCACCTCGCCACAGCGCCTACCTGCCCCCAAGACCTATCAAAACGATCCGGTCCCACTCCAAAATACAGCCTCACAGTCTGGTTCCAACCGGAGCTAATGGCTGCTACCTCTCCAGAAACTAACTGCACACTGAAGCGCAAAATTAGGCCCCGCCCATCATGTCTGATGAACCGACAACTTGAGAAAACCGCATGGGAAGCGTTTCAACAATAAAAATATGCACACACTGCTTTTTTGTAATGAACATGCCATGTGAACCCCAAAGAAAAATTAAACTCAGCCTCAATAAACCCCATAATCGTAACATTAGGTGTTTCCTAGGCTGCCCCAGTGTCTAAAACCAGCCCTTAAGTATCCCATGTTATCTTGAATGGTATAATAATACACAGGTTACTACAGTGCCAACCTTTTTTTTTATATAAGGAATACTGCTTACCCTTTCCCCGCATGGGAAATATGTCAGCCAAATTCTGATATATCAGGTTTGCTCAGAATGTAAATGACTGCACATACCTTGATACTGCTTGTAGCAAGAAAACGTTCCCCCATACTGAAGATTTCTCCCGTACTTCCTCAGTAAAACTTGAGAGAACGAACATGGATCATAGTTACTACTGCTAAGATCATCAGACTCAAGGCATGATTATTCTTCTATGTCATGCCAGAGTAAAAACAGTATTCACCGGTACCATAAAAAATTCTTGATTGAAGAAAAACTAAACTATCTTTTTATCACCACATAAACTTTACCCTTCCTATTGCTAGCATAGGCAAAGAGAATGACTGGGGGGAGGAGTTAGGGGAGGAGCTATATAGCAGCTCTGCTGTGGTGCTCTTTGCCACTTCCTGTTTCTTCTGGTGAACTGCTTGTGCAATGCCGCCCCCTGCAGATTCGCAACCAATCGGCCGCTAGTAGCGGGGGTCAATCAGCCCAATCGTATACGATCGGGCGGATTGATGTCCACAGCCACGGAGGCCGAGTTAAGGAGCAGTGTTCTTAAGACCGCTGCTTCTTAATTGTTGTTTCCGGCGGGCCTAAAGGCTTGCGTGGAAACAGCTCAATTGGGCCGATTGACAGCTTGTTAAATCGGCCCCATGTCTTAATTTGCGCTAACCAGATGAGCGCAAATTTTATTTATGCTTGAGCGCAACCATTTACTTTCAATATGCATACCAGTTAGCGTGTTTGCGATATTGCTTATCGGGTCCCACGCTAACAATAGCTAACCACTTGTAATCTAGCAAAATGTCGACTTAAAGGGACGGTAAAGTCATAATTAGACATTCTTGCTTTAGACAGAGCACACAATTTTAAACAACTTTCCAATTTACTTATATTAATTTGCTTCGTTCTCTTGTCATCCTCTGCTGAAAGGTTTATCTAGGTAAGCTCTGGAGCAACAAAGAACCTAGGTTCTAGCTGGTGATTGGTGACTGCATATATATATATATATATATATATATATATACCCATTGTCATTGGCTCACCCATGTGTTCAGTCAGCAACCAGTAGTGCATTGGTGCTCTTTCAACAAATTATACCAAGAGAATTAAGCAAATTTGATAATAGAAGTAAACTGGAAAGTTGTTTAAAATTGTATGTTCTACCTAAATCATGAAATAATTATTTTGGGTTTCATGTCCCTTTAAGGCAAATGTAGAAGTACACAAAGGTAACAACTGTATTAGTGTGAAGGATATAGGTTTGTGAGTTGGACTAGTCTTCTATGTACTTGTGTGATAGTAGTATGGTTACACATAATGGATTAGCATAGATGGATGTGTTGCAGAAAATGTGTTGAATAGTTACTATTTATGAACTTGCTTAAAGGGATATGAGACACAAAATAATTCTGATTTACTTCTATCTATATGTATATGTATGTGCCGGCTCCTAAGCATACATCCCTGCTTTTCAACAAAAGATACCAAGAGAACAAAGAAAAAATGACAATAGAAGTAAATTAGGAAGTTATTTAAAATAGCATGCTCTATCTGAACCATGAAAGAAATATTTTGGGTTTCATATCCCTTAAAAGCAGGGTTAAGTGTAAAAGAGTAATTGCTGCATCTTTACAGAGAATGCACAGAGCTATTGTACCTTCTCAGCAGTTATGGGTAGCAGGGATGGAGCATTCAAATGACCTGGGGAATCCCGGTGCTTTCGATGCCGGATCCTCTCTTTGTCTTTATGACTCTACAGAATTAATAAACAGAAGTCAGTAGGTCAGTGTTCCGTTTGCCCAGCCTCAGAATTTTGATAGTGTGCATGCAATGAAGTGAAAGAGAGGGCAACTATAGAAGACTGAATAAAACATTTTTAAAAATGATAAAAACACACTGTTATCAGTTATACCTCAATACCTGAGGAACGATTTCAGTCTCACTTTTGGATTAAAACGGATTGAAAAAAACAAATCAAAATACACTCTCCAAAAGTAACTCCTTTTGTTGTTGACTTCTCTCAACAACCAAATCCTTTATAAATGAATCATAAAGTAGTGCATTGTGTTGAACTGAAATTCCATACACCTACCTCACTTTAAAACAGATGAGTTTCTATTACTTTACAGCCATACATGTTGTAACAAAATGTTGTTTAAATATTGTAACTTTATTCCTTTTGTTTTCCCTTTTTCTTCCTTTGCCATTATTAACAACAACAGAGAATACTAATGACAAAATGTAAACTTCCATTATTGTTAAAGGTATCACCTGTACTTTGTATAATTTTGGCTTTCAATAAAATAATTGCTTTAAAAAAAAAAAATATGAAAATAATTTGGTAAAAGACGTGAGCCCAAGATACTAAATTGCAACCGTCTACAATCAGTACTCCCAAAACTAGTCAAAATTTAACAGCAACAAACTTACAGCCAGATTACGAGTTTTGAGCGCTATAGGGAAATTAACGACCGCCACAAAAGCGGCGGTATTTCACCTCCCTATAGCGCTGCTATTACAGGTTTTGTAAAACCCGGCTTGTACGGGCGATATGGTTGCGTTGAGCTCCATATGTCACCCAAATACAAGAAGTGTTTTGATGTGCTCGTGCACGATTTCCCCATAGACATCAATGAGGAGACTCGGCAAAAAAAGCCTAACACCTGCGATTGTGGAAACAAAAGCTCCGTAACGCAGCCCCATTG
Organism: Bombina bombina; assembly: GCF_027579735.1. NCBI lineage: Eukaryota > Metazoa > Chordata > Amphibia > Anura > Bombinatoridae > Bombina > Bombina bombina. The sequence goes on along the minus strand of NC_069499.1, from coordinate 1,113,423,145 downwards.
ATGTCTATGGGGAAAGAAAAAGTTAAGTTTAAACCTAACACCCTAACATAAAAAACATGTCTAAACACCACTAATCTGCTGCCACCTACATTACAGTTATTAACCCCTAATCTGCCAGCCCCGATATCGCCGTCACCTACATACAGTTATTAACCCCTAATCTGCTGCCCCTAACATCGCCGCAACCTACATAATGTTATTAAACCCTAATCTGCTGCCCTTAACATCGCCGCCACCTAAATAAAACTATTAATCCCTAATCTGCCGTTCCCGAAATCGCAGCCACCTACATCACAGTTATTAACCCCTAATCTACCGCCCCCAAAGTCGCCGCCACTATACTAAAGTTATTAACCCCTAAACCTCTGGCCTCCCACATCACTAACACTAAATAAATATATTAACACCTAAACTTAACCCTAATGTAACCCTAATCCTAAGCATAACCCTTAGGTTTTATTTTTATTTCATAGGTAAATTTGAATTTATTTTAACTAGGTAGACTAGTTAGTAAATAGTTAACTATTTACTAACTACCTAGTTAAAATAAATATAAATTTGCCTGTAAAATAAAACCTAACCTGCCTTACACTAAAACCTAACATTACAATAAAATAAATTAAATTAATAAAATACAATTATCTAAATTACAAAAAAAATAAACACTAAATTACACAAAATAAAAAACACGAAATTATCAAAAATAAAAAACAATTACTCCTAATCTAATAGCCCTATCAAAATAAAAAAGCCCACCAAAATAAAAAAAAAAACTAGCCTACACTAAACTTCCAATGGCCCTCAAAAGGGCCTTTTGCAGGGCATTGCCCCAAATAAAGCAGCTCTTTTACCTGTTAAAAAAATACAAACACCCCCCAACCAAACCCCCTAAATAAACCTAAGCTAACCATTGCCCTGAAAAGGGCATTGCCCTTAAAAGAGCATTTAGCTCTTTTACATTGTCCAAACCCTAATCTAAAAATAAAAACCACCCAATAAATCCTTAAAAAAAACCTAACACTGGATGCGCAGAGCATCCTCTTCTTCCGATCGCTGCTGTAGAATGAAGTTTCCCTTTAAGTGACGTCATCCAAGATGGCATCCCTTACATTTCGATTGGCTGATAAAATTCTATCAGCCAATAGGAATTAAAGGTGAAAAAATCCTATTGGCTGTTGCAATCAGCCAATAGGATTAAGCTCGCATTCTATTGGCTATTCCAATTAATCAATAGAATGTGAGCTCAATCCTATTGGCTGATTGCAACAGCCAATAGGATTTTTTCCCCTTTAATTCCTATTGGCTAATAGAATTTCCTCCCCCTTCCTGAACTCCAGGGAGATACAGGGTAACAGCACATTGCAGAAAAGGTAAGTCAGAGCTTAACAATTTTTTTATTTTTTTTTTATTTTTTTTAAATAACATTTTATTGTATATTTTCAAAGAAAAATAATTACAAACATACATAAGAGGATGAATGATAAAATAATAAAGTATTAAAGTATTTGGTTAAGATACAGAAATTCAAACATAGGTTGTGTCTATTCCATATCAGTAACATAAGTACATTACAAAAGTGTCTCAAGATTACAAAAGTCCGGAAACAACACTACAAGCAATTCCATTAAAGGGACACTCAATCAAAATTAAACTTTCATTATTCAGATAGAGCATGCCATTTTAAACAACTTTCCAATTTACTTCCATTAACAAAATGTGCACATTCTATTTATATTTAAACTTTTTGAGTCACCAGTCCCTACTGAGCATGTGCAAGAATAAGTGTGTATGCATTTGTGAATGGCTGATGGCTGTCACATGGTACGTGTATGCATTTGTGAATGGCTGATGGCTGTCACATGGTACGTGTATGCATTTGTGAATGGCTGATGGCTGTCACATGGTACGTGTATGCATTTGTGAATGGCTGATGGCTGTCACATGGTACGTGTATGCATTTGTGAATGGCTGTCACATGGTACGTGTATGCATTTGTGAATGGCTGATGGCTGTCACATGGTACAGGGCGAGTGGAAAAAGACATAACTTTTAAAATTGTCAGAAAAAAAAAATCTACTACTCATTTGAAGTTCAGACTAAGTGCTATTGCATTGTCTTGTTATCTTGCATTTGTTGATTATGCAAATCTACTGTGTTGACTGGTCCTTTAACGTAACGTAACTTAATTTTAATTTCTGTCTCTATTGTCTATGTAAAAGATCCAGGGCCCCTTAATTGGCTCATGTAAAAGGGCTTGTGTAGAGGTTAGTTGGATATCTTTTTCAAATATGTCACTTAATAATCTAGACTGCTGAGTCCAGATGCCAGACATATGTGGGCAGAACCACCACATATGTGAGTATAAGCCTTGATCGTCACAGCCTCTAAGACATTTTGGTTTGGTTTGGTCCACCTGATGCAGTCTAGTAGGGTGAAAGTACCATCTGAATGCTACCTTTAGGTAATTTTCTTTAAGATGTGCACAGATTGAAAATAATGAGCCCTTGTTTAATACTTCACACCATTTTTCTGTTGTTCAATTAAAATTAAACTCCTATTCCCATTTGCACAAAAGGAAGTTTTGTTTTATCTGTGGGAATGTTAAATAATGGGTATAAATTTGAGATAGCTCCCTTTGTTCTTTTCGGTGAGAGACATAAATGTTCTAGATATGTAATTGTCTTAAGTGTATCTTTGCCTAGGACTTAATTTACCCTTGCTCGTAGTTGTAGATATTGAAACCAGCTTGATGCGTCTTGGGTATTTAGTTCAGTGTATTGAATGTAGCTTAAAGGGACACAGAACCCAAATTTTTTATTTTGTGATTCAGATAAAGCATGCCATTTTAAGCAACTTTCTAATTTACTGCTATTATCAAATTTTCTTCATTCTCTTGCTATCTTTATTTGAAAAGCAAGAATGTAAGTTTAGATGCCGGCCCATTTTTGGTGAACAACCTGGGTTGTTCTTGCTGATTGGTGTATTAATTTAACAAACCAATAAACAAGTGCTGTCCAGAGTACTGAACCAAAAAAATAGCTTAGATGTCTTCTTTTTCAAATAAAGATAGGAAGAGAACAAAGAAAAATGAATAGGAGTAAATTAGAAAATTGCTTAAAATTGCATGTTCTATCTGAATCATGAAAGAAAAAAATTGGGTTCAGTGACCCTTTAAGAACGTTTGCCTTGCAATGTGTCTGCAATGTTATATAAGCCTCTGTTAGCCCATTTGTTATGTAGTGCATAGTTAAAATTAGTAGATAAGGTTATCAGTGGAGTCGTTCTGGAATTCTTAGAGATCAGAGAGTACTTAGGTATTAAAGAGTCCCATAGTGTGACCGTATGGGATATTGAGATATATGTTCTCCAGGCTTGTGGTCTATATGCTTTATCGGACCATAGTAGTCTGTATATTGGTGAAATCTGCATAAGATCTGATTCAATGCGTACCCATTGTAAATTATCAGAGATATTATGCCAAAGTGAAGTTTGCACTATCCTAGCTGCATAATAATATCCCAATAAGTCTGGTAGCCCCAAACCTCCTCCTTTCTCCTAGACCTTTTCCAAATAAAAGATATATCTTTTTGCAGTTTATGAAGCACATTTGGAGGGACATTAATGGGAAGGGACCTGAATAAATATAATAATTGAGGAAGTATAGCCATTTTGATTACTATCAATCTACCATATAATGATATATTTAATTTATCCCATTTTGCCAATCATTTTTTAATTTGTAAAATCAATGGAGTAAAGTTATTTTTATATACAGAATCTGTTTTGCGTGTGAGTTGTATACCCAAATATCTAATTCCCTGTTCTGCCCATTTAAGGTTAAAATTAAGTTCTAATAGCTTTTTAGTGTGCTATAGTACATTAGTACTTATCACTTCAAACTTATCCTGATTGATCTTATAACCTGAGATTTTTGCAAGAGAGTGTAAAGTTGATTATATCAGTGGCATGGAGATCATTGGTTTTGTGAGAGAATAACATTTTATATTCTTTCGAGTTTATATTAATCCCTGCAATATCTTTGTTTTGTCGAATATGGGCCGCTAATGGTTCAATACTAAGGGCAAAAAGCAGTGGTGACAAGGGAAAACCCTGTCTCGTTCCATTTAAAATGTGAATAGATTTAAAGTTGTAACCCGCTATTTTGACAAATGCTGATGGCTGTGAGTATATAGAGGATTATTGCTGCATGAAATTTTCCTGAGATCCCCATATTTTCCAGAACAGAATGCAAATAATTCCAATTCACACGATCAAATGCCTTCTCTGCGTCCAAAGAGAGAAACAGAGAAGGCACTCCCCCCACATTAGCATAATCTACCAGATCAATCAATTAAATTTATTTTAAGTCCAGGAGCCAACCAAAATACTTAGGAGCCAGATTTTTTTTGTTCTTTAATAAATGTGTATATGTATGCATATGTGTGTGTGTGTATATCTGTGTAGTAGAGATCACAGTGGCTGAAACTTACGCGTTAATTGGATATTGTGAAAATGAGAGAGAGAGAGAGAGAGAGAGAGAGACTCATTTCTACGTGTCATCCATTAGGAAGCATATATTATACATCAGCATATAATAAGCATATAGACCCCAGCAGTATAGTAGAGCAGGTTCCCAGGCAGACTGACACTGTGGAAACGTACAGCTGACATCAGCGAGGCTGTTCATGAACCTGTCCTCATGCACACTGAAAACAAACAGATCAATCCAGCACACAACGGTCCCAGATCAATCCAGCACACAACGGTCCCAGATCAATCCAGCACACAACGGTCCCAGATCAATCCAGCACACAACGGTCCCAGATCAATCCAGCACACAACGGTCCCAGATCAATCCAGCACACAACGGTCCCAGATCAATCCAGCACACAACGGTCCCAGATCAATCCAGCACACAACAGTCCCAGATCAATCCAGCACACAACGGTCCCAGATCATGCACACTGAGTAAGGGTAAAAAATGCAGCAACACCGGCTCCTCAAAGCCACTGCAGAAAAATTTTCACTAAAAAAAATCTCATCTCAGAAAATGAACAAAAGGTTCTGCCTTTTGGACTGTGGATTAAATTGCCAAAGATTACAATCACTTTAAGGTGTGCCAATACAGGCTATAGTAACAATTACACTAGAAAACAATCTATAAATTATCAAAACATATTTATTAATACCATAAAACCACAAGATGTAAACTAACTTGAAATGCTTCAATTACAAATTAAAGGCTTATGAAACCCAAACATTTTCTTTTGTGATTCAGACAGACATACCATTTAAAATAAAAAATATTCCCATGATATTCTGGGCTCCAGAAATGGACCAACTCCTAAGCATATGTTACTGCTTTTAAATCAAAGACACCAAGAGAACGAAGATAAAATTTATAATAGAAGTAAATTAGAAAGTTATTAAAAATCACATACAAATTTTGGGATTCATATCCCTTTAATAGTACTAAAAATAATGCAATTTTAAATAGCTTTCTATTTTCCTTCTATTATTTAATCAGATTCATCCTCTTGATATCCTTTGTTGAATAGCTCGACTGGGAGCTAGCTGCTAATTGGTTTACATGATGTGTTCAGTTATCTCCCAGTAGTGCATTGCTGCTCCTTCAACAAAGTATACCAAGAGAATGAAGCAAACTAGATAACAGAAGTTGTTTAAAATGATATGGTTTGTCTTAATCACAAAAGAAAAAAAATGTATTTCAGATCCCTTTAAAGTGTGTAGATAATAGGTATTGATTATTTACGTGTATTACTGAATAGTTGCTTTCTTATCCTATCCCTAACAGGTTGCCGTTGTGTTGTTTCTCCTAAATATTGTTAAAAGGACACTATACCCAATTTTGTTTTTCTTTCATGATTCAGAAAGAGCATGCAATTTTAAGCAACTTTCTAATTTACTCCTATTATCAAATTTTCTTTGTTCTCTTGCTATCTTTATTTGAAAAAGAAGGCATCTAAGCTATTTGTTTGGTTCAGAAGCCTGGAAAGTACTTGTTCATTGGTGAATGAATTTATCCACCAATCAGCAAGAACAACCCAGGTTGTTCACCAAAAATGGGCCGGCATCTAAACTTACATTCTTGCATTTCAAATAAAGATACCAAGAGAATGAAGAAAATGTGATAATAGGACTAAATTAGAAAGTTGCTTAAAATTGAATGCTCTATCTGAATTACAAAAGAAAAAATTTGGGTTCAGTGTCCCCTTAAGAACATGGGCACTGAATGAGGTATATAACATTCCTAGCGATGCATCTTACCTGATCATTAATTATAAAATCAATTATCTTATTGTTATATTCCCTTTTTTAGTTTTGGAACTATATTTTCATACTGTACATATAAGACAAGGAAAAAAGCCTTTTATTTCTTCTTTAAATATATTCGTATAAGTTATATTTGTTTTTCTAGGTTTAAAAGAGCTGTATGTCAGATAAATCATTCTTTAGATCATTTATTTTTTCTATATATTGCTTCTGGAGTGTTTTTGACATATCCACTTATTAGCGGGCCTCCTTTCAGGATATTCAAATGTTTTATTAGAATCTTATTTAATTCTTTACTTTGTGGTTATTAAAGGGATAGTTACTCAACATTTTATACAAACCTCCCCATTTAAGAAAGACTTCCTACGCCCCTTGACACCCTTCGAGCGATTGTGTGATAAGGGGATATCGATTCAAGGTCCACTATCAGTTTTCCGCCAATTGCTAATAGAAAACCAAAAACTCCATTTACCTGCCAACACTTCCAAATGGGCTCTCATCCTCCACATAGACATAGACAGTAAGGAATGGGGCAAAATATTTCTAAGAACGAAAAAATCCTCCACATCTCCACAGATACTCGAGATGAACTATAAGATTCTATCACGCTGGTATTTAACACCAACAAGACTGAACACTATATACCCTGAATACTCGCGAAAATGTTGGAGGGGTTTGTGGGGAGTTGGGTAGCCTAATACATATATGCTGGGATTGTCCCAGAATAAAATCATTGTGGAAGGAGATAGAAATACACTTTCAGAGGTTAGTGTGAGACTGGCTGAACTTATAGGCCTAGAGGAATATGGGTACATCAAACGAAATAAATTGCCCTTCTTTCTAGATGCTAGATTCATCTGGGAATATCTTCATCCTCCCCCTACGTCTAACCTCACCAATACAGTAACCACAACCTCCCAAGGGAAAAATAAAACTAACAGAGACAGGAACCCCCCCCCCCCCCCCGGGCCCAGAGACATGAAACAGCCTTGATAACTTTTGTTGACACGTCTTTTGTTTTCTTGTATAATAATAGCATAGCTTCTAAGTATAGTTAATGACCAGCGAAGGTCTCATGGCAATAGAACCTGGAGACGCCAGAGGGTGCAGGCCTATGCACTCCAGAAGGACTGTAAAGAGCTAAGGTAAAACTATTCATATGTGGTATGAGCAACAACGTAGAGCACCAAGTTTGTTAGTAGTTTAGGTAGTTTAATTTTGTTATGGATGAAGATGTACCTAGGCAAGAGTTCTGACTATGTTAGTACCTGATTGTATGCCTGGAACATATTGTGAAATGGAAGAAAAAAAAAAAAGGGATAATTATGATTATATCGTCTCTAACATCTTTTTCTCTTTGCATGCAAGGTAAGAAACCGGGATCTGTCTAGGATCTGAATGTTAATTATTCAGCCATACATTTTATTTGTGAGCTAGGTATCTGCAGGTAATTCTTTATATCAAAATTGTGTATTTTAAATACAGTAGGTCTACTGAGAGGCTGCTAGTTGTTTTGAAATTACTATCTTTCTTCTTGTTTTGATTCCTAATTGTATCTGTAAGATTTCTCAGAGTTGGAGATCAGTATGGGTCTACATTGCCAGATTATGACTTTTTAATACTCCAAAATGTTCCACTGTATTTTCCATAATTCTGTAACTAATGGCAGAGATGTTCATTGCTCGCTAGCGATCCAATTCCTCTGCTCTTTCCTGCAATTCAGTTAGCTGGTCATGTTGTAACTACTGACCTTTGTTTGTGTGGGTCCAAGTTGATAAACTTTGACAGTCTCTACCATACCAGCGATTTCCACTACCCTAAACTCAAGTTTGCCGTTTTGATAGTCATTTCTATTAGGACAAAGCAGTGTGTTATTTACAACTACCTCTAAGCCCTATCCCTCATCTGCTTGCTCATCTGTTTTTACTATTTAAGTAACATGCTTATATTTGCTTCCAAAATTACCTTTTACTGAGCATTACTGAATTTTTTAACCATTACTGACCTTTTACAAATCCCCAATTATATACTTCTCTAACCTTATCACCTTACACCAGTGTTTCTCAACTCTAGTCTTTAAAGGGACAGCCTACACCAGAATTATTGTTTAAAAAGATAGATAATCCCTTTATTATCCATTCCCTAGTTTTGCATAACCAACACAGTTATATAAATACACTTTTTACCTCTGTGATTACCCTGTATCTAAGCCTCTACAAACTGCCCTGTTATTTCAGTTCTTTTGACAGACATCAATTTTAGCCAATCAGAGCTGGCTCACTGGAACTCCACGTGCATGAGCACAGTGTTATCTATATGACACACATGAACTAACACCCTCTAGTGGTAAAAAAAACTGTCAAAATGCCCTGAGAGAAGAGGTGGCCTTCAAGGGCTAAGAAATTAGCATATGAACCTCCGAGGTTTAGCTTTCAACTACGAATAACAAGAGAACAAAGCAAAATTGGTGATAAAAGTAAATTGGAAAATTGTTTAAAATTACATTCTCTATCTGAATCATGCCAGTTTATTTTGGACTAGACCGTCCCTTTAAGTACTCCTAACAGGCCAGATTTTCATATCTTAACTAAAACACAGGTGAAATAATCAGCAACCATGGATATTAGTATTCTCTTACCAATCAGGTGATTATTTCCCATGTACTCTAGTTAAGATATCATGAAAATCTGGCCTGTAAGGGGTACTTGAGGACTAATATGATATTACATTCCAGAGTCTACACACACAGTATGTATATACCTTCTTCTGTCGGTCTCTATATAGAATGGGTTTTTCTAGGGCAGGCGAGGCAGAACGACTGCACCGACCAGGCACAAAAGGACAGGTGAGACGAGAAACCTTCTGATAAAGAAAGAAAATGAGGGTAAGAGAGAAATGGTCTCTCAATTTGTGAGATAAAACAGTGACATAAAGTGAGACAGCAGAAAGATTAGGTTGTGGGGAAAGAAAGAAGTGAAAACACTGGATGATCAAGTATTTGTCATTTCTAAAGTTTAAATAAAACACATAATACAAAGCATATACATGTGAATAACTGAAGTTAAATGTAGTCTGCAGTCTTTCCTTTTGAAAAGTTTATATTTTTTTACCGTTTTGCTTCCAATTTTATATTATGAATGCATCAATTTCATAGTAAAACCATGGTGGTTAGAGTCCATGAGCTATTAAACCTGGAATTCAACTCCTGGCCACTAGGAGGAAGCAAAGATCCAACACCCAGGGCTTTTGATTTCTCTCACCTCTCTGATCATCTCAGTCTAAAGTATAGCCAACAAGAGGAGAAAACAGAAAGGCAAGAAAGGAGAAAGCAGGGTAAACGAGGGGCAATATAAATCTGGGTGATTCTCGTGAACTCTCACCACCATGAAAGAAATTTATCAGGCAAGTATAAATTTCTTCTTTCATAAGGTGGTGAGAGTCCACAAGCAATTACACCTGGGATCCAATACCCAGGCTGTAGAATCCACTAGAAAATGGGTGGGAAGTAACAGGGCCGCCACTAGAAATTTTGGGGCCCCTGACTCAACCATTGATCAGGGCCCCCCCCCCCCCCCCTTTGACATGTGCAATTTTTGACCAAGTGACTAAAACGTATATGCACTTTATTCTTAATTGTCCATTTAAACTTGGAAATGTTGTAAAGGTAGTAAAATACACACACACACAAACACACTCACACATAAGGATTCACATATAGACATTCTAGCAGACACGCAAAGAAACACACTCAGACACAGAAACCCAAACAGACACTTAGCACTTGTTTACATTGACCTGACAAGTAATGAGGTAAACTACAGTTTTGTAAAAAAAGGAGATTTAGAAAACAAAATATGGAGTTCTGATTATCTTTTTGTAAAGGAAGATGACAACTAAATTATGACAACAGCATGCAGTGGCTGAAAGGAAGGGCCCTGAACTGCCTAAACAATAATATAAAGGTTAAATGGTGGAGTGGTTACTTCCGGAAAGGTCTTGTTAGTCTCAAGGTCTGAAAAAAGATGTGAATAATTAGTAGTAAGGTCAAAATGTCCTAAAAAGGAACAGACAATGGACACACACACACACAAACTCAAACTTGCACATACACCCAAGGAAACACTGACAGAGACAGCCTCAGAAAACACACAAAGACATATACACACATACACCCACAGAAAACACACAAAGACATACACACACACACAGAGAGACAACCACATGAAAAACACAGAAAGACATACATACACACACCCTCACTGAGACATCCACAGAAAACACACAAAGACATACACACACCCTCACAGAGACACCCACAGAAAACACATACATACATACATACACACAAACACTCTCACAGAAACACCCATAGAAAAAGCTCAAAGACATATGCACACACCCTCACAGACATCCACAGAAAATGCACAAAGACATACACACCCACCCTCACAGAGAGACCCACAGATAAAAAATACATACACATAGAGACACAAACCAAAGCACAAAGACAAACACAGACACCCACAGAAACACTCACAGGAGGAAACATTTATGCACCTTGCATCCCCTAAATAAACAGTGTGTGACATGCATGATAAAAAAAAATGCAGAAATTAAGAGATCACTTTTTAAAGAATCATATTTGTAAATGTGCAAACAAAAATAATTCTGTGAATTCAAAATTATACATGAGCTGGGTAGATGGCTAGATGAAGAAAAGTACCTTTAAAAGGTTGACATATGTTTGTTTTTTTTTCTCCCATTTTCCCCAACCAAGAGCACCACTTCAAATATAGTGTACAAATTTTCCCATCTGTCAGCTGTACTTATGGATTTTGAAAATGCTGTACTCTATATATGGTCTTGATGGGAACATAAGCTGTGGTACTCATACCATTAGATCTGGTTAAATGCAGGATTTAGGCTTGTTGGTATGTATTTCAAAACTAAGTCAGCTGTAGTGTAAACTGAACAGTTTAAAGTTAACCTGTCTCATTTCAAACACTGAGCAATCTTAGTCTGAGAGTATAAAATTTTATGCAGATGTAAAAATCTTAGATAAAATGCCTCCTTGCATCTGGAAAGTCTTTGCATTAAGGGACAGTAAACTGGAATGTAATATATATATATATAAAATGCATATCTGCCAAAAGGGCATCTACCATTTGTGTATTGAGGAGGAAACATTTCTGCATGGTTTTAAATATAGAATTTCTACAGCATTGTCAAATAATCATAAATAAACTGCTGCTAAAAAAATGTGTTTTTATGGACCCCTAGCCCCACCATACAACTACTACCACACTGAAGTTACAATCCAAAATTGCACAAAGAAATAAAAAACATTTGCTAAGTAAGTCCTACCTCCTCTTCAAATGAAAGTGATCTGTCGTCTGACTCAGGCACACACTGTACAAAGTGCCAAGTCTGTCTCACACTGAGCATAGTGGTTTAGTGCACACTAAGAAATCCTCTCAAATGCTAATACTTTACTCCTTGTAATAACATTTCCCATGCTCAATTAGCATGGGGCCCCCCTGGCTCATTGGGCCCCTGACAGGAGTCACCCCTGTCACCCCCTGATGGCGGCCCTGGGAAGTAATAAGGCAGGCACCTATTTACCAGGCTCTGCAGCCTGTAGGACTTTCCTGTCAAAAGCTGCCTCAAAAAGGCAAAATTAAAATAAAATGAAATCAATAAAAATAAAAAAGGAAACTCATCTAGAGAAATGATCTGTGATGTATTTTTTTCTCTCAAAATAATTATTATTAAGGTAGCCAATGGCATACATAAACAACATCTTATACTGTCATGGCAACACGCCTATATACATACATCAAGTCTTGTGCGTCTAATACATTGGCATGTCCTAGAGACCATAAGCAAAACAAGGTTCTAAACAATAAAAAGAACAATAGGCCATGAGCGGCACCTCTTTTTATATATAAACATTTTAACATGGACAAAAAAAATAACTTAACAAGCAGTAATCATAAGACCTAGCTTTCGTATAGGGACTCTGAAAGGAAAAAAGTAGGTCTTTGTATGTCCACAGCATAGACATCATAGCATAAGCCAGTGAGTCCCAACACAGAAGAAATTCTATTAGCCACCTGGTTCTCAGTGGCGTCACTAGCGGGGTGCGGGGGGTGCAGACCACACCCAGGTGACACCCTCCAGGGAGTGACACCACCACATTAACATAAATTACATGGTTTTATTTTTTGGTGTTTTTTATGTGTGCGGAGTGGCACGGCTTGTGCCTTGTTGTAAGAAGGGTCAAGGCCAAGGGGTCCACCGTCAATGCTAAGGCAGATGTGGCGGATTATTATCAGCACACCTGGGCACAAAGTGAGTGTCAGCAGGGCAGGGCTAGCCTCTGCTAGCCTCCGCAGGCGCTGTAACACAATGCTGCGCGCAGGCTTTAACAGTCCAGCAGTGTCTCTGAGTCTGAAGGAGATGCCCCTCCTTTCCCAGCCGGTGCACGGACACCCAGCTGGTGCTTTGTGTGAGATGGAAAGGATGGCCTGGTCTGATGGTGTATCTCTGTGAGCCACATACTGACATGCACCGCACAATAAAATCAGACAGCAAGAGGCGGGCTCAACCAACGCATTCATGTCTTCTCATACCCACGATGAGAAAGAGGTAAGGACCCCCTCTATTGTTTTATTCTGCATTGATGTTTTAGGCATGACAGGTAGCCTCTGTGATACAGGTTGTAATTTCATTATCACATAGTAACAATACACAGCATCCACCAAACATAGAAGGGCTATCCCTTTTTATGGGCCCTTTATTATTATTGCAAAGAATCCACTAGACACTCTCTGGATTAACTCTTTCCTGTTTATAGTTAAATGCATTTTTGGCTACACAATAATAATATAATATAGCATTGTGGTTACTGTACTATAGTGATTTTTGTAATGCAAACTGAAGATTGCATGTTGTCTGTATAAATACATATTTTGTATATATACAATTGCATGCAGTACATACAAATTAATACATCATAGCATTTATGGGGTCGATCCGATATAGATCGTAGTTTGCGGCGCAAGCAAGGGAACCCGCGTCGCCCGCAGTTTCAGCTCGCAACTCGAGCTATCCCATATATGTCGCCGTCAGATGCTAACGTGCCGTAAGTCTGACAAACCAGCGATGTCCAGAAATCTGCGCAAGTACAAATTTCTGGCGTCGCCAGTGACTTGCGGCACGTTAGAAACTGCCGGCGCCTACAAAACCTGACTAAAGTCTAAATCACCCGCACTGTCTAACACGCCTCCCTAACATAGCCTGACACGTCTAACACGCCTCCCTAACATAGCCCGACACGTCTAACCCTCTATCCGCTATCCCCCCTCACTAGCCTAACAATAAAATATGTATTAACCCCTAAACCGCCGCTCCCGGAGCCCGCCGCTACCTAATAAAGTTATTAACCCCTAAACCGCCGCCAGCTATATTAAATCTATAACCCCCTAAAGTGAGCCTCTAACACCGCCGCCATCTACCTTACCTACCCCCTAAAGTGAGCCCCTACCCCGCCGCTATCTATTTTAAAATTATTAACCCCTAATCTAATCCCCTACCCCGCCGCCATCTATATTAAATTATTTAACCCCTAAAATACTAAACTATCCCTACCACTAAACCTAAGTCTAACCCTACAAATAGCCCTGAAAAGGGCTTTTTGCGTGGCATTGCCCCAAAGTAACAGCTCTTTTGCCAGCCCTTAAAAGGGCTTTTGGCGGGGCTTTGTCACAAAGTAAACTGCTCTTTTGCCTACAATCTACATCCCCCTACACCGCGGCCACCTATAATAAATGTATTAACCCCTAATCTAATCCCCCTACACCGCCGCCAGCTATATTAACTATATTAACCCTAATTATATTAGGGTTAATATAGTTAATATCGTTATTATATTATATATATATTAAGTATAATAACCCTATCTAACTCTAACATCCTAACTAAACTCTTATTAAAATAAATCTAATATTAATATTATTAATTAAAATATTCCTATTTAAATCTAAATACTTACCTATAAAATAAACCCTAAGATAGCTACAATGTAATTAATAATTACATTATAGCTATGTTAGGGTTTATATTTATTTTACAGGTAAATTGTTAATTATTTTAACTAGGTATAATAGCTATTAAATAGTTATTACCTATTTAATAGCTACCTAGTTAAAATAATTACCCAATTACCTGTAAAATAAATCCTAACCTAAGTTACAAATACACCTACACTATCAATAAATTAAATAAACTACAAATATCTATCTAAAAATACAATTAAATAAACTAAACTAAATTACAAAAAAAAAAAAACACTAAATTACAAAAAATAAAAAAAAGATTACAAGATTTTTAAGCTAATTACACCTATTCTAAGCCCCCTAATAAAATAATAAAGCCCCCCAAAATAAAAAAAATTCCCTACCCTATTCTAAATTAAAACAAGTTCAAAGCTCTTTTACCTTACCAGCCCTTAAAAGGGCCTTTTGTGGGGGCATGCCCCAAAGAAAACTGCTCTTTTGCCTGCAAAAAAAAACACAATACCACCCCCCAACATTACAACCCACAACCCACATACCCCTAATCTAACCCAAACCCCCCTTAAATAAACCTAACACTACCCCCCCTGAAGATCTCCCTACCTTGTATTCACCCCGCCGGGCAGAACTCCTCATCCGATCCGGGCGATGTGTTCCAGCAAGCGGCAGTGAAGTCTTCTTCCATCCGGGCGATGTCTTGAAGCAAGCGGCAGAGAGTCTTCTTCCATCGGCGATGTCTTCAAGCAAATCGGCATCTTCAATCTTCTTTCTTCGCTCCTCCACCGCGGAGCATCCATCCGGCACGACGACTTCCCGACGAATGAGGTTCCTTTAAATGACGTCATCCAAGATGGCATCCGTCGAATTCCGATTGGCTGATAGGATTCTATCAGCCAATCGGAATTAAGGTAGAAAAATCTGATTGGCTGATTGAATCAGCCAATCAGATTCAAGTTCAATCCGACTGGCTAAATAAAAACTGCATTTGTCATGCTCTAGTCTATAATTTATTTTTTTTACATATATAAACTATTTAATTGATGTCAATGTTGTATTTTTTTTAATGTGCTGGACCTGACCAAAAATGACCTGCATTAATTTTAAGACCCTATTTGCATTTAACCATGTTTTTTTTATTAGCATATAGGTCCTAATCCTATATTATAAAAGGCCAAGTGTTTGTCTGAAGCCGTCATGCACAGTAGAGACAAACACTTGGCCTTAGATCCCACGCGCACCTCCTTAGTTTAAGCAGCGCACAGCTGAGCATAGACCTTGGCACGCGCACCCACCCGACCTCGCACGCGCACCTCCGCAATTGAAACAGCAGCGCGAGGATCAGATACAACCCGACCTCGCACGCGTACCTCCGCAATTGAAACAGCAGAAGCGCGAGGATGAGAGAGAGAGAGAGAGAGAGAGAGAGAGACCCCGCTGTACTGCACAACATGGCCCGTGTGAACGGGCTTTAGGACTAGTAATAATATATAAAGTTAGCACAGTATGCCTAATATCACCATACAGACACAGTGTGCTCATTATAGTGTATAGATACCCATGCACAAAATATAGTTCAGTCCGCTCAGTGTACAGATACTCTATCAGTATACAGTTTACATTAAAATACCATTTTACAATTTGCTATATGTCAAATATTGTATTTTAAAAGGGTTGCACTTGCCCTCAAAAGTTTCCAGTCCTCCTCTGATGATGCTAACCTCTTCTGCTGCTGCTAACATTTCTGTGTTTGCACAATATCTGAGTATTCCCAAAACAGCCAAAAAGGTGACGTGCATTTGGTTACAGTTATTTCTCTCTTGCATGTGTGTGTCTTTGTGTGAGAGTGTGTGTGTGTGTCTTTGTGTGAGAGTGTGTGTGTGAGAATTTGTGTGAGAGTGTGTGTGTGAGAATTTGTGTGAGAGTGTGTGTGTGAGAATTTGTGTGAGAGTGTGTGTGTGAGAATTTGTGTGCGAGTGTGTGTGTAAGAGATCATGTCTGTTTCATATGGGGGGGTGACAACATGAGTTACCGCACCAGGTGACACCAACCCTAGTGACGCCACTGCTGGTTCTTAATCTCCACTCAGAGTGGTGGGAAGCTTAGAAAATGTCTTCATATGTAAAGGTCACTGCGAATGTTATCACAGTAAATAACAGTTTTAGATTATATAGATCCCTTTTAGGCCTCTATTTACCTCTGTGGACAACTAAGGCCGCTCTTGGACCTTAAAAAAATATCACAACAACTATAGGAGGGTAATAGACGGCCAAATAAGGAATAAGCTTATAAAGCATTTAGGGTCTTTCCTGGTCTGTTACAAGGAAGATATATAAAGTTCACCCTTAAAAGGGACATAAAACCCCAAATTGTTCTATTGATATTCAGCCACTTTTAAACCCTCTAAGGTATAATGTTATGTAACAGAAAAACTTATATGTAATATATCTCTATAATACACATATTAGTGTTTTCTCAAAAAAATTATACAGTGTTATCTCATACCCAGGGCATACGTCTAGGGTTGGGCAGAGACTGCCTAGCTCTGCCTAAATTACGGAGGGTTGTAGTCACCCCTAACTGCAAAAAATCAAAATATTGGGGGGGGTAAAACCGTTACAAAACCACTCTTTTGGTTATGAAGATATGGCATCATGTGATGTGAGACAACACATAAAATAATGACATTACTGTAATATGGGGTTACATATTGAAGCCAATCATGAGCCCTTGCACTATATTCTCAATCCAAAGGTAGAATATGTCTCTTAAGAAAGGCTCTTAAGCAATGGATTACAACATAATAAGACATCATAAATACTAGTTATTTTCCCTGAGCAACTCGCAGTCACTGGTATACTATCCCACATACATAATAACACTCTGTAATATTCAATGTCAAATTAGAGAACGTAGTACACAGATATTATGGCTTATTGTTCTAGTGCTAAGAGTGAGAATAAATGGTAGTAAAATCAGTACAGAGCTGCACAAACAACAGCGCTTACTCAAGGACCCTCTTAAGAAAGCTAGGGGATTAAACCAACATTTCTCACATATGTATATGTATGAGTGATAAAGAGCTATTCAAGAGTGTGCTAAATAACTCTACATTAATAGTAGCACTACACTTCTAGGTGCAAGGAGTAAATCTGTGGCATATTGCCAGAATGGCGACCCTAATTCAGACTGAGGATCCTTAGGGTCTGGGTCAGCTAAATTACACAGAGCACCAATGTACGCTAGAATTATGATAGGATTATAATATAATAACAACACTCTTGTAAATATTTTCGCAATAAATGACATGGTCATCAGTAATCTATCAGGCTCTAGGGTATCAATTTATAGCTAACAAACTGTGAAGGCCTCCAAATGACCGCCATTGAATAAATATAATGCCTTGGCACTAGAAGATTAGCAGAGTCAGATAGCTCTACCTAGGGCTCTACACTAGCTTAGGAGGTACTATTAGGTAAGGGAAAATACTATTATTCAGAGCTCATCCCCAAAGCCAATACTCAAATATATGCTAGAGCGGAATAAAATGGACTACTTTTGAACTTGTATAGGTGCCTACAATGCATAACAGAAATTCCAGGGTAAAAGCTGAAGCCTCCTCAGGGAGTCAAGCGGAATGAGTCTTACTATACTATGTGACTTCCGTATGCTCCTGATTAAGTTGATGTGCTTAAGGTACAATAAAGCTACAAGCAATAGTAACATTTTACATGGGATCTCTATATACTACAGAAGGATTCAGGGAGAATTATGTGCTATTCGTACTATCTCGGACGCAGACAGTACATTACAGCTACTGGAAAAATCTTATGAGGGAAAGAGACCTCGCAAAATTAGTTAATTACATCTTGTGGTGAGTTTAATGCAATAAAATACAAGCCTCGTGACAATCTATGCAACTAAACCTAACTAGTTAGAGGTACAAATATAATGAGTCCAGCTAGGGTAGACTCCTACCCAAAGAGGCCTCTATTACATACTTAATAATTAGTAAGAGGTTAAATTAGGGCTAAAATGATATTATAGCTAAGGAGACATATTTGTGAGATTGTGGTATAATTAAGCATAGATATTTAACATAAGTAATGTACTGCACAGATATACCCATATAAGGTACCTAAGCTAGCAGCTAAACTATGGAGTGTACACTGTGTATGTTGGACATAAAAAATATCCCCAAAGGCTGCTAGCAATATACAGTAAGCATTGCACCAGACATTAAAATCTAGTCATGGCAATAGAACTAGACAAGTCACATATGTCCCACACCACAAACACGCTACCAGGCTTTATAAAGCATCAACTCCACCATGCAGGTTTCATTATATAGCAGTCCACACAGTCTAATAGGCTTGAGAGCAACAACGTATATTAGTCAAGGTATAACGATACATACAAAACCCTTAAATGCCATGAATGACTAGAACTCTCAAAATATCCAGACACTTCGGCTTAAGCATCTTAACTTTCATGGTACTCATAAACAGGTACATTTACAAAGTTGTGGAACCCTGAATAAATTGTCATAACATTATAGTGTGCGGTGAATAGATGGGAAAGCCGAAAGAGACTATCCCATGGGTAAAGGCCATGAGTCGAGGTTAACCATCTCTTATACCCCGCTTATAAGAAAGAATCTAGAACATAAGCCTCTTGCCACATGTGCACTACAAATGACCAAACATATACTTATTTGAATGAAACAGTTCACACTTGGTCCCTATGGCAAAAATAACGCTTAGAAAAATATGTATAACCCTGATATGTAACCATGACTCATATAATTAAACTGCTCTGAGTAGATAGCGCCAAACTAAGCAACTGACTGCAACGAAATCTGATCCTAATCTTAGTCAAGGCACATATTTTATGAAAGTAACGTGAAAGAAGCATATACAAGGGAAAAAAAAAGAAAAACCTGGGTGAAAGAGGTGGGACATCATGTGTACAAACATAAGTACATATAAGCATGTCTCTTGTGCTCATGAAAAAACGGACCGGGCAATGAGTAGAATGTGAGTGCTCAGTATCAGCAGTGTTCTCAGATATGAGCCTATCACTGAGCCCGACAGCTAAGAGAATAGGCCTCCTCCATTAACCAACACCAACCCTAAAAAATCTGCAGAGTCCTAGTCCTTCCGGAAGATGGATTACAGCAAAGTTCGGCTTCCCTCTCAAGATGTTGTGGTGCAATCGCCAGTGTTGAGCAGGACTATTCTGAAAACTAGTCTCTCTGAGGAGAGACTGCAAATATCCTGCGTGCAAAAGATAACCTTGAGTTCTCTGGTTCATGGTACTGTGGGATGAGTCCATCTCTATCAAGGTAAGTTCCGCTTGACATCTTCGGTCCAGGTAGAAGCCGAGGAACTGTGGGGGATGTCAAGTAGTTAGGCATCCCTGTTATAGGGGCAATGGTCATTCCAACCTTGTCGCATAGTGTAGTTGCCCCACTCTCCGCCGCATCGATCATGGTAACTATCCTCTCCTTGTCTTTCAATAGAAGGCCGGCCGCACCCCCTGGGACACAGAAAAGGCAGAGATCTTGCACTTGCGCTAGACTGTAAACAGACCTGGCCCCCCCTCACAAAAGGCTCAGGCAAATTTAGTTGCTTTTCCGTGACCGCTTCTACTGGCTCTGCATCAATCCTTTCTTCATGTATAGATGCCGCCTCCTCTAAGTGGGTGCACTCCATGAGGGACAAGAAGCGGTCCAATCTATCACACATTTTGCGCTCAAAAGAGGCCATCAGTTCTCATAGGGTCACACATAAATCCCCCATATTCAATATTGCTGTTAGGCAGAGGATTTCAATATTCTCTGCTTACCCGGTTTCCCGGGGGGGGGGGGGGGGGAGCTGAGCTCTCTCTTCATAGAGGCCGCCAGAGACACTCAGCGGTCCAGTCTGGGAAGTCCTGTTGCGTTGTGAACATAGATGGCTGAATAATTTCCAGATTACAGGCGGAATGTAACACTGAATTACAGAGCTCCCAGTTTAGCGGCCATCTTAGACCATGGCCCGGACACGACCCCCTGTGATGTATTTTTAAGGGAAGATTTAGTCACCTCAAAGTAAGCTTTATCAATTAACTTCTTTAACCAAAAACCTAGGGTAACAGCTGTTGCTCTTTGACCGTAACACAGACCTGAAAAATAAAGGATATCCTAACTGAATTAAGTTTCCAAGGAGAAGAAACTTGTTTAAAAACAGGTCTGATTTTGACAAGTGCCTAAACAAAGGCCTGAATGTCTGGAACTTTATCAGTCCTTGTGAGATACAAAACAAAAGATTGAATGGAAATCACTGCTACTAGATTCACCGCATAACAAAGCCAAACTGCAGTCTGAGAGGTGGATACACGGATTTAGCGGCAGACCAGAAGCGAACCGGACTTCATAAACTTGAGGTGTAAGGATATTGCTCAATTGCTACTGAAGCTTTTACCACACTTAAGATATCCTCCCTTTTTTTTTTTTCAGCAGTATAATCGGATCCTGTTGTGGAATAATACACTTTGTTTCTGCAAGTGCATCACAACACTTTGTTTCTGCAAGTGCATTACAGCACGAAACAAGACATTTAGTGATATATGTATATGAGATTCTAGTATTTTAATGCATTGATTTGTTGTTCATATATATAAGTAAATTTGATTGTATTTGCAACATTGTTTTTTTCTACTAATTCCTCTGTAGATTACACTTTAGCATTGATTTGCGCATATATTATTTGTTAAAATAATTTTTATATTACGAAAAGGTAAATCCTACCCTTTATAGATTGTTTGTGTATCTAATCTAGAGCCAGATTATTTTAATACATGCATTAACGTATTCCCCCATAGCAGTCAATGCAGCAAAAAAAAGAGGGGAAAAAAACCCTACTCGCGCAAACCCTATCAGATATTTTCATGTGAGCTAACCCGACATGAAAATATGAATATTTTCACATTACAATGTTCTTCTCATAGCAGAATATCTTATATTTATTCATAAATACATATTTCTACATTTTGTTACACTATATGTCTATACATAGAACATATTCCCCTATGTGCAGAACATTGGAATGTGAAGTATTTACAGTAAAACACTTTATTAAATATGAATAATGCATAAATATGCTTTTACATGTTTTCATCTACTTGTCTGCAAAGTGCATATGTATACATATGTACTTATGTGTTTATATGTCTGTAAGTACAAATATACACATATAAATACATATGGTACACACATATAAACACACACATATATATAGATAAACACACACACACACATATATATATATATATATAAAAACACACACACACACACATATATATATATATATATATATATATATATATATATATATATATCTCAGCAAAATAAAGCAGGCACTCTCCGTTTAACTTTATCGTTTAATGGTAAACGTTTTCGGGGTCTCCCCCGTCCTCAGACCACTTACAGATATACAATAACACACATCTTAAATAGCTACTCACCCTCACCGTGTCAAATCACCATCAGACTCCCAGCTTCCGTGTAGCGCAACTGCGCATGCGCGCCCGGAACTAAGGAGAGCCGACAGGGACCAACTACCAACCACTAAAAGCAAAAGTGAAAATCAACATCACACAGAATAATGCAGCAGTGCAGACCGCTAGCTACAAATAGTACTATAATGTAAACTGATATTACTACCCTATACTAGGCATATTGTAATATACACAGAACTACCCTCAAGCTTTATTTGAACCTTATATCTTCAAATATTTAACATCAACTGATATCATATGTTCTGATCTATGCACAACATTATACATGAACATATTGCCATTTTACCATAAAGGGGATATTATTATATTCTTATATTTTTATATTTACATATTTACACAGAGGGGATATCAGTGTTAGATAGCATTACTCTTCATGTATTACACTCATGCCCCTAACCGAACCACTAGCCCAATATCTCTTTCACCAACTCAAAGGTATTGGACCCCTGTGCATATTACTTTACCACAGAGCACCCCACCATATCCTCTTTACTATTTGATAGTCATCCTCAGTTACACGGATGCTTAACTATCAGTGGGGAACCCAGCCGTAAAGATAATCACCTGCATTGCAATTTAACTGCATATATTCAATCCAACCATGGACGTACCCAATCATATTAGCTTAAGCTCTCATCTTACTGTGAAGGAGGCAGTGGGCATACATCCACTACAAGTTTTACAAGAAACATTGGTAATCCAAATGGACATTCAAGAGAGGGGTAGCTTGTCTAGATTCAGACGTGCACGAGTGTTTAAGCCAAAGTCACTTGCGACAGTGGAGAGCTCAGACAACAGCTCTGATCCAGAAGGTCAATTGTCCACTCAGAGGGAGTTCCCCCAGGGATCCCAATCTATGACCACTCGCTCAAAAAACGAGCAGGGCATAGGCCACACCAGAGGCGGGGGCGACGTGGGTCGCAGAACAAGAGGAAGACCTCCCCGACAATGGCGCAAATAGACAACACTGATGAGCCTAGCAAGATTATTATGAATCTAAGCTCATATGTGCTGACAGATTCTGAAGAAGCAGTGTTACAAAAAGGTTTAAAATTCATCCCAACCCTATATGCTAATGAATTTTTCCTCAATGTAGATCTCTTTAAGTTCCAGAGATCCTTGAGGTTGAAGGAGCACTTTGGGATTTCCAAAGATGAACCAGGGGGTCTACGAAGAAAGGGCAAATTTGATCCAAAAAGCACTAATGCGAGCATTGCAACTTATGCAAGAATGACTAAGGATGACATGATGAGAGACCTCTATAACCACCAAAAGAGCTTTAGGAATAACTTAAATAGAGAACAGCGCTTAGCTCTTAAAAGCCTACAGAATAATAAAGATTTGGTGATACGGGAGGCGGACAAAGGAGGGGCCCTGGTCCTGCAAGACTATCGGGACTATAAGCAGGAAATTGTACAGCAACTATCCGATGGTGGTACATATAGACGACTACCGGGCAACCCCACTGGGGCCTTTAAAACAAGAATTGACAACTATTTGGAATGTCTTTACCAACAAGGCTTTATTGATAAGGCCTTGAGGGATTACTTACAAGTTGGGCATCCTATTGTCCCTGTGATTTATACCTTGCCGAAGGTACACAAAAATCCAATCACACCTCCAGGAAGGCCGATTGTGTCAGCCAGGGGATCTATCTTACAACCCCTGGCTACATTTGTCGATAGTATTCTGCAACCAATCGTGAGGCACACTGACTCCTTTCTTCTGGACTCCATGGAGCTGATACAGTTGTTAAAGACCTATCGCACATCTGGTGGAGGCGAGTTTCTGGTCACATTGGATGTGACCAGTTTATACACCGTGATTCCCCATGATCAGGGTATGGCTGCTGTGGTGTACCATCTTCTTAGACATCCTTATATTGGGCCTCCGGTGGATGTGATGTCTGAACTACTGGATTTCTGTTTGAGATGCAATTATTTCAAATTTGAGAGGGACTTTTATTTACAGATTTCAGGAACAGCGATGGGGTCCAATGTGGCCCCATCTTATGCGAATCTGTTTATGGCCCACTTCGAAACGGTTGCCACTACTGCCTTTGGAGATCACAGAATACGGTTATACCGACGTTATATAGATGATCTCTTCCTTATCTGGTGTGGTACAGAGGATGAGTTACTGGTGTGGTATGCGGAAGTAAACAAGGTGAATCCACATATACAGTTGAAGATGACCTATGATGTACATACCATCGACTTCCTGGATTTAAGGATCTTTAAGGAAAACACAGGCATCAGCACAACCTTATATTATAAGGAAACTGACAGGAACTCATTATTGGATGCTACAAGCTGCCATCCTCCTAGTTTGAAAAAATCACTGGCAAGGTCACAGTTTAAGCGAGTGGTACGCAATAATAGTAACCAGGAAAGGAAGGAACAGCAACTACAGGAGATGTATAAGAAATTCATGGACCGTGGATATGGTTCTAAGCATCTTGACGAATCACTGATTGAAGCATCAGGGCTTACACAGGAACAGGCACTCACTAAGATGGAGAGGGATAAGAGTGAGAAGAAGATGATCTTTACCACCATCTTCTCACCTGAAAAGCTACAGTTCTCCAATATTTTGAGGGAACATTGGGACATTTTGGAGAGTGACAAAACACTACCCTTTGCATCCTGTGTGTCACCTTTGGTTGGGTTCAAACGTGGAAGATCACTGAAAGATATGCTCTTGAGGCCTGACAATAGTGACAGTTATATGCCTAGTACATGGTTAAAAACCACGAAAAAAGGTTGCTTCCGTTGCAGTGGTTGCACTACCTGTGGTGGGTTAACCCAGAGCAGCACGTTTCAACATCCATGGTCTAATAAAAAATATCAAATCCTGCACAGGGTGACTTGCACAACCACGTATATTGTTTACTTACTACACTGTCCGTGTGGTAAATTTTACGTGGGTAAGACCCAGGATGATCTCAGGACGAGGATGGCGAACCACCGGTCAGCGATTCGGCTGGCAATTAAGGATGGTGATTCAGATCAACCGGTGGCTCGCCACTTCAGTACCAGTGGTCATGCTGTATCTGACCTTCGGTATATTATCATAGACCACGTTCCACGCAATCCTAGGGGGGGTGACAGGGGCAGGCGTCTACTACAACGGGAGTCTCAGTGGATTTTTAACCTGGAGCCTATGTACCCAAAGGGGCTGAATGTCCATTTGGATTACCAATGTTTCTTGTAAAACTTGTAGTGGATGTATGCCCACTGCCTCCTTCACAGTAAGATGAGAGCTTAAGCTAATATGATTGGGTACGTCCATGGTTGGATTGAATATATGCAGTTAAATTGCAATGCAGGTGATTATCTTTACGGCTGGGTTCCCCACTGATAGTTAAGCATCCGTGTAACTGAGGATGACTATCAAATAGTAAAGAGGATATGGTGGGGTGCTCTGTGGTAAAGTAATATGCACAGGGGTCCAATACCTTTGAGTTGGTGAAAGAGATATTGGGCTAGTGGTTCGGTTAGGGGCATGAGTGTAATACATGAAGAGTAATGCTATCTAACACTGATATCCCCTCTGTGTAAATATGTAAATATAAAAATATAAGAATATAATAATATCCCCTTTATGGTAAAATGGCAATATGTTCATGTATAATGTTGTGCATAGATCAGAACATATGATATCAGTTGATGTTAAATATTTGAAGATATAAGGTTCAAATAAAGCTTGAGGGTAGTTCTGTGTATATTACAATATGCCTAGTATAGGGTAGTAATATCAGTTTACATTATAGTACTATTTGTAGCTAGCGGTCTGCACTGCTGCATTATTCTGTGTGATGTTGATTTTCACTTTTGCTTTTAGTGGTTGGTAGTTGGTCCCTGTCGGCTCTCCTTAGTTCCGGGCACGCATGCGCAGTTGCGCTACACGGAAGCTGGGAGTCTGATGGTGATTTGACACGGTGAGGGTGAGTAGCTATTTAAGATGTGTGTTATTGTATATCTGTAAGTGGTCTGAGGACGGGGGAGACCCCGAAAACGTTTACCATTAAACGATAAAGTTAAACGGAGAGTGCCTGCTTTATTTTGCTGATATTTGATTACTTGCAAGCGCACCCCGGCAGTTGGATGATAAAAAGAGTGTGCTGGTTCCCTGCTTCTGTGTGTGTATATATATATATATATATATATATATATATATATATATATATATATAAACACTATAATAAATAAAGATGTGTGGTAGTGCACAATTAGACTCTCAAATTCCAACACTCACAAACTGTGCTGGCTGTCCCAAAATAATATACAGTGCAATGAGAGAGAAGGATTGAGCGAAATTTATCAGTCAATCAAAGAGGGACACAGGCCGCACTTAGTTAACCAGAGTTTTATTACTATGTAATTCTGAACAACCGTAAATCAGAACGTCTACCCTCCACCCTATTCCTTTAAAGCGGAATACACACCAAATTAAAAATACACAGGTATTTAGAACAGGCTGGCCAGCTATTCATTGAAACATATCTCACAGGCTGTCATGCACCATATACATAGTATCTTATATACACATAATATCAGTACTGCAAAAGTAACTTGGGAGACAAGTAAATAGGGAACTTTGTAATCAAAGAAAGTCCGTCAGTTATTACGAGGCCCCAAAGTTGCAGCTGTTATTAACAAGTAACTGTTCAGTTTCCAAGCTCTCAGTGTATACACACGCTCTGGATCTGGACACAATTTCTTTATTTTTGCACAATGTAACAGCTTGATTGCAAGATTTATGCTTGTGATTTCTTCTTATGGTCAAACTTGTGAGTGATATGCATGCAGTGTCTTTCTGAAGATTAACGCACAATGTACCCTGGCGGGACAGAACCTGTAGAACTGACCTCCTATATTCCAAAAAGAAATCAAATAGTGACACAGAAGTAAGACTAATTAAGGAATATAATTCACACTGGAGGAAGCTAAAAAGTATCCTCAATAACCATTGGCACATATTGTCTGACGATGCATCACTTAGGGGATGCATATCAGAGTATCCATTATTGACGGCGAGAAGGGCCCCAAGCATAAAGGATATGCTAGTACATAGCGAATTTAAAAAAGAGGAAACCAAGAATTGGTTAACAGCGTCACAACATAAAGCAGGCAGTGTACCATGTGGACACTGCGTGTATTGTCCATTTGTTAAAAGATCTGCCACATTCAGCACCCAACTTTATTTTTGCACAATGTAACAGCTTGATTGCAAGATTTATGCTTGTGATTTCTTCTTATGGTCAAACTTGTGAGTGATATGCATGCAGTGTCTTTCTGAAGATTAACGCACAATGTACCCTAGCAGGACAGACCCGGCTGTCAGTCGCAAGACTTTAAAGCCAATATAAAGGACTATTTATTCAGTACCTGCTATAGCAGTTTAGGCAATGCAAGAGTCTTTGTTGCTGCAATAAGGCTGCTTCACTTGCTTACCGCCATGTACCCTTCAGCGTTTCAGCGTTCCTCAGTAAAATTCAAATGCCGCTGGCTCTGTTCTCAGCTGCTCACAGCTGTTCACCTGTCGTGCTTTGCTCAATCATGACGCGTTTCTCCCCTCCCACGTAGGGCTGAGTATCGGGGCCTCATCAGATGTGTATCTTGGGGGGTGTGTCTCAGGCATTATATTGCCATTGGTTATCAGTACCTCCCCCTCTCTTTCACAGCACTATTTTACCTACACAGCTTAAAAACAAAACCGTGTCTTTCAATCGGTGTCAAACCGCACACAAAGGAACTGATCATTAATATTTACAATATGTACATAGAGATAGATTTGGCTGATGCATACTAAGAATTGGATTGCAACACATTATGGATTCTTACAATTTTATAGTGACGAATCTGTGGACACACTTCCACTACTAGATCCATTGCTTTTTACCTACATTTACTTGTTTTAAATATAGTTATATAGCTATTGTGTTCTTTTTAAGTTAACAAAACTTTCAATTGATGAACATTAAAGCCTGCATTATTCTGTAGTAAAAAAAGGATATGGAGCTTCCTAAATGTCACTGCCTTCTTTTGACCAAATACATGTTAATCGCAAGTTAACCCTTTTTGCTTATACATACTTTAGATGAGGAGAGTTGTTCATAAGAAATGTGCATACTCTATTTTTTCATTTAAGCCTATTGGGCTTAAGGTGTTTAACCTAAAAATCCATCTTGATTCATGTTGCAAGATGATTTTATCTAAATGACCACCCCTTCTATTCTGTTTTAACTGTTCAATGCCCATAATTTGCAACTTCGTGTGATCTGAATTATGGTAGAGTTTGAAGTGTCTTGCTACTGGGCTATCTATGTCCTCATTTTTAATATCGTCTCTATGCTCTCGGATTCTACTTTTGAACTCTCTGGTAGTTTTCCCTACATAGAATCTGGGACATGAACAGTTAAGCAGGTATATTACGTTTTTAGAGGTGCATGATATCCTCTCTCTTACATGATACACCTTACCCCTAGTTGGGGTGCTGAATGTGGCAGATCTTTTAACAAATGGACAATACACGCAGTGTCCACATGGTACACTGCCTGCTTTATGTTGTGACGCTGTTAACCAATTCTTGGTTTCCTCTTTTTTAAATTCGCTATGTACTAGCATATCCTTTATGCTTGGGGCCCTTCTCGCCGTCAATAATGGATACTCTGATATGCATCCCCTAAGTGATTCATCGTCAGACAATATGTGCCAATGGTTATTGAGGATACTTTTTAGCTTCCTCCAGTGTGAATTATATTCCTTAATTAGTCTTACTTCTGTGTCACTATTTGATTTCTTTTTGGAATATAGGAGGTCAGTTCTACAGGTTCTGTCCCGCCAGGGTACATTGTGCGTTAATCTTCAGAAAGACACTGCATGCATATCACTCACAAGTTTGACCATAAGAAGAAATCACAAGCATAAATCTTGCAATCAAGCTGTTACATTGTGCAAAAATAAAGAAATTGTGTCCAGATCCAGAGCGTGTGTATACACAGAGCTTGGAAACTGAACAGTTACTTGTTAATAACAGCTGCAACTTTGGGGCCTCGTAATAACTGACAGACTTTCTTTGATTACAAAGTTCCCTATTTACTTGTCTCCCAAGTTACTTTTGCAGTACTGATATTATGTGTATATAAGATACTATGTATATGGTGCATGACAGCCTGTGAGATATGTTTCAATGAATAGCTGGCCAGCTTGTTCTAAATACCTGTGTATTTTTAATTTGGTGTGTATTCCGCTTTAAAGGAATAGGGTGGAGGGTAGACGTTCTGATTTACGGTTGTTCAGAATTACATAGTAATAAAACTCTGGTTAACTAAGTGCGGCCTGTGTCCCTCTTTGATTGACTGATAAATTTCGCTCAATCCTTCTCTCTCATTGCACTGTATATATATATATATAAACACACACACACATATATATATATATATATATATAAACACACACACACATATATATATATATATATATATATATATATATATATTGTGTATAAAAAAAGAGAAAATGTTAGGTCATTGGCCCACATTTGTCTCCCCTTATCCGGCACCAGAGCATTAGATCTAAAATATCCTAATCGTTTTCCCAGTGATAGAGGAGAACCCAAAATATGGTTTCCTAAACAACTTAACAATTGTATATATTATCTCAATATTTCAAATAAGATAAATACATGACGCGCGTTTCACCCTCATTGGTATGTCAAAGAACAGGGCTTCATCCGGATCATTTGAAATATTGAGATAATATATACAATTGTTAAGTTGTTTAGGGAACCATATTTTGGGTTCTCCTCTATCACTGGGAAAACGATTAGGATATTTTAGATCTAATGCTCTGGTGCCGGATAAGGGGAGACAAATGTGGGCCAATGACCTAACATTTTCTCTTTTTTTATACACAATTCATACTTCTTTTTCCCCCCGAGCACTATCTTTCCTGAAAAACTATAGAATCAGGGAATTTAAATTGGGCTGGTCATAGATATGAGTGGTGCAAGTAGTTGGTTATCTTAAAAAAAAAAAAATAAAATATATATATATATATATATATATATATATATATATATATATATATATACACACACATACACATATGCACACACACACACACACACACACAAATTTAGACACGTATATGTATGTATCTCAATGTTAAAACCTTTTGTCTGCCTTTTCCATCTTAATGGGAGGAGAGTCCACTGCTTCATTCATTAAGTGTGGGAATTAAGAACCTGGCCACCAGGAGGAGGCAAAGACACCACAGCCAAAGGCTTAAATATCTCCCCCACTCCCCTCACCCCCCAGTCATTCTTTGCCTTTAATCACAGGAGGTTGGCAGAGAAGTGTCGGAAGATTCGGAGTAGTCTCTTATGGAGGGTAGTACTCTTCGAAATGGGACTGGAGTTTTAAGTAGTCCTGTCAGCCTCACAGTGAGAGCATGGGTGAATGTTAGAGTCCGAAGATGCAGGGAGAGTCTTTCTGTGAAACCATTTCGACTCAGTTTAACAGCTCCATTAGCAATCAGCGTTGATGAGTTTCGCTGCTTGCTTTTCTTCTCTTAAGTCCATGTCAGGAGCGATGCTACTACCCTGTCACACTTGAAGGGCCGTGTTCCTGTTCCACGGCATTGATATTCTGTTAAGATTGTTTCATTTATATATATATATATATATATATATATATTTGATAACGCAAGAAGACAGGGTCACAGTGTAACTCCTTTTATCTTTATAGAATCTAGGGTAATACCCTCGGAAGGGGGCTGTTGAACAGAGGGGATATTATTATGCATAATATTTATTGTGTTTTTTTACTGCATTTGTGTGAGATGAGGCTCTGTCAGTGTGGAACACAGTTCATTAGCGAGAGATTGAGGCAGGCTTTTTTGGCGCGTCCTTCTCTCAAGTGCAGGGGCGGTCCTGCATGGCACTCCTTGTGACCGGGTGTGGCCTCTGCAACTTCTTCTTTCTCGACTTGCGTTCAAAGGAGACGAAAGCTGTTTCTTGTAGTCCGGGTCATAGGAGGTGGTGAGTGCCCGGCCATTGGGATATAAGAGTGTCATTTATTTTTGATCAAGTCCGTAATAAAGGTGCAAGCTATGGAGGACTCTGATATGTTAGAGGATACTCCCTCTTTATCCAAACCCATTAACTGTGTATATTGTGAGGAGGTTCCAGTCGAATCGCCTATGCAACTCTGTTCCACATGCTTTGACAATATTGCTATTTCCAAAAAGAATAAGGTATTTGGTAGGACTGAGCCGTCCACCTCTGAGGGCTTCCCGCTTTGCGAGGTGTGTTCCCTGTAATCATCTCCGATAACACAAGCAGTTCCCCAGGGCCTTACTAATCCGCCTGCGGGAGGGGTTCTTTGGCCTCCAGACTTCGATGATCAATTACAGACGCCGGTTTCTGCGGCCATTAATGCGATGCCTCGAACTACTAAGCGCAAGCAGAAGGTGTGGCACTGTTATCTGTCTTAGGGGTCTTCGACTCCGCTGGATGTCTCGGACAGATTATCCACTGAGGAGGACAACTCCGACTTATTGGAGGATGTCGCTTCTGGGTCGGACTCGGCTACATCTAGGCCTCCATCCGCGGAGGAGCCAGATTTCAAATTTAAGATGGAGCATTTGCACTTTCTGCTGAAAGAGGTGCTTGCTACATTGGAGGTTCCAGATAGGGTTTATGAGAATAGGGTAGTGTCCCAGGCCTTCCCGGTTCCAGTCAAAATGGCTAACATTATTAAGAATGAATGGGAGAAACTTGGTTCGCCCTTTTCCCCCTCTTCTTCTTTTAAAAAGCTTTTCCCCATTCCGGACACGCAGCTTGAACTGTGGGGAACTGTCCCAAAGGTGAATTGTGCTATATCCATGCTTGCTAAGAGAACAACTATTCCGCTAGAGGACAGCTCCTCTTTCAAGGAACCCATGGATAAAAAGATGGAGTCCATGCTGCGGAAGATGTTCCAACTCACGGGGTTTGCTTTTTAACCGGTGGCGGCGGTCGCTGCGGTGGCTGGTGCGGCTACCTACTGGTGTGATGCTCTATCAGCTATGGTCGAGGTGGAGACTCCTCTCGATGAAATTCTAGAACGAATCAAGGCCTTAACAGTGGCGCACTCGTTCATTTGTGATGCTAACATGCATATTATTCGCCTGAATGCTAAGATGTCAGGTTTTTCTGTTTTAGCCCGCAGGGCTCTGTGGCTAAAGTCGTGGTCTGCGGACATGACTTCTAAGTCTTGCTTGCTTTCCCTCCCATTCAAGGGGAAGGTTTGTTTGGTCTGGGCCTGGATTCTATCATATCTATGGTCACGGTTAGCAAGGGTGCCTTCTTGCCTCAGGATAAGAAGGCTAAACCTAAGGGATCTACTTTTCATCGCTTTTGTGCGGACAAGTGTCAGCGCCAGCAGCCTGCCGCAAAGTCAGAGCAATCCAAGGGATCTTGGAAGCCAGCTAACTCTTAGAACAAGTACAAGCAGAATAAGAAGCCCACCGAATCAAAGTCGGTGTGAAGGGGCGGCCCTTCATGACAAGGATACATTAATTAAACCCCCATCAGATTAAACATATATGGGACAAAAAAACGTTATCATTAAAGAAAAAATATAAATGAAGTCAGAATCCAAAATTCAAACTAACGGCTAGATTACAAGTTTTGTGTATGAGCTGTGCGGTGCTAACGTGCAGTTTTTTTCTCACCGCTCACTTACCTGCAGCGCTGGTATTACGGGTTTTTACAAACCCGGCGTTAAAAGGCAAGAAGTGAGTGTAGAGCAAAATTGAGCTCCACACTACACTCCAATACCAGCACTGCTTAAGTCAGCGGTGAGCTGGTCGTACGTGCTCGTGCACGATTTCCCCATAGACATCAATGGGGAGAGCCGGCTGAGAAAAAGCAATGAAGCAGCGTAAATCTCAGTAACGCAGCCCCATTGATTCCTATGGGGAAACTAAAGTTATGTTTACACCTAACACCCTAACATGAACCCCGAGTCTAAACACCCCTAATCTTACACTTATTAACCCCTAATCTGCCGCCCCCGACATCGCCGACACCTACATTATACTTATAAACCCCTAATCTGCCACTCCGGACATCGCTGCCACCTACATTATATTTATTAACCCCTAATCTGCTGCCCCCAACATCGCCGACACCTACATTATATTTATTAACCCCTAATCTGCCACCCCCAATGTCGCTGCAACCTACCTACA
The DNA here is from genome assembly GCF_027579735.1 of Bombina bombina. Lineage (NCBI taxonomy): Eukaryota > Metazoa > Chordata > Amphibia > Anura > Bombinatoridae > Bombina > Bombina bombina. The sequence continues at coordinate 1,113,389,979 of NC_069499.1, read as the reverse complement.
CTTATTAACCCCTAATTTGCCGCCCCCAACGTCCCTGTTACTATTCTAAATTTATTAACCCCTAAACCTAAGTCTAACCAACACCCCCTAACTTAAATATAATTTTAAAAAATCTAAATAAAACCTACAATTATTACCTAAATAATTCCTATTTAAAGCTAAATACTTACCTATAAAATAAACCCTAAAGTAGATACAATATAACTAATAGTTACATTGTAGCTAGCTTAGGGTTTATTTTTATTTTACAGGCAAGTTTGTATTTATTTTAACTAGGTAGAATAGTTATTAAATAGTTATTAACTATTTAATAACTACCTAGCTAAAATAAATACAAATTTACCTGTAAAATACAACCTAACCTAAGTTACACTAACACCTAACACCACACTACAATTAAATCAATTCCCTACATTAAATACAATTAAATAAATTAAATTAGCTAAATCACACAAAAAAAACACTAAATTACAGAAAATAAAAAACAAATTACAAGATATTTAAACTAATTACACCTAATCTAATAGCCCTATCAAAATAAAAAAAGCCCCCCCAAAATAAAAAAAAAACCTAGCCTAAACTAAACTATCAATAGCCCTTAAAAGGGCCTTTTGCAGGGCATTGCCCCAAAGAAATCAGCTCTTTTACCTGTAAGAAAAAAATACAAATACCCCCCCCCAACAGTAAAACCCACCACCCACACAACCAACCCCCCAAATAAAAGCCTAACTAAAAAAACCTAAGCTCCCCATTGCCTTGAAAAGGGCATTTGGATGGGCATAGCCCTTAAAAGGGCATTTAGCTCTATTGCAGGCCCAAAGCCCTAACCTAAAAGTAAAACCCACCCAATACACCCTTACAAAAAATCCTAACACTAACCCCGAAGATTCACTTACCGGGAGAAGTCTTCATCCAAGTGGCAAGATGTCCTCAACGAAACCGGCAGAAGTGGTCCTCCATACGGGCAGAAGTGGTCCTCCAGACGGCATCTTCTATCTTCATCCTTCCGGCGCGGAGCGGGTCCATCTTCAAGACATCCGACGCGGAGCATCCTCTTCTGCCGACGGACTAACGACGAATGAAGGTACCTTTAAATGATGTCATCCAAGATGGCGTCCCTTAGATTCTGAATGGCTGATAAAATTCTATCAGCCAATCGGAATTAAGGTAGAAAAAATCCTATTGGCTGGGGGCGGCAGATTAGGGGTTAATAAATGTAGGTAGGTGGTGGCAATGTTGGGGGCATCAGATTAGGGTTTAATAAATATAATGTAGGTTGCGGCGATGTTAGGGGCGGCAGATTAGGGGTTAATAAGTATAATGTAGGTTGCAGTGATGTTAGGGGCAGCAGATTAGGGGTTAATATTTAACTAGTGTTTGCGAGGCGGGAGTGCGGCGGTTTAGGGGTTAATATGTTTATCCTAGTGGCGGCGATGTCCGGAGCGGCAGATTAGGGGTTAAAAAAAATGTATTATAATGTTTGCGATGCGGGAGGGCCTCGGTTTAGGGGTTAATATGTAGTTTATGGGTGTTAGTGTACTTTTTAGCACTTTAGTTATGAGTTTTATGCTACGGCGTTGTAGTGTAAAACTCATAACTACTGACTTTAGAATGCGTTAGGAATCTTGGAGGTAGAGGGTGTACCGCTCACTTTTTGGCCTCCCAGGACAAACTCATAATACCAGCGCTATGGAAGTCCCTTAGAAAAAAGGGTTTACAAACTTTATGTAAGTGGTTTGCGGTATGGTCAAAAAAAGTGAGCGGTGCCCCTAAACCTGCAAGACACGTAATACCAGCGGTAGTGAAAAAGCTTTTTCAACTTACCGCAAAACTCATAATCTAGCCGTAAGTATGTTATATCATTACATGCAATGTTAGCCTATTATAGAGAAAAGAATAAGAGAATAAATAATGAAATAAATATAATAATAATAATTTTGCAAATCTGTATGTAGGTTGGTGGGAATCTGCCTAATTGTATACTGACGACAATCCATTTAAGGACAGCATAGTGATGTATATGCGGTTCATTGAGGACTTGATCTTTGTCATCAAGGAGCCATTTGATTATGACAAGTTTAAAGAATATCTTAATGTCAATGATCTCAATTTAAGATTTGTTGGTAATCCTCCTAGTGATTCAGTAAATTTTTTGGATTTGAATTTACGAGGAAATGTCCCCAGTGGTAGGGTCATCAGTGACACTTATCGCAAGCCGACCTCTGGGAAAACCATCTTGCATGCCCAATTATGTCATCCACCACATTTGGTGAGGTCCATTCCATGGGGTCAGTTTTTGAAATTACGTTGGAACACTAACTCAGATGAGTTGTTTGACAGTCAAGCTAAAGCCTTAATTGTACGCCTACAAGCTAGGGGTTATAACAAAAAACAATTGGATAATATCTATGATGAGGTTAAGAAATTAAGGCAAAATAATTTGCTTATTGGTACAAAGAGAACTAATGATATTACACAAGATAAAGTTGTTTGTACAACTGAGTACTCTAGTCAATTCTATAAGGTGTGTTCTATACTTAGGAACAATTTAAACATATTGAAGGAGGACAGTGCACTAACCAGTGTAATTGAAACTTGTAAGTTTGTTCCCAAGAAACCTATGACTTTATCCACTAAACTAGCTCCTAGTCTTGTATGCAAAGGCACTCCTAGCAACAGTGAATGGCTAAGGAGGAAAGGGACATATAGATGTGGTAATGGCACTTGCATTACCTGTGATTTTTTGAGTGTTGGCGATGGGTTCAAATGCACAGTAACCAATGAGGAATTCTCCAGTAAATTGTATGCCAATTGTTGGAGTTCATTTGTGGTTTATTTACTTGAGTGCAAGGTTTGTTTTCTTCAGTATGTTGGTCAGAATTGAGGTCCCGAGTAAGTGAACATGTCAGAGACACAAAGGATTTTGTCAAAGAATCTGCTATTGACAGACACCATAACTTGTTCTATATGACAAATGTCTTCAATATGACAGTTAAAGTGATTGACAAAGTAATGCCACCCCTAAGAGGTGGTGATAAGTACAAGCTGTTACAAAAACAGGAATTGTACTGGATTTATAAATTGCGAACCATTACCCCCATAGGGTTGAACCGAGAATGGGATATGAGCTATTTTATAGATTAGCGCTTTAACTCTCTTTATGGTATTATTTTTTTCACCTGTATGTAAATGGTTATGCTACATTTATTAGTAGTAGTATTTTGTGGAACCAGTATTTGAAAAATATCCTTCATGTATAGAGCCGATGTATCATAGTAATGTTTTCTAAGGAGTCCTTAATGTCCTATATAAGGTCATGTCTATTGATCAATAACACAGAAAAAATAAAATAGAATAAAATAAACAAAATAAATGAAATAGTATAGGTTGAGGTAAATTCCTCTGATTGTAGATTTATTGATACGTATTGTATTAATTATCAACCACAGTTTTGAATATAAATTGCTCATTTCAAACATATATTGACATACTTATGAATTATTATTTTTATTTTTTATTTCATTATTTATTCTCTTATTCTTTTATCATAATAGGCTAACATTGCATGTAATGATATGACATACTTAGTTTGAATTTTGGATTCTGACTTCATTTATATTTTTTCTTTAATAATAGCGCTTTTTTTGTCCCATATATATTTCATCTGTTGGGGGTTTAATTAATATATCCTTGTCATTTTTTTATCAAATGTAATTTTGGGTATAGTTTCTCTTGTGTTTAGAATACCTTTGAATGTGCTTGTGTTTTTGTTTGCTCTTAGTAATGTGTATTATATCTCTGCAGCTTGTACATATCTGACTTGTGTCAGATGTTTTTAATAAGTTTTGATTACAGGCTAATCAGGTCCCTTTAAATAAAGAGCATGAGCAGTATCACATATCCTATGATTAAGTGCCTGGTGTGGCACGAAACTAGTCAGGAGTTTCCTGATATGTATCTGTATTTTAAAAGTCAATAAAGTTTTCACTTTTTTCAGCCTTCTATCTGGTGCCTTTTGTAGTGCGGCTGCATCTTTTTTTCTTAAGAGACGTTATAGACCCTTGGGTTCTGGAGGTCATATCCCAGGGTTACAGGATAGGTTTCAAGTCCTATCCGCCAAGAGGCAGATTCCTCCTGTCAAACATATCTTCAAGACCAGAAAAGAGAGACGCCTACCTGGGGTGTGTGAGGGATCTCTCATCTCTCGGGGTAATTGTCCCAGTCCCTACGCAGAAAGAGGCCTGGGGTATTATTCAAACTTTTTCATGGTCGCAAAGAAGGAGAACACGTTCCGTCCAATTCTAGACCTAAAGGCCCTAAAAATTTTTTGTCAGTTCCGTCATTTAAGATGGAGACGATCAGGTCAATTTTGCCCCTGGTTAAAGAGGGGCAATTCATGACGACTATAGACCTGAAGGACGCTTACCTTCACGTTCCAATCCACAAGGATCACTTCAGGTTTCTAAGATTCGCCATCCTGGACCAGCACTTTCAGTTTGTGGCCCTTCCGTTTAGTCTGGCGACTGCCACAAGAGTCTTCACAAAGGTTCTGGGAGCTCTTCTCGCAGTAGCGAGAGCCAGACGAATTGCAGTGGCACCTTATCTGGACGATATCCTGTTCCTGGCTCCATCCTACAGTCTTGCGGAGGATCACTCGAGAGTTTTTCTCCTTCGGTCCCACAGGTGGAAGATAATCAAAGGAAAGAGTTCACTGGTCCCCAGCAACAGGGTGGAATTCTTGGGTACAATAATAGAAGATATTTTTGACAGATCAGAGACGCTGCAAGCTTGCGTCCAACTGTCTAGCTCTTCAGACATCCTTCGGGACATCTGTTGGTAGGCTTGTAACTAACTCCCATAGGCAGAAATAGTGTCACTTTCCAATACTTTATACTCCATTCTGTCATATTCCCAGCTCTCTGAGGGGGGAAATTGGTTTCAAGTCAGTCTTAGAACCCCTGTCAATGAAGAATCTGGAGCGCATCTATTTTTAACCTTTTCTTGTGGAGGCAAAAATAAGACAGAGGTGATCAGAGAGACGAGAGAGATCAAAACATTTTAGTGTGTTGTGTATCTTTGTCTCCTAACAGTGGCCATGAGTTGAATCCCTGGTGTAATAGCTTGTGGACTCTCACCACCTTATGAAAGAAATAGACTTGATTTATGTTCGTAAAATGTACTGGAAACTGTTTATACAGGTAATGAGTGCCAATGACTAAAAACATCTCTAGCACAGAATACTAGATTAAAATGCAAATAGGCATCATTAATTCTTAATAGTCCTAATCCCAAAAATATAACTAATCAACCATCATGAATATCTCAGGACATGAGCACCTCAAATTATTAATCAAAAAAGCATTTCAGTCTGTCTAATTAATCATTTGAGATTGGTTATGTGTTAATAACTCAATACAAACAGCACACATGTTGGCTTGAAGGAGTCAGAGAAATAAAGAAAAGAGAGTTCTTTCACAATGATATAGCATTATTAAAAGGGACACTGAATCCAATTTTTTTCTTTCATGATTCAGATAGAGCATGACATTTTAAGCAACTTTCTAATTTACTCCTATTTATCAATTTTTCTTCGTTCTCTTGCTATCTTTATTTTAAAAGCAGGAATGTAAATCTAAATACACCATTAAGCAAGCATAACCCAGGTTCTCAGCCAAAAATTTGCTGGCTTCTATGCATCACATTCCTGCTTTTTAAAAAAAGATAGCAAGAGAACGAAGAAAAAATAATAGGCGTAAATTAGAAAGTTGCTTAAAATTGCATGCTCTTTCTGAATCATGAAAGAAAAAAAAACATAATTTATGCTTACTTGATAAATTTATTTCTCTTGTAGTGTATCCAGTCCACGGATCATCCATTACTTGTGGGATATTCTCCTTCCCAACAGGAAGTTGCAAGAGGATCACCCACAGCAGAGCTGCTATTTAGCTCCTCCCCTCACTGCCATATCCAGTCATTCGACCGAAACAAGACGAGAAAGGAGAAACCAAAGGGTGCAGTGGTGACTGTAGTTTAATTAAAATTTAGACCTGCCTAAAAGGACAGGGTGGGCCGTGGACTGGATACACTACAAGAGAAATAAATTTATCAGGTAAGCATAAATTATGTTTTCTCTTGTTAAGTGTATCCAGTCCATGGATCATCCATTACTTGTGGGATACCAATACCAAAGCTAAAGTACACGGATGATGGGAGGGACAAGGCAGGAACTTAAACGGAAGGAACCACTGCCTGTAGAACCTTTCTCCCAAAAACAGCCTCCGAAGAAGCAAGTGTGTCAAATTTGTAAAATTTTGAAAAGGTGTGAAGCGAAGACCAAGTCGCAGCCTTGCAAATCTGTTCAACAGAGGCCTCATTTTCAAAGGCCCAGGTGGAAGCCACAGCTCTAGTAGAATGAGCTGTAATCCTTTCAGGGGGCTGCTGTCAAGCAGTCTCATAGGCTAAGCGTATTATGCTCCGAAGCCAAAAGGAGAGAGAGGTTGCCGAAGCTTTTTGACCTCTCCTCTGTCCAGAGTAAACGACAAACAGGGCAGATGTTTGACGAAAATCTTTAGTAGCCTGTAAGTAAAACTTCAAGGCACGGACTACGTCCAGATTATGCAAAAAAGACGTTCCTTCTTTGAAGAAGGATTAGGACACAATGATGGAACAACAATCTCTTGATTGATATTCCTGTTAGAAACCACCTTAGGTAAAAACCCAGGTTTGATACGCAGAACTACCTTGTCTGAATGAAAAATCAGATAAGGAGAATCACAAAGTAAGGCAGATAACTCAGAGACTCTTCGAGCCGAGGAAATAGCCATCAAAAACAGAACTTTCCAAGATAAAAGTTTAATATCAATGGAATGAAGGGGTTCAAACGGAACTCCCTGGAGAACTTTAAGAACCAAGTTTAAGCTCCACGGGGGAGCAACAGTTTTAAACACAGGCTTAATCCTAACCAAAGCCTGACAAAATGCCTGGACGTCTGGAACTTCTGCCAGACGCTTGTGCAAAAGAATAGACAGAGCAGAGATCTGTCCTTTTAAAGAACTAGCTGATAAGCCTTTGTCCAAACCCTCTTGGAGAAAGGACAATATCCTAGGAATCCTAACCTTACTCCATGAGTAACTCTTGGATTCACACCAATAAAGATATTTACGCCTTATCTTATGGTAGATTTTCCTGGTAACAGGCTTCCGAGCCTGTATTAAGGTATCAATGACTGACTCGGAGAAGCCACGCCTTGATAGAATCAAGCGTTCAATCTCCATGCAGTCAGTCTCAGAGAAAACAGAATTTATGTTTACCTGATAAATTACTTTCTCCAACGGTGTGTCCGGTCCACGGCGTCATCCTTACTTGTGGGATATTCTCTTCCCCAACAGGAAATGGCAAAGAGCCCAGCAAAGCTGGTCACATGATCCCTCCTAGGCTCCGCCTTCCCCAGTCATTCGACCGACGTAAAGGAGGAATATTTGCATAGGAGAAATCATATGATACCGTGGTGACTGTAGTTAAAGAAAATAAATTATCAGACCTGATTAAAAAACCAGGGCGGGCCGTGGACCGGACACACCGTTGGAGAAAGTAATTTATCAGGTAAACATAAATTCTGTTTTCTCCAACATAGGTGTGTCCGGTCCACGGCGTCATCCTTACTTGTGGGAACCAATACCAAAGCTTTAGGACACGGATGAAGGGAGGGAGCAAATCAGGTCACCTAGATGGAAGGCACCACGGCTTGCAAAACCTTTCTCCCAAAAATAGCCTCAGAAGAAGCAAAAGTATCAAATTTGTAAAATTTAGTAAAAGTGTGCAGTGAAGACCAAGTCGCTGCCTTACATATCTGATCAACAGAAGCCTCGTTCTTGAAGGCCCATGTGGAAGCCACAGCCCTAGTGGAATGAGCTGTGATTCTTTCAGGAGGCTGCCGTCCGGCAGTCTCATAAGCCAATCTGATGATGCTTTTAAGCCAAAAGGAGAGAGAGGTAGAAGTTGCTTTTTGACCTCTCCTTTTACCAGAATAAACAACAAACAAGGAAGATGTTTGTCTAAAATCCTTTGTAGCATCTAAATAGAATTTTAAAGCACGAACTACATCCAAATTGTGCAACAAACGTTCCTTCTTTGAAGCTGGATTCGGACACAAAGAAGGCACGACTATCTCCTGGTTAATGTTTTTGTTAGAAACAACTTTCGGAAGAAAACCAGGTTTAGTACGCAAAACCACCTTATCTGCATGGAACACCAGATAAGGAGGAGAACACTGCAGAGCAGATAATTCTGAAACTCTTCTAGCAGAAGAAATTGCAACCAAAAACAAAACTTTCCAAGATAATAACTTAATATCAACGGAATGTAAGGGTTCAAACGGAACCCCCTGAAGAACTGAAAGAACTAAATTGAGACTCCAAGGAGGAGTCAAAGGTTTGTAAACAGGCTTGATTCTAACCAGAGCCTGAACAAAGGCTTGAACATCTGGCACAGCTGCCAGCTTTTTGTGAAGTAACACAGATAAGGCAGAAATCTGTCCCTTCAAAGAACTTGCAGATAATCCTTTCTCCAAACCTTCTTGAAGAAAGGATAGAATCTTAGGAATTTTTATCTTGTCCCAAGGGAATCCTTTAGATTCACACCAACAGATATATTTTTTCCATATTTTGTGATAGATTTTTCTAGTTACAGGCTTTCTGGCCTGAACAAGAGTATCAATGACAGAATCTGAGAACCCTCGCTTTGATAAGATCAAGCGTTCAATCTCCAGGCAGTCAGTTGGAGTGAAACCAGATTCGGATGTTCGAACGGACCTTGAACAAGAAGGTCCCGTCTCAAAGGTAGCTTCCATGGTGGAGCCGATGACATATTCACCAGGTCTGCATACCAAGTCCTGCGTGGCCACGCAGGAGCTATCAAGATCACCGATGCCCTCTCCTGATTGATCCTGGCTACCAGCCTGGGGATGAGAGGAAACGGCGGGAATACATAAGCTAGTTTGAAGGTCCAAGGTGCTACTAGTGCATCTACTAGAGTCGCCTTGGGATCCCTGGATCTGGACCCGTAGCAAGGAACCTTGAAGTTCTGACGAGAGGCCATCAGATCCATGTCTGGAATGCCCCATAACTGAGTAATTTGGGCAAAGATTTCCGAATGGAGTTCCCACTCCCCCGGATGAAATGTCTGACGACTCAGAAAATCCGCTTCCCAATTTTCCACTCCTGGGATGTGGATTGCAGACAAGTGGCAGGAGTGAGTCTCCGCCCATTGAATGATTTTGGTCACTTCTTCCATCGCCAGGGAACTCCTTGTTCCCCCCTGATGGTTGATGTACGCAACAGTCGTCATGTTGTCTGATTGAAACCGTATGAATTTGGCCTTTGCTAGCTGAGGCCAAGCCTTGAGAGCATTGAATATCGCTCTCAGTTCCAGAATATTTATCGGGAGAAGAGATTCTTCCCGAGACCAAAGACCCTGAGCTTTCAGGGATCCCCAGACCGCGCCCCAGCCCACCAGACTGGCGTCGGTCGTGACAATGACCCACTCTGGTCTGCGGAAGCTCATCCCCTGTGACAGGTTGTCCAGGGACAGCCACCAACGGAGTGAATCTCTGGTCCTCTGATCTACTTGTATCGTCGGAGACAAGTCTGTATAATCCCCATTCCACTGACTGAGCATGCACAGTTGTAATGGTCTTAGATGAATTCGCGCAAAAGGAACTATGTCCATTGCCGCTACCATCAAACCTATTACTTCCATGCACTGCGCTATGGAAGGAAGAGGAACAGAATGAAGTACTTGACAAGAGTTTAGAAGTTTTGATTTTCTGGCCTCTGTCAGAAAAATCCTCATTTCTAAGGAGTCTATTATTGTTCCCAAGAAGGGAACCCTTGTTGACGGAGATAGAGAACTTTTTTCTATGTTCACTTTCCACCCGTGAGATCTGAGAAAGGCCAGGACAATGTCCGTGTGAGCCTTTGCTTGTGGAAGGGACGACGCTTGAATCAGAATGTCGTCCAAGTAAGGTACTACTGCAATGCCCCTTGGTCTTAGCACCGCTAGAAGGGACCCTAGTACCTTTGTGAAAATTCTTGGAGCAGTGGCTAATCCGAACGGAAGTGCCACAAACTGGTAATGTTTGTCCAGGAATGCGAACCTTAGGAACCGATGATGTTCCTTGTGGATAGGAATATGTAGATACGCATCCTTTAAATCCACCGTGGTCATGAATTGACCTTCCTGGATGGAAGGAAGAATTGTTCGAATGGTTTCCATTTTGAACGATGGAACCTTGAGAAACTTGTTTAGGATCTTGAGATCTAAGATTGGTCTGAATGTTCCCTCTTTTTTGGGAACTACGAACAGATTGGAGTAGAACCCCATCCCTTGTTCTCCTAATGGAACAGGATGAATCACTCCCATTTTTAACAGGTCTTCTACACAATGTAAGAATGCCTGTTTTTTTATGTGGTCTGAAGACAATTGAGACCTGTGGAACCTCCCCCTTGGGGGAAGCCCCTTGAATTCCAGAAGATAACCTTGGGAGACTATTTCTAGCGCCCAAGGATCCAGAACATCTCTTGCCCAAGCCTGAGCGAAGAGAGAGAGTCTGCCCCCCACCAGATCCGGTCCCGGATCGGTAGCCAACATCTCATGCTGTCTTGGTAGCAGTGGCAGGTTTCTTGGCCTGCTTTCCTTTGTTCCAGCCTTGCATTGGCCTCCAGGCTGGCTTGGCTTGAGAAGTAATACCCTCTTGCTTAGAGGACGTAGCACTTGGGGCTGGTCCGTTTCTGCGAAAGGGACGAAAATTAGGTTTATTTTTGGCCTTGAAAGACCTATCCTGAGGAAGGGCGTGGCCCTTGCCCCCAGTGATATCAGAAATAATCTCTTTCAAGTCAGGGCCAAACAGCGTTTTCCCCTTGAAAGGAATGTTAAGCAATTTGTTCTTGGAAGACGCATCCGCTGACCAAGATTTTAGCCAAAGCGCTCTGCGCGCCACAATAGCAAACCCAGAATTTTTCGCCGCTAATCTAGCCAATTGCAAAGTGGCGTCTAGGGTGAAAGAGTTAGCCAATTTGAGAGCATGAATTCTGTCCAAAATCTCCTCATAAGAAGAATCTTTATTGAGCGCCTTTTCTAGTTCATCGAACCAGAAACACGCTGCTGTAGTGACAGGAACAATGCATGAAATTGGTTGTAGAAGGTAACCTTGCTGAACAAACATCTTTTTAAGCAAACCCTCTAATTTTTTATCCATAGGATCTTTGAAAGCACAACTATCTTCTATGGGTATAGTGGTGCGTTTGTTTAGAGTAGAAACCGCCCCCTCGACCTTGGGGACTGTCTGCCATAAGTCCTTTCTGGGGTCGACCATAGGAAACAATTTCTTAAATATAGGGGGAGGGACGAAAGGTATGCCGGGCCTTTCCCATTCTTTATTTACAATGTCCGCCACCCGCTTGGGTATAGGAAAAGCTTCGGGGGGCCCCGGGACCTCTAGGAACTTGTCCATTTTACATAATTTCTCTGGAATGACCAAATTCTCACAATCATCCAGAGTAGATAACACCTCCTTAAGCAGGGCGCGGAGATGTTCCAATTTAAATTTAAATGTAATCACATCAGGTTCAGCTTGTTGAGAAATTTTCCCTGAATCTGAAATTTCTCCCTCAGACAAAACCTCCCTGGCCCCCTCAGACTGGTGTAGGGGCACTTCAGAACCAATATCATCAGCGTCCTCATGCTCTTCAGTATTTTCTAAAACAGAGCAGTCGCGCTTTCGCTGATAAGTGGGCATTTTGGCTAAAATGTTTTTGATAGAATTATCCATTACAGCCGTTAATTGTTGCATAGTAAGGAGTATTGGCGCACTAGATGTACTAGGGGCCTCCTGTGTGGGCAAGACTGGTGTAGACGAAGGAGGGGATGATGCAGTACCATGCTTACTCCCCTCACTTGAGGAATCATCTTGGGCATCATTTTCTCTAAATTTTGTGTCACATAAATCACATCTATTTAAATGAGAAGGAACCTTGGCTTCCCCACATACAGAACACAGTCTATCTGGTAGTTCAGACATGTTAAACAGGCATAAACTTGATAACAAAGTACAAAAAACGTTTTAAAATAAAACCGTTACTGTCACTTTAAATTTTAAACTGAACACACTTTATTACTGCAAATGTGAAAAAGTATGAAGGAATTGTTCAAAATTCACCAAAATTTCACCACAGTGTCTTCAAGCCTTAAAAGTATTGCACACCAAATTTGAAAGCTTTAACTCTTAAAATAACGGAACCGGAGCCGTTTTTATATTTAACCCCTTTACAGTCCCTGGTATCTGCTTTGCTGAGACCCAACCAAGCCCAAAGGGGAATACGATACCAAATGACGCCTTCAGAAAGTCTTTTCTGTGTATCAGAGCTCCTCACACATGCATCTGCATGTCATGCTTCCTAAAAACAAGTGCGCAATAGAGGCGCGAAAATGAGGCTCTGCCTATGATTAGGGAAAGCCCCTAGAGGATAAGGTGTCCAATACAGTGCCTGCCGGTTATTTTTCATAATTCCCAAGAATAAAATATTTCCTCAAAGCTATGAAGTATAAAATATGTTTATATATCAATCGTTTTAGCCCAGAAAATGTCTATAGTCTTAACCCTTTAAGGACACAGCTTTCTGTTTGTTCAATTGTTTTATGACGGAAAAATTCCGTCATATGTCCTTAAGAGGTTAAAAGCCCTTGTGAAGCCCTTTTTTTTTCTTATGTAATAAAAATGGCTTACCGGATCCCATAGGGAAAATGACAGCTTCCAGCATTACATCGTCTTGTTAGAAATGTGTCATACCTCAAGCAGCAAAAGTCTGCTCACTGTTTCCCCCAACTGAAGTTAATTCCTCTCAACAGTCCTGTGTGGAAACAGCCATCGATTTTAGTAACGGTTGCTAAAATCATTTTCCTCTTACAAACAGAAATCTTCATCACCTTTCTGTTTCAGAGTAAATAGTACATACCAGCACTATTTTAAAATAACAAACTCTTGATTGAAGAATAAAAACTACAGTTAAACACCAAAAAACTCTAAGCCATCTCCGTGGAGATGTTGCCTGTACAACGGCAAAGAGAATGACTGGGGAAGGCGGAGCCTAGGAGGGATCATGTGACCAGCTTTGCTGGGCTCTTTGCCATTTCCTGTTGGGGAAGAGAATATCCCACAAGTAAGGATGACGCCGTGGACCGGACACACCTATGTTGGAGAAATTAGATTTGGATGATTGAAAGGACCTTGTATTAGAAGGTCCTGCCTCAGAGGCAGAGTCCATGGTGGAAGAGATGACATGTCCACTAGGTCTGCATACCAGGTCCTGCGTGGCCACGTAGGCGCTATCAGAATCACCGATGCTCTCTCCTGTTTGATTTTGGCAATCAGTCGAGGGAGCAGAGGAAACGGTGGAAACACATAGGTCAGGTTGAAGAACCAATGAGCTGCTAGAGCATCTATCAGCGTTGCTCCCCGGTCCCTGGACCTGGATCCGTAACAAGGAAGCTTGGCGTTCTGGCGAGACGCCATGAGATCCAGTTCTGGTTTGCCCCAACGATGGACCAGTTGAGCAAACACCTCCGGATGGAGTTCCCACTCCCCCGGATGAAAAGTCTGACGACTTAGAAAATCCGCCTCCCAGTTCTCTACGCCTGGGATGTGGATCGCTGACAGGTGGCAAGAGTGAGACTCTGCCCAGCGAATTATCTTTGAGACTTCTAACATCGCTAGGGAACTCCTGGTTCCCCCTTGATGGTTGATGTAAGCCACAGTCGTGATGTTGTCCGACTGAAATCTGATGAACCTCAGTGTTGCTAACTGAGGCCAAGCTAGAAGAGCTTTGAATATTGCTCTTACCTCCAGAATATTTATTGGGAGGAGTTTCTCCTCCTGAGTCCACGATCCCTGAGCCTTCAGGGAGTTCCAGACTGCGCCCCAACCTAGAAGGCTGGCATCTGTTGTTACAATCGTCCAATCTGGCCTGCGAAAGGTCATACCCTTGGACAGATGGACCCGAGAAAGCCACCAGAGAAGAGAATCTCTGGTCTCTTGATCCAGATTTAGTAGAGGGGACAAATCTGAGTAATCCCCATTCCATTGACTTAGCATGCATAATTGCAACGGTCTGAGATGCAGGCGCGCAAATGGCACTATGTCCATTGCCGCTACCATTAAGCCGATTACTTCCATGCACTGAGCCACTGACGGGCGTGGAATGGAATGAAGGACATGGCAAGCATTTAGAAGTTTTGATAACCTGGACTCCGTCAAGTAAATTTTCATCTCTACAGAATCTATAAGAGTCCCTAGGAAGGAGACTCTTGTGAGTGGTGATAGAGAACTCTTTTCCACGTTCACTTTCCACCCATGCGACCTCAGAAATGCCAGAACTATCTCTGTATGAGACTTGGCAATTTGAAAGCTTGACGCCTGTATCAGGATGTCGTCTAGATACGGAGCCACCGCTATGCCTCGCGGTCTTAGAACCGCCAGAAGTGAGCCCAGAACCTTTGTAAAAATTCTCGGGGCAGTGGCCAACCCGAAGGGAAGAGCTACAAATTGGTAATGCCTGTCTAGAAAGGCAAACCTTAGGAACCGATGATGAACTTTGTGAATCGGTATGTGAAGGTAGGCATCCTTTAAGTCCACTGTGGTCATGTACTGACCCTCTTGGATCATGGGTAGGATGGTCCGAATAGTTTCCATTTTGAATGATGGAACTCTGAGGAATTTGTTTAAGATCTTTAGATCCAAGATTGGTCTGAAGGTTCCCTCTTTCTTGGGAACCACAAACAGATTTGAATAAAATCCCTGTCCTTGTTCCGTCCGCGGAACTGGATGGATCACTCCCATTACTAGGAGGTCTTGCACACAGCTTAGGAATGCCTCTTTCTTTATCTGGTTTGCTGATAACCTTGAAAGATGAAATCTCCCTTGTGGAGGAGAAGCTTTGAAGTCCAGAAGATATCCCTGAGATATGATCTCCAACGCCCAGGGATCCTGAACATCTCTTGCCCACGCCTGGGCGAAGAGAGAAAGTCTGCCCCCCACTAGATCCGTTTCCGGATAGGGGGCCGTTCCTTCATGCTGTCTTGGGAACAGCAGCAGGCTTTCTGGCCTGCTTGCCCTTGTTCCAGGACTGGTTAGGTTTCCAGGCCTGTCTGGAATGAGCAACAGTTCCCTCTTGTTTTGAAGCGGAGGAAGTTGATGCTGCTCCTGCCTTGAAATTTCAAAAGGCACGAAAATTAGACTGTTTGGCCTTTGATTTGGCCCTGTCCTGAGGAAGGGTATGACCCTTGCCTCCAGTAATGTCAGCAATAATTTCCTTCAAGCCAGGCCCGAATAAGGTCTGCCCCTTGAAAGGAATGTTGAGTAATTTAGACTTTGAAGTCACGTCAGCTGACCAGGATTTAAGCCATAGCGCCCTACGCGCCTGGATGGCGAATCCGGAATTCTTAGCCGTTAGTTTAGTCAAATGAACAATGGCATCAGAAACAAATGAGTTAGCTAGCTTAAGCGTTCTAAGCTTGTCAATAATTTCATTCAATGGAGCTGTCTGGATGGCCCCTTCCAGGGCCTCAAACCAGAATGCCGCCGCAGCAGTGACAGGCGCAATGCATGCAAGGGGCTGTAAAATAAAACCTTGTTGAATAAACATTTTCTTAAGGTAACCCTCCAATTTTTTATCCATTGGATCTGAAAAAGCAAAACTGTCCTCAACCGGGATAGTGGTACGCTTTGCTAAAGTAGAAACTGCTCCCTCCACCTTAGGGACCGTCTGCCATAAGTCCCGTGTAGTGGCGTCTATTGGAAACATTTTTCTAAATATAGGAGGTGGGGAAAAGGGCACACCGGGTCTATCCCACTCCTTGCTAATAATTTCTGTAAGCCTTTTAGGTATAGGAAAAACGTCAGTACACACCGGTACCGCATAGTATCTATCCAGTCTACACAATTTCTCTGGAATTGCAACTGTGTTACAGTCATTCAGAGCAGCTAATACCTCCCCAAGCAATACACGGAGGTTCTCAAGCTTAAATGTAAAATTAGAAATCTCTGAATCAGGTTTCCCCGAGTCAGAGATGTCCCCCACAGACTGAAGCTCTCCGTCCTCATGTTCTGCATACTGTGACGCAGTATCAGACATGGCTCTAACAGCATTTGCGCGCTCTGTATCTCTCCTAACCCCAGAGCTATCGCGCTTGCCTCTTAATTCAGGCAATCTAGATAATACCTCTGACAGGGTATTATTCATGATTGCAGCCATGTCCTGCAAGGTAATCGCTATGGGCGTCCCTGATGTAATTGGCGCCATATTAGCGTGCGTCCCCTGAGCGGGAGGCGAAGAGTCTGACACGTGGGGAGAGTTAGTCGGCATAACTTCCCCCTCGACAGAACCCTCTGGTGATAATTCTTTTATAGATAAAGACTGATCTTTACTGTTTAAGGTGAAATCAATACATTTAGTACACATTCTCCTATGGGGCTCCACCATGGCTTTCAAACATAATGAATAAGTAGGTTCCTCTGTGTCAGACATGTTTAAACAGACTAGCAATGAGACTAGCAAGCTTGGAAAACACTTTAAAACAAGTTTACAAGCAATATAAAAAACGTTACTGCGCCTTTAAGAAACACAAATTTTCCCAAATTTTGAAATAACAGTGAAAAAATGCAGTTACACAAACGAAATTTTTACAGTGTATGTAATAAGTTAGCAGAGCATTGCACCCACTTGCAAATGGATGATTAACCCCTTAATACCAAAAACGGAATAACAAATGACAAAAACGTTTTTTAAACAGTCACAACAACTGCCACAGCTCTACTGTGGCTTTTTACCTCCCTCAATACGACTTTTGAAGCCTTTTGAGCCCTTCAGAGAACTCCTGGATCATGCAGGAAGAAGCTGGATGTCTGTGTCTGTAATTTTTGCTGTGCAAAAAAACGCTAAAATAGGCCCCTCCCACTCATATTACAACAGTGGCCAGAAGCCTCAGGGAACTGTTTCTAGGCAAAATTCAAGCCAGCCATGTGGAAAAAACTAGGCCCCAATAAGTTTTATCACCAAACATATGTAAAAAACGATTAAACATGCCAGCAAACGTTTTAAAATACACTTTTATAAGAGTATGTATCTCTATTAATAAGCCTGATACCAGTCGCTATCACTGCATTTAAGGCTTTACTTACATTACTTCGGTATCAGCAGCATTTTCTAGCAAATTCCATCCCTAGAAAAATATTTTAACTGCACATACCTTATTACAGGAAAACCTGCACGCTATTCCCCCTCTGAAGTTACCTCACTCCTCAGAATATGTGAGAACAGCAAAGGATCTTAGTTACTTCTGCTAAGATCATAGAAAACGCAGGCAGATTCTTCTTCTAAATACTGCCTGAGATAAACAGTACACTCCGGTACCATTTAAAAATAACAAACTTTTGATTGAAGAAATAAACTAAGTATAAAACACCACAGTCCTCTTACAACCTCCATCTTAGTTGAGAGTTGCAAGAGAATGACTGGGTATGGCAGTGAGGGGAGGAGCTATATAGCAGCTCTGCTGTGGGTGATCCTCTTGCAACTTCCTGTTGGGAAGGAGAATATCCCACAAGTAATGGATGATCCGTGGACTGGATACACTTAACAAGAGAAAATGGGTTTAGTGTCCCTTTAAATAAGGCTGAAATGGCAGCAATAATTAGTCTATAGCCATGTATTAAAAAAGTAAGTTCCCTTCTACCATGTTTGCAAAATCTCACTCACCTTATCTTCCAGCCAAAGGAAAATGCATTAAACCCTTACATAATCATTGTTTGTAAAAATAATCCAGTAAGTGGATATATGTATGTGGCCTATTATTTAGGATCTCTTGGACTTTTACAAAGTCTGCACTTTGACGCCACCCTAAAGGATTGTGGGCTAGATTGCAAGTGGAGCGCATGCCATAATTAAACAGCCATTACAAGTTGTTATTGTTTAAAAAGATAGATAATGCCTTTACTACCCATTCCCCAGCTTCGGCACAACCAACATTGTTATAGTAATATACTTTATAACCTTTATACCTCTAAATTTCTGCCTGTTTCTAAGCCACTACAGACAGCCTCTTATCACATGCTTTTGTATTTGCTTTTCACAACAGGAGACTGCTAGTTCATGTGGACCATATAGATAACATTGTGCTCACGCCCGTGGGTTGTGGCAGACACTGCACTAATTGGATAAAATGCAAGTCAATAGATAATAAATAAAAAGTCATGTGATCAGGGGGCTGTCTGAAAAGGCTTAGATACAAGGTAATCACAGAGGTAAAAAGTGTATTAATATAACTGTTGGTTATGCAAAACTGGGGACTGGGTAATAAAGGGATTATCTATCTTGTTAAACAATAACATTTTTTGAGTTGACTGCCCTTTTAAGCTGAGGTAAAAAGTCACTATGTCTAGGGTTTGGATTTTAGTGACAATGCATGAAAAAAGGAGTACCTGAGGGTCGCTCACCATCTTGTTGAAGTGGTACTTGCAGTATCCAATGTACTTCACATTATCCACCTCCTGAGCCTCCTCTTCACACAGCAGCCCAGCCATCTGAGCACTGCAAGAAAACAAGGTCACACCAGTCACTATGCAATATTCTTTCTTATAATATATCATATAATCTAATATATTTCCTAAACTAAGTTTCAAAAGTGCCAGCCCTCAAATGTTACCAAGTCATACAAAACATACTCATATCATATGGAACCTTTATCTTTTTCAGGTATGAAAATGCCCAATTGAAATACCCCTGAAATGTCTTATGTATTATGTATCTATTCACCACATCACCTGGAATTTTTGCATTTTCATTCTGTATACTTAAAGGGCCAGTAAACCTAAAAAATAATGTTATATAATTCTGCATATAGTGCAGAATTATATAACATTATATGAGTGCTAGCTTTATAGAACATAATATATCCGGTGAACTTTTATAAAAAAAAATAAATAAAAAAAGAGGGTTTTCCAGACCCGCCCTCTGTGCTCTGAGCGGGTCTGGTTTTCCCTCAGAGCGCATCTGGCCAGCTGTCTAGTAACAGCCCGGCCTGACCGCGCCATTACACTCAATGCAGCTCGAGTGTAATGGCGCGGTCGGGCCGGGCTGTTACTCCTAGACAGCTGGAGCAGGAGCGAGCTGCATTGAGTGTAATGGCGCGGTCGGGCCGGGCTGTTACTCCTAGACAGCTGGAGCAGGAGCAAGCTGCATTGAGTGTAATGGCGCGGTCGGGCCGGGCTGTTACTCCTAGACAGCTGGAGCAGGAGCGAGCTGCATTGAGTGTAATGGCGCGGTCGGGCCGGGCTGTTACTCCTAGACAGCTGGAGCAGGAGCGAGCTGCATTGAGTGTAATGGCGCGGTCGGGCCGGGCTGTTACTCCTAGACAGCTGGAGCAGGAGCGAGCTGCATTGAGTGTAATGGCGCAGTCGGGCCGGGCTGTTACTCCTAGACAGCTGGAGCAGGAGCAAGCTGCATTGAGTGTAATGGCGCGGTCGGGCTGGGCTGTTACTCCTAGACAGCTGGAGCAGGAGTGAGCTGCATTGAGTGTAATGGCGCGGTCGGGCCGGGCTGTTACTCCTAGACAGCTGCAGCAGGAGCGAGCTGCATTGAGTGTAATGGCGCGGTCAGTGAGGGAAAACCAGACCCGCCCTCTGTGCTCTACTGAGCGGGTCTGGCATTACACTCAATGCAGCTCGCTCCTGCTCCAGCTGTCTAGGAGTAACAGCCCGGCCTGACCGCTCCATTACACTCAATGCAGCTCGCTCCTGCTCCAGCTGTCTATTAGTAACAGCCCGGCCTGACAGCTCCATTACACTCAATGCAGCTCGCTCCTGCTCCAGCTGTCTAGGAGTAACAGCCCGGCCCGACCGCTCCATTACACTCAATGCAGCTCGCTCCTGCTCCAGGAGCAAGCTGCATTGAGTGTAATGGCGCGGTCGGGCCGGGCTGTTACTAGACAGCTGGCCAGATGCGCTCTGAGGGAAAACCAGACCAGTAGAGCACAGAGGGCGGGTCTGGAAAACCCTCTTTTTTTTATAAAAGTTCACCGGATATATTATGTTCTATAAAGCTAGCACTCATATAATGTTATAGAATTCTGCACTATGTGCGGAATTATATAACATTATTTTTTAGGTTTACTGGCACTTTAAAGGACCACTAAATGCAGTAGAGTCACATAATTAACAAGTGCATAATAAAAAGACAATGCAATAACACCTACTCTAAATTTAAAATAGGCAGTAGATTTTTTTCTGGCAAATTATTATTTTCTCCCATTTCCTGGCCCCCTGTATCATGTGAAAGACATCAGCCAATCAGATCATAGTATACGTATACTCTATGAGCTTGTGCACATGCTCAGTAGGATCTTTTTCCCCAGAAAGTGTGCATTTAAAAAGACTGTGCCAAAATTTAATAATGGAAGTAAATTGTAAAGTGTCTTAAAACTGCATGATCTTTCTGAATCATAAAAGTTTATTTTGACTTGAGTGTTCCCTTTAACCTTCTCATAACTTAACACGAAACAGTCTCATCTCAAAAATAAACAAAGCTCCCCCCACTTGCATTTTACAACATAAATATCATTTCTCATAAAAGGCTAGATTACAAGTGAATTGCAATCCACAAAGCAGGGTGCATTATCTTTTGTGCAACCTTGTGCAAAACAAAACAAAAAAACGCACAATCTGGAACTCTGTGCAATCTTCAGAGCTGGTCTGACCTCAGGAGTCTTTTCTGTTATTCCAGTCATTGTCACAGCATTAGCCTATTTCAATCATGAGGGAAAAACTCACAGTTCCTTAGTGATGAGGGAAGTACATTACGGGTGTAAACAATTGGGAGGCAGACTCACCAGGGGAAATTATCTCTATCTATTATGAAGGTTTCGACCAAATTGTGAGATGTTAGGGTCTGCCAGAGATAAATCTCATAGACCCTCAGGCAAACGCTAGTGGTTCCCTGGATGTTTCTCAAGATCTTTTCTTTTTTATCGAGTTCTTAAAACTCTGCAATTGATAGCATGGTGACTGTTTGCTTAGTTCCGTCTCCGAGAGGTTTTTATCATAAAGTTTGGAAAACTTTTTTTTTTTTTTTTAAACCTGGTAAACTTGCTAAGGTTATCGCTGAATTCTTTCAGGATTCCTAGCGTTCTTGACTTCCAGCAGAAGGGTCTGTATAAGGGTTTGTCAGCCAGTTCTCTGAAGTGTTAGATTTAGGGGCCGAATTATCAAAGTGCGAGCGAACATCAATAATGCCGACAGTATATGCTGTCAGCATTTATCATTGCACAAGCATTTCACAAGAAATGCTTGTGCAATGCCGCCCCCTGCAGATTCACGGCCAATCAGCCACTAGCAGGGGGTATCAATCAACCCGATCATATCTGATTGGGTTGATTGCTGTCTGCCGCCTCAGAGGTTGTGGACGAGCTAAGGAGCAGCGGTCTTAAAGGGACACTAAACCCAAATTTTTTATTTCATGGTTCAGATAGAGCATGCAATTGTAAGCAACTTTCTAATGTACTCCTATTATCAATTTTTCTTTGTTCTCTTGCTGTCTTTATTTAAAAAGCAGGAATGTGATGCATAGGAGCCTGCCTATTTTTGGTTGAGAACCTGGGTTATGCTTGCTTATTGGTGGGTAAATGTAAGCCTCCAATTAAGCAAGCGCTATGCATGGTGCTGAACCTAAAATGGGCTGGCTGCTAAGATTTACATTCCTGCTTTTAAAATAAAGATAGCAAGAAAAATTAATAGGAGTAAATTAGAAAGTTGCTTAAAATGTCATGCTCTATCTGAATCATGAAAGAAATAATGTGGGTTCAGTGTCCCTTTAAGACCGCTGCTTCTTAACTCCTGTTTCCGGTGGAAATAGATGCATTGGGGCCGATTGACGGCTTGATAAATCGGCCACTTAGTCTCTTTCTGTTTTGTTCAGGCTTTGATCAGATTTAAACCAGTTATTATTACAGTTTCTCCTTCTTGGAATCTTAATCTGGTTTTGATGGTTCTTCAAAATCCTCCCTTTGAGCTGATTCATGGTTTAGGCCTTTAGCTTTTTGTTATTAAGGAAATGTGAAATTTATATGCAAATAATACTCTGATATTGAAAACATATATGGATTTAAAAGTAATTCATTAAAGGGACATAATACTCATATGCTAAATCACTTGAAACTGATGCAGTATAACTGTAAAAAGCTGACAGGAAAATATCACCTGAGCATCTCTATATAAAAAAGGAAGATATTTTACCTCACAATCTCCTCAGCTCAGCAGAGTAAGTTCTGTGTAAAAAATTATACACAGCTGCTCCCAGCTGCAGGTAAAAATTAAAAAAAAATGAAGAAATGAACAGCAGCCAATCAGCATCAGCAGTGCTGAGGTCATGAACTGTTACTGTGATCTCATGAGATTTGACTTAACTCTCATGAGATTTCATAGTAAGCTTCCTTTACCTGATTGGTGAAATAAGATGAGAGTGCACAATGCTCATCCCTTCAGATGTCCCAGGACAGACACACTAAAATGCTCCTTAGAAATCCTTTACAATGGGAGGTGGCTACTGAGGAACTTTTGAGGTAAAATATCTTTCTTTTTTACATAGAGATGTTCAGGAGATATTTTCTAGTCAGCTTTTTACAGCTATGCTGCATCACTTTCAAGTGTTTAAACATTTGGGTATTATGGCTCTTTAACAGGATGTATTGGTTTTTAGTCCACGTTTAATAACTATACCACCTTAAATCCACTTCACTTCGACCAATAAGGTGATCAGATGAACTAACCAATGACAGAAGAAGAGGGTATTTAAATTTGGATCAACAAATGAAAGGAGTATATTCATAAAGCCCATTGCGGATGAAACACATCGATAAGAGACTCTTTTTTTAAGAAATGTATGTGAAAGGATATTGCATGTACTCAACTGCTTATACTACAAAGAATCCCTGCATACACTTCTGTGGAGAGATGCTGCTATTCATAGCAAGCCTGAGAAGGCAGGGAGGTAACGTGAGTGTTTTATATATCTATCTGGATAGAGAGAAAAAATAAGAGACAATACATCGACTACGGGACCATCAGATCAAGGGTTGATATCAAAAACCCTTAGCAAGGTCCAAGACATACAGACCCGTAACGTATGCAAAATAGTATACAGTCTTAGATGCACAAGTAAAGAAGAGTTTGGCATGTTTGACTTGATAAAGGCCACTACCAGGCTGAAACGTGTAGATGTACTGCTGAATTTGTCTACACACAGTCCCCACTTGGTGATAAAGAGCTCTCTGTTTTTTTGGGGAAGACTTTCTACAAAGTTACGTCTTCTGAGGCTTGTGATTGGCTTAAGGAGGTCACGTGAGGTCTGATACAGACACAGGAATCTCGAGCACAGACGGAGTGCAGACGCCCGTAGCGGCAGCATCCGGTTTACACCTAAGGACAACGGCTGGGTCAGAGACCGTGGAAAATTTCTGTCCTGTCCCTTAAAGTTCCGCTGTATCGGGTGAGCGCCAAAAAGGGATAATCCATCAAGCCTTCTGTAAGTCTCCTCTTGTTTGCTAGAAGTGTGGATGTGGCAATTCAGCTCCTTTACATATTGCCCTGCAGAACGGACAAGTGTTGTCAAGTTTGAAATATCATTATAACAGAAGTACTGCCACAAGAGTTTAAACAAGCTGGAATGAACTGTGGACTTGTTTTTTAATTTTTACTAATTGATTTTTACTACTTGATTTGGAGAGTGTTCAACGTATATGAGCTCACATGCTAATATGTGCTAATACGTTTTTATCTCAATCTTTTTTGCCACCTGTGGTTCAAATTGATATTTGCCTGTTTTTTAACTTGTGTTTTTGAAGTAAAACTTATATTATATATTTTCTCTTGGCTTATGTATTTTCTTATATATGAGATTTTTTCTATATGAGATAAATCTGTTTGCATATCCTTACTGTTTAGATAGGTTGCTATTTTTATGCGCACTTAACTTTTAACTTTGACTTTTACCCTCTGGGATTGGCTGTAGAGGACCAACTCCCTGTTAAGTTGCTATACCCTCTTTTTGGAATTCCTGTAGATATATCCTGATTCCTTTTGTTTGAGTTTCATATAGAACTATCACATTTGGGGTTAATACAGAGACATCACTCAATGATACGTGAATCTGCCACCGGACAGACGGGACTATCCTGGACGAAGTGGCTTAAAGGGACATAAAACAAGTTGGGATAGAGACAAAATATAATAAGTACTTTAATTACTTTACCTGAAAATTATACTGCAGTGCCTCACCATTAACCCTTTCTTTTAAGTTCCAAATTGTAAAGCTCTAACTCCCCCCACACATTTCCTTCTATGGCTGTATCTATATCTATTGTTGCTTTGGTAGAATGCAAAAGTGCATAGGGATTATCTGCTGTGTGAACTCAGTTGAAATACAATGCCTGTGTCTTAACACTGATAAGAAGGGGTGGAGCAGATTTTCCCAGGCAGCATAGCTATTTTTTTTTTTTTTTGAAAATTATTTTAAAATACTTGCCAGCTATTTTTTTTATGCAAACTATTTTTACTTAATTAGCCCTTTTAGGATATGCACAGATCTCAACTTGTTTTATGGCACTTTACATGGTAATGAGTTAGATACACCCATATGTGACTTTGTAGTGATTAAATCAGTGGATTTACTGGACATAGGGAGAAGACCCGACAGAGGTAAAATGGTCCACAACTATAAACAAAGATTTGCAAGTAACTATTACAAACAAGGCGATATCATGTACTGTTTAAAGCTATACATTTTGGTGGGAGTGATTATACTTGAGTATGTGGATTTTTCACAGGATACGTGGATTGAATTTAAACCATCTGGTTTTATTGAACTTTTACAACCTTCTATTTTGAAGCCGACAATAAGAGAAGGGAGACGTCCCTGGTATTTTAGGTAATTTATATATGTTTTTACTCAATTAAAGTTGATTAATTGTAATTTGCACTTAGCTTATTGATCTTCTGATTCAATCCCCTATAGACCCCCTGCTTACAGCACCAACCTTTTCTGTTTACATTTATATTTGTTTAATTTTACATGTGAGGAGTAGAAATGTTGAGGTTAGGACGTGGGGTTTGAGCGCAGAGACAACCTCTTTTATAATACTGTC
This sequence comes from Bombina bombina, assembly GCF_027579735.1. Lineage (NCBI taxonomy): Eukaryota > Metazoa > Chordata > Amphibia > Anura > Bombinatoridae > Bombina > Bombina bombina. The sequence goes on along the minus strand of NC_069499.1, from coordinate 1,113,364,737 downwards.
TGGAACGTTCCCTCTCTCATCATGCCATTTGGAATGCCCCATCATGTCATATACCCCCTTAACCATGCCAGCTGAAAACTCCCAATTTCACTATTAAAACGGCATTGTACCTCTCTCATACACATCATGTAACACAGCTCTTGTCTCTCAGTCCCTTGCATAGCTCTCTAGCACCATATTAAATATAATGCTTGTTCTGCTATGTAACTTGGATTCTTTTACCCTGACATTATTTACACGACACATAACACTTCTTTTTTCAGTCCCTACACTCTATGCCCTTCATACGAAAACACACTTTTTTTTATATATATATATAGCGGAATAATCATTAGCTCATATAAAACCATCACCGACAATAGATAACACTGTGCTTCTCACCATGTCACGTGGAATGCCTGTCGACAGCCGTGACGATTGCAGGTCATACAAGCCCCTGATGCAGCTCTACTCTCGCGGCCTTGTTCTTCACAAATATAGCAGGTCTGATAAGACAGAGTAAAAGCACACGTTTATGAAACCTATTTCTAGCTGAATGGGTAAGGTGCTTTTGGCTGGAAAAGGTTCTTATATGAGGGCTACCTTGTTAAAGCGATCATGGGGAACATATTGCAGCACAATGGGTTCCATAGTCAGGACATTGGCAAACTGAACCTCAGGAATATAAAGAGCACACACCACATGTGCCCAACCTAGAAGAAAAGAGAGAGAGCAGGTAAAAAGAACACAAATAATGAATGGTGAAACTGGGAAGCATACAGAGATAAGGAGAGATGTTAAAGAAAATCGAAAGAACATGAAAAAAGAAAAGAAAAAAAGTGAGAAGAGTAGAAATAACTGCATCAGTTTTATTTAGCTCATTTTGACAGGTAGGTTGTTGTTTATCCTTTACTCACCTCCATTGTCTGTTCTCTTTAGTGCCCCTTCTTTATGTGGGCAAAGGTCACATCTCTAAGGGGGAAAAACAGAATACGCATTTAGGAGGCATTACTTGCACAGACAGGTTTTCCACATAAAGAATGTGTACCAATATACAGAATGTATTAATGTATGTTCACTGATGCAATTAGAGGGGTGATCCTTCAATCAAGAGAGGAAAATCTTATTCCATAACAAAGGCAGAGGGAGGAATAGGAGCTTTACAATAGGCCCCCTCTCCCTCCTCAGGACATCCAGCTGGTGTGCAGTGTTGCAGGTAATCAGTTTTTCCTTCTGACCACCTGCCTCCTAGGGGACAGTGACCTCTCATTTCAAAAAGTGGCTTCTCCCCTTTTAAATGAGTCACTTGCAATCCTAAGGTAAATGGGAGGCCATATGAGGCTCTTATAGCACACCTCCTCACCAGTCAATACTTTATGGTCATTAGTTTTGCAAGTGATCATAATTTTTATTTATATTATTTGAAAGGGAAGATTCCCCTTTTACAAAGTATAAGGACACTCTGCAACATGAACAGTGATAACATAAATCTGTCTTTAGCACTTCCTCAATGTATGCAACTTTCAAGGGACCTTTAACCCCCTTGTCATTGACCCTGTAGTCAAGAAGCAAGTAAAGAATTGCAAAGGATGGCTTAGACACTGCATCAGAACAAGGCAAGTAATGTGGAGGACATGTCTGAGTTGTCCTCTGCACTGAAATGTTAATCCACTAGACAACAAAGTTATAGAAATAAAACTAGGTGAGCAAGAAACAGTGCCACTCTTTCTACAAAAATTATGCTAATATACTAAAGTGACTCTCATAAAGATTAAAGTCTCTACTAATGATGTCACAAGACCATATACAAACAATGTAGGTGATGAAAATACTTGCTTTAGTTATAAAGCTGTAAATATACATTGTAGGCCAGGTTACGAGTGGAGTGCAAACGTTTCTGAGGAAGGGATTAAGGGTTTACATAGAAACATAGATTTTGATGGTAAATAAGAGCCATAGGCCCAGTAAGTCTGCCCGATATTTCCTAAAAGTATAAACTTATCTAGTTTGTAGGATAGCCTTATGCTTATCCCAGGCATTCTTAAAGTTCCCCACAGTGTTTGTCATTACTACCTCTTGTGGAAGTGTATTCCAGTAATTAATCCCCTCTATCTGTAAAGAAGTGCTTCCTCAAATTACCTCTGAATATACTACCCTTTAGCTTGAGATCATTACCTCTTGTTCTTAAAAAAATGTTTAATGTAAAATACTCACAGCCTCAGCTTTACTAAGCCCTTTAATATACTGTACTTGAAAATTGCTATCATATCGCTTCTTTCCCTTCTCTCCTCTAAGCTATACATATTTAATTCATTGAGCCTCTCCTGGTACGTTTTATTTTTTATGCCATGTACCATTTTGGTAGCCCTCCTTTGCACAGATTCCAGTTTGTTTATATCCTTCTGTAGATATGGCCTCCAGAACTGCACACGATACTCAAGATGAGGCCTAACTAATGATCTATAAAGTGGCATAAGAACCTTACTATTTCTGCTGCAAATACCTCTACCAATACATCCAAGCATTCTGCTGGCCTTACTCGCTGCAATACTACATTGTTTACTACATTTTAAATAATCTGAAATAACAATTTCCAAGTCCTGTTCCTCATTTGTAACAGTCAGTAAAGTGTCATTGTGTATGTAATTAACGTTTGGATTTTTCTTCCCTTAATGCGTAATTTTACACTTTGCAGTGTTAAACTTTAGACCCCAGTCATTTTCCAATCCTTCAATTGTTGTATATCTACCTCCCCTGGAACATCTACTCTATTATAAATTTTTGTATCATCTGCAAACAGACATACTGCCCCCTGTAGTCATTTGCTGATATCTCTGATAAATAAGTTTAACAAAACAGGCCCCAGAACTGACCCCTGAGGAACACCACTAGTAACAACCCCCTCTTCTGAATGTACTACATTTATGAAAATACTCTGTTTTCTATCCTTAACCCTTTGAGTGGTAAGCACATTCCCTCCTGGGTGCTAAGCTGAATTTTTTTTAATGTTTTTATATAAAACATTTTTTTACTTTTTTTTATTTTACAGACCCCCAAGACCCACCGTTGGAAAGGTAATCACCTAACCTTTCCAACTATATAAGTCTTGGGGTTCTGAAAAAAAATAAAAAAATATTTTATATAAAAACATTAAAAAAAAATTCAGCTTAGCACCCAGGAGGGAAAGTGCTTACCACTCAAAGGGTTAAGGATAGAAAACAGAGTATTTTCATAAATGTAGTACATTCAGCAGAGGGGGCTGTTACAAGTGGTGTTCCTCAGGGGTCAGTTCTAGGGTCTGTTTTGTTTAACTTATTTATCAAAGATATCAGCAAATGACTACAGGGGAAAGTATGTCTGTTTGCAGATGATGCCTGAGATACAGGCTTCTAAGCAGCATGCCCCCTTTCCCGCTCCAGATCTCCCTTAAGTTGGGAGAGTGCTAGCCATCGTTAGCACCCGAGTGAGACAATTTGCAACGGCTCAGAGCCATCGTTAGCACTCAAGAGGTTAAAGGGATACTAAACCCAATTTTTTTTCTTTCATGTTTCAGATAGAGCATGCAATTTTAACCCACATTCTAATTTACTCATATTATCAATTTTTCTTCATTCTCTTGCTATTTTTATTTGAAAAGCAAGAATGTATGCTTAGGAGCCGACCCATTTTTTGGTTCAGCAAATAAAGATAGCAAAAGAACGAAGAAAAATTGATAATAGGAGTAAATTAGTTCCACCTTCATGTGTTTTCATAGAAGATGTTACCTTGTGCTTGTTTGAGGGTAGCCTGGAAGTTGTTGCACCTTGATTTGATTTGACGGTTTCTGGATTAAAGGGACACTGAACCCACATTTTTTCTTTCGTGATTCAGATAGAGCATGCAATTTTATGCAACTTTCTAATTTACTCCCATTATCAATTTTTCTTTGTTCTCTTGCTATCTTTATTTAAAAAAGAAGGCATCTAAGCTTTTTTTTTTTTTTTTAATGTTATGCTCTATCTGAATCAGTCAAGATTTATCAAGCTTCCTAACCTCTTCTCCACCTCTTAGGTGGAGATTTTTTATCTCCCTGGTCTCGTCCGACCGGGGATATTGACAGCTTCTGCCCACAAGTGATTGGTTGAGCGGGCAGGGGGCGGTGCCGCTATTTTGTGCTCGCGTGCAATGTTAAATTCGGGCAGCGGTTTGCTGCCTGCCAGAGGAGAGTTGGGGCGGACAGGGGCCCCTGTCCACCCTTGATTGATAAATCGAGCTCTTAGGGCCTGATATTCAAAAGAATATTTTAGAGACCTCTCCATGGTGATGAGATGTTTAAATTTTCTCGCCTGAGCAGAGAACTTTTGAATATCAAGCCCTTAATCTAGTATACTGGTGTAAATGTGTAGCCAAAGAGTTCTTTAGTGCAAATAATCTTCTCTAGAGGTCTAAACAAACTATTTTTATTATAACTTTTCAAATATAAATAAACAAATAAAAAAATCTCCTAAATTTCCTGTCTGGCTCCTAACTTTTTTTACATACATTTCATTATCCTGGCTTTAACTATACACATTTTTTGCCCACTCTTTAGATCTGCCACTTCTCAAATTTCTACAAATACTAAGTAATAAATTATTATCACAAAAAACACATTTTAATAAATATCTTTCAGATAACTAATGTAAACAAAACTATATTTGGTCATATTCCCAGATCATTATAATTTATCACAATCAAGTGTTGATATATTTGGGGTGCAAATGTGCTTTTGTTGTTATATATCAGGCTGCCACTTCTACAGATACATTTTACAACATTTTTACTTACAATAGTGCAGCTTACATCAATAATTATAACGTGTAACAAACGGATTTCTACCTACTAATAGAGAGGTTTCGAGTCATTGCAGACAGTCATTTTTGTTTCTTGCTGTATTTTTAAAAGGTATTATTGTTATTTGCTAAAATAAAAATAAAAATTGTTTTTATGCTTATGGAGGAACAACAATGTTCACTGCACAGATCCTATGTTTCACAATAAACTTAACCCTTTAGTCCGTATGATAATCATGTCATCATCCTTGCGGGAGCTGGTCTAGGAGTTGATTAAAAAAAAAAAACTGCACCTGAGGTAATTTTAACTCTTATTAAAAGTTGAAAGTAAAAAAAGTTTTCACTCATGCCCAAACCTCACAAAAAGGCGCGTTTGAATACCGCGGTTGTGTTAATGTATTCCCCCATAGAAGTCAATTGAGTGCAAAAAAGTGTGTGTGTGTGTGGGGGGGGGGGGGGGACTAATACCCTACTTGAACGCAAACAACTACGTTTTCTCATGTGCGCTAACCCAACATGAAAATGTGAATATTTCACATTCCAATGTTCTTCACATAGTAAACTATGTTCTATTTATTCATAAATATATTCGCTTTAATATTTAAGTTAACCATAGAATGTCTAGCTCATATATTAGGCGATCTAATTAACCAACATATTTCATTATGTTTAAAAGATTGAACAGACCCCACTTTTTGATTCTATTGGTATTCATATTTAAAAAGTATGGCGTTTAAGTTTTTTAAAATATTTATTTAAATCCAGCAGAGTGTACAGTCAAAAATAAATTCAACCTCTTTGTGCCACGCAGGGCCAGGTAAATCACATTTCGGAGAACCTCAAAAATAGTTTAAAACAATAACTTCATTTTATCTTATTAAGTTGGTCCCCACAGCAAAAATTTGTGCACTAAGCTGGAATCTTTTCTGTTTTATTTATGCTAATTAAAAAAACAAGAAAGGAGAAAAGAAAAAAAAAAAAAAAAAGAAAAATTAGAACAAAACAGAATAAAACAAAATAAACAAAAGACAAGGAAAGAAAAAAAAAAAAAAAGAAAAAATGAGGAAGGAAGGAGGTAAGAAAAAAAGAAGAAACGGGATATAGGGATATAAAAAGAACCCCGCCCGCGTCAGAGCACCTTCAGATCTCTACCAAGCACCCAGAAGAACCAATTCCGAGTTCCTGAAGGGGAATATAAGGTCATGTATTTCTGTGTCTTGTAGTGACTTGATGAAGGCAGACCATTTGCTAAAGAATCTTCTAATGTCTAAGTCATTATCTAGGTTGGTGTCCCTTTGTTCTAAGAGACATTGTTTTTTCAGACAGTTCTTTATCTCTGAGATAGATGGTACTGCCCTCGTCTTCCATTTTTTGAAGATAAGGTATCTAGTTGCTAAGATAGATAAAAGTATCAGTTTATTCTCTGAATTGTGTTCCCCGTGACCAAAAACAATCAGCAGCTGTGTGAGACCCGGATGGGAGATCCTGAGGGTTTTGTTAATCCAGAACTCTAATTTATACCAAAGGTATCTTATTCTGGGGCAGCTCCAGATCATGTGTATTACGTCCGCTGCAGGGAGTGAACACTTTGGGCATTTGTTAAAGCTGGCATAATGAATTTTATCGCCTTTTTTGGGGGTGAAGTATACATTGTGAAGAAGTTTAATGTGCATCTCGCGCCATGTGGCTGAGAGAGAGACCTGAGCCACTTTGCATATTGAGTTTTGGATAATTTTTGTGTCAATAGTAGATTGTGGTAGTAGCCTGTTCCATAAAGCAGTGATTTTCTCTAGCTCTACCGCGCCTTTGGCTGATTTAAGCAGCTGATAGCATGGGGAAATAGACCTAATGCCATTCTTAAACAAAGTGATCCAGCCTTCCAGTTTTCCCATATTCCAGCTCCATCCTACCTCGTTCACTAGTTCGAGTAAGAAATGTCTAACTTGTAGGAATGCAAAAAATTCCTTATTGTTGATGTGAAACTCTCCTTTTAGCTCGTCAAAGGATTTGACAATGTTCCTTTCTGGATCCCAAAGTTGTATTACCCTACTTAAACCTAGGTCTTGCCATTTCCCAAAAGTTCCCGAACTAACTCCTGCAGGGAATTTCGGATTTCCCTGTATTGGAAGATAATGAGAAATTTTCCCGTTTAGAGATAGTAAATTACTTATTTTCCACCAGGCCCTTAGTGGATTAGAGACAGATTTGAATCTTTTGATTCTGCCTGGTAGGTCTTTTGGTGGGCAATGGGCCAGCGCTATCAGCTGATATGGACTACACATGTTCTCTTCCAGGGGCTGATTCGTAACATAATTACTCTGGGATAGCCAGTCGGCCACCACGCGGGCTAAAAAAGCATAATTATAGGATCGAATGTCTGGCAGAGCAAGACCAGCACTCTCTTTTGATAGAAAAAGTTTTTTTAAAGATATCCGAGGTCTTTTTTCCTGCCAGAGGAATTTACTAAGTGAGCCATTTAAGGAGCGTATGTCTTTCTCCAAGAGAATTACTGGGACGTTCTGGAGAAGGTAGAGGAGTTTTGGGAGCAAGATCATTTTAAACAGAGCAATCCGTCCGGATAAGGATAGCGGAAGGGATTGCCAATTTTTGAGTTTTTCCCTGATCATTTCAAAAATCGGAGAAAAATTAAGATTGTATAAGTCCCCCTGGGATGAGGGGATTAAGATTCCAAGATATTTGAGAGATGTTTTAGAGACAGAGAAAGAGATATCGTGAAGAGAATCTTTGTTTTGTCTCAACCATAATAGTTCTGATTTTACTTTGTTAATCCTGTACCCCGAGAAAGACCCAAATTGAGTAGTAATGTTTAACAATTTGGGGATGCTGGATTTAGTATCTGAAAGGTATAACAAAAGGTCGTCTGCATATAAAGCGATTTTTATAACTTGCTTCCCTATCTTGATGCCTGGAAGTTGTTGCCTAACCATAATTGCTAGTGGTTCGATTGAGATGTCAAAGAGGAGAGGAGAGAGGGGGCACCCCTGGCGCGTTCCCCTTCCAAGAGTTATCTGTGAAGAGGCTATAGAATTGACAATCAAGGTAGTGTGTGGTTCTTTATATAGATTCATAATGAATTCAAGAAATTTACCTTTGAAACCAAAATTTGTCAAAGATGAAAAGAGATGGTCGAAATGTATCGAATCGAATGCTTTCTCTGCATCGATCGAGAGAATAGCCAGGTTGGGTGCCACCCCCTCCCCCCCTCCCTCAAGTACTTCGAGTTTCCTGAAATACTCCATAGTAAGTATAGCCTCTCTGATTTTAGCTGAGGAGTTTCGCCCCCTCAGAAACCCTGCCTGGTCCGGATGTATCACCGTGGCAAGTGGTGCTTGGAGGCGTTCAGCCAGGATAGAGCAGAATATCTTGTAGTCTCCGTTCAGGAGAGCTATAGGTCTATAAGATTCTTTGAGGGAGGGATCTTTCCCTCCCTTCAAAATTAGAACAGTATTGGATGAAGAGAAAGAAGCGGCCACCTGATTACCTTTGATATACATACTGTTAAATAAATTGTTGAGGTAGGGAGTGATCTCAGAGTTCAGAATTTTGTAGAACTCGTTTGGGAGACCGTCTGGTCCGGGTGATTTATTATTGGCAAGATCTACAATTGTTTTATTTATCTCTGATTCAGTGATTGGTGTATTTAGGGAATTAATTAATTCCATTGATATTTTTGGGCAGGTTACTCGACTCCAGAATTGGGATGCCTGAGAAGTATCTGAGCCTCTGCTTAGGTAGAGATTCTGATAATAGCTCGTGAAAGCTTTCGCTATTGCTTCTGGATTGTCAAGAAGAATACCATCCTCTTGAATCTTTTCAATGAGAGATGTTTTCTTTTCCCTTTTTACCAGATTTGCCAGATTTGTTACCAAATCTATAGATTCTGGCTTGGAGTCTGAGATCCCTCTGCGTTTCCTGGAAGATTGTAAATGTGTCTCTTGTATTTTTAGCCGAATATATTTCGCCCAATGTCTAGGTGATTTTTCAAGTAAGTAAGAGTTATATGAATTGATCACTGAGCTAGTAATTTCTTTCTCCCTTTGTCGTATTTTCCTAAATCTTTCCACGCTATAGGCTATGATTTCGCCCCGGAGGACTGCCTTAGCAGCCTCCCAAAAAAGCAGGGGCGAGTCTATGTAGTCTTGGTTATAATTCAGGTAGTCCACAAATTTGAGTTTAAGCCAGTTCTTAAACTTCAGATCATTCGCAAGAAAGGAAGGAAATAAAAAGCGTGTTGGTTTCTTATTATAGCAACTAGTTAGTAGCTCAAGCAAGATGGGGCCGTGATCTGATAGAAAAATAGGAGACAAGCCTGCCTTTGCTTCTGTCAGCCTTATTCTGTCGCTGATGAGAAAAAGATCAATTCTAGACATTGTTTTGTGCGCCTTGGACAGACAGGTGAAATCTCTGGCATCTGGGTTTTGAAGCCTCCAGATATCTCTTATTGCTAGGTTGTGCATGATTGATCTTATTAATTTAGCTTCTAAATTATCCCGTTTTTGTTTAGGCAGCTTACCAGAGGTTCTAAGTCTGTCCAATGGGCACTGTGGAGACATATTGAAATCACCTCCTAGTATTAGGTGTCCCTCCTGAACAGAGAGAATTTTGGCCTGAATCTTGTGCCAAAAACTGGGGTCTAATTTGTTGGGGGCATAGACATTGCATAGTGTATAAATTGTTTTATGGATTTTAAGTTTAATTATTACAAATCTCCCATCTGGGTCTATGTCGCTGTAAGTAACTGCTTGGTCAGTTTTCTTCCCTATCAGAATCGCCACCCCTCGTTTCCTTCGCTCTCCCGGGGAAAATTTTTTTTATTTTACCCATGTGGATTTAAGTTTCTGGGATTCTTCTGTTAGATGCGTTTCCTGCAGAAATGCTATATCAGTCCCTAATTTCCTCAGGTGCGTTAAAATGGCCTTCCTTTTAATTGGAGTGGAGATCCCACCCACATTCCATGAGACTAGTTTAAAGTTGGCCATAGGTTTTTAGCTGGGTAGTGTGACCGAGACCAGGTGTGACCGGCGCGGGCGGGGGGGGGGGGGAAGGAAATAAAGAAAGGAAAGGAAAAGAAAAAAAAAGAAAAAAAAAAAAAAAAAAGGGAGGGGGGGGGGGAACCAGGAGGGCTTGAGGCCCCATCTATCGTTACTTTCCTAAAACAGGAAATCCTGCTCATGATAAAGAAAAGTAGAGAGGAAAAGGAAGAGAATAGAAAAATCAACGAGAAAAAAAAAAAAAAACCCTTTCCCCCTTCTTTTTCTCTCTTCCCCTTTCAACCTAATGGATATGTGCCTAGAGTGTTGGAGTCTTTCAGATATTGTTCTACTTCTTGAAGAGTATTGAAAATAAATGTGTTCTCAGCTTCTTTGATTTTAAGTTTTGCAGGATAGATTATGGTGGCTTGGTAGCCCTGTTGGATCAGTTTTGTGCACATAGGGGCTAACACCCTCCTTTTGGATGATGTTTCGGCTGAGAAATCTTGAAAAAGGAGAATTTTCGATTCTCCAATAGTGATAGGCTGATTCTTACGATAGAATTGCATCAGGGTAGCCTTATCTTGAAAATTCAAGAGTTTTGCGATTACTGGTCTAGGTCTATGATTTCCTTTATTATCCATCCAGGGTCTACCAAGCCTATGAGCCCTCTCTACTACTATCGGTGGATAGTTAGGTGGGAGTTTGAGAAGCTGAGGTAAATGCTCAGAAATAAAGGAGTTTAGATCCTCATGTCTTTTATCCTCGGGTATCCCTATCAGACGTATGTTGTTTCTACGGGCACGGTTCTCGATATCTTCAAGTTTGGCCTGGATTGCGTTTAGGGAGTGTTTGGTTAAATCTAGCTTGGTGTTATGTGATGTGGTAAGATCTTCAAGATCTGAAACTCTCTGCTCAATTTCATTGATTCTGCCTGCAAACTGTCTAATTTCCTGAGATAGGAGAGTGATATCTTGTTTGATTTCTGACTTTAGTGCATCAAAGTTAGGGGCTAATGCTTCCGTTATTCTGGTGACTAAATTTTGCATGTCCAATGGATCAGTTACAGAAGATGTGGTGAGACGTGGTTCTTGAGATTCAACTGAGGTTGCTATAGTGTTCTTTGCTCTCCTGTCTTTGTGTTTTGCAGTCATGACTGGCGAGGGAGTCTTAGCATGTGAGTGAAAAAATGTATCCATAGGATGCTTCGGTGAATATAAAGAAAAAATCGTGTTTTAGAAAAATTGTCAGAGTGCTAAAATGAGGAGAGGAAAAGTGAGGAAAGGGAGTGAGGGGAGCTGTGGGGAAAAGTGAGGGAAGTGCGTGCTCTGCTTTAAACCCGATTTCGGTTAGTGAAAAAAAAAAAAAAGGAGGGGGGGTGCAGTTACAGGTCACCGGGGAAAAGTTTTCCCAGGGGCCGGGAGGTGATTAGAGACACACTCGCCAAGTCTTAAAGATGTGATTTAGGGGATATTGAAGGGAGAGCCACTGATTCTAAGCCAGGTTTCTCTAAATATTATCTAGTTTTGTTTAATAATGAATGATTGTTGTTAGATAGGGATTGTTTTTTAGATCAGTTGAAAAATTTTACCAGACCTGACCATATGGTCCTAATAGGTGGCACCAGAAACTTGAAACCTGGGCAGCTCTTGTGTGACAAGAGCTGCAGTGAAAGAAAGAGAGCCCCAGAAGATGCTCAGCATATAGGATTGAACATTAAATCTGCATTCTTAAAATTCAGGGCAGGGATATCAGAGGAAAAAGAAATCTCAGAAGTAGGTGCAGCCAGTTGGCCAGAGTTTGTTTTTATATGTATGACCACAGCTCTGGGGAGTCTAGACTATGGTGTACAGGAGTGAGGTAGGGGGATCGTTTCAGGTCATGTGTTTCTAGGTTACCTATGGCTGTTTAGCCTACTATGTAGTAATTCTAGATACTAATATTTGCAACCATGAACTAATGTGCAGCATTCGACATATACTTTCAACACTATCCCCCCTTTCAAAAAGAAGTGACCAGAATAACCCTGGAGGTTTTTACAGGCTTGTAGCTTCTGCCTGTTTGAAGCCTTAATCTATTCCACCCGTCTATATAACAACTCTTATAGTACAGTATGATTTAGCTCTGTGCAGTTATTTAAACAGTTATAGATATGTATAAATTTTCGGATTGTTTTTTAAATCAATTGAAAAATTTTACCAAACATGACCATATGGTCCTGATAGGTGGCACCGGAGACTTGAAACCTGGGCAGCTCTTGTGTGACCAGAGCTGCAGTGAAAGAAAAAGAGCCCCAGAAGATGCTCAGCATAAAACATTAAATCTGCATTCTTATAATTCGGAGCAGGGAAATCAGAGGAGAAAGAAAACTCAGAAATGGGTGCAGCCAGTTGGCCAGAGTTTGTTTTTATATGTATGGCCACAACTCTGGGGAGTCTAGACTATGGTGTACAGGAGTGAGATAGGGGGATCGTTTCAGGTCATGTGTTTCTAGGTTACCTGTGGCTGTTTAGCCTACTGTGTAGTGATCTTAGACGCTAATATTTGCAGCCATGAACTAGAGTGCAAAATTCGACATGTACTTTCAACACTATCCCCCCTTTCAAAAAAGAGTGACCAGAATAACCCTGGAGGTTTTTACAGACTTGTAGCTTCTGCCTGTTTGAAGCCTTAATCTATTCCACCCGTCTATATAACATCAACTCTTATAGTGCAGTAAGATTTAACTCTGTGCAGTTATTTAAACAGTTATAGATATGTGTACATTTTCAGAGCGGTAAGAGTCCCATTTAAGTCCCCAGGTACTTTTTAAGAGCTTCTTGCTCCTTTATCGGTTTCAGGGTCAAACCCTGTCAGTCCTTATATATACATTTCCTTCGGGTGGCACTGGCAATATATATAAGAAAAAAGAAGAGAACACAAGGTGTATCTGCTCTGAGGTGCCTGTTTGGCAGCTTACCCCTCCCTTCCGCGCGTTATCCAGCCACCCCGGGAGTCCGTCGTCTGCTCAGGTACTCCGGCAAGCAGCTCGATTCCAAAGCAGGGACTGCTGTATCTCCTCCTCTGCTCCGGCTAGTCTAGTGGGCGGCGTCGGTCCCCCTCTCAGATCGTCGGGACCGGGGGAGGCAGCAGCACCAGCCTGTGCAGCAAGGCAGTCTGTAAGGGATGCCCCCGGACCGAAGTCCTGCTCTGTGTTTGAGCCCCGTTCCCTCCCACGCAGCACCGGTGGGGGAGGGAGGAGCAAGGGAAAGCCGTTCCACGGGCCGTCAGAAGGGTCACAGAGGTGCGGAGTGTGAGAGCAGAGCACCAGCGGGGCCACAACACAGCAGCAGGCAGATCCGTGAATCAGCAGGGTAGCGGGGAGACCGCAGCGGATAGATCAGATGAAAAGGTAGAGTGTTAGTAGGGCCACATCAATGCGGCAGTCACACGTTTACAATAGTAGAGGAAAAACTACTAACAGAGTTGCCGCAGTGCGGCGTCTTTAGAGGCAGAATTAGCCGGCAGTTTAAAGTTGATTTGTCATGGGGTGGCTGGCGCACTGGGGGGGTTTTGCCCTGTAGTGACAGTGCAGGTATTCTTTAACGGACAGGCACGGTCCCAGAAGCCAGGGTGAGTTTGAATGTATCAGCAAAGTTCAGGCCCAAGAAAAGAGCAGGTATGATGGATATTTTATATTTCGTGTGATAAAAAAAAGTCCAGATAGATGGAGGTAGCAAAGGCCAGTGGGATGATAGGCCACTAGCATGGGTTCCGGAGCAGATTTACTTAGCTGTCCACGCAAATGCATCAGCCCAGAGTCAAAGGCTGGGGGCTGGGCGCATAGAGATTTACCGCCAGCAGGTATGGGACTGGAGCTATTGCTTGGGCTACACCTGTGCAGCACACCTGTGTAGCTCCTCCTCCACCGGAAGCCATGGCGTTTAAGTTTATACAACCTTCATCTATAGTTACTATGAAATGTATAGTGTTGTTTGAATGCATAGGGTTAATCTTTCTAGCAATTTGATTTTAGTCCAATCAGGAGATGTTGTATTTAGTTTAAATGGATGCCTCACATGTTAGAAATTAGTCTATGATTAAGGTCTAGAAACCGGTCAGACTATGTACTGCCAAAATGTAATAAAGCTACTTTTCGACATTTAAAGGCTTTCCTGTTGGAACTTTTTATTTTCTGCATAAATATGTGTCTACATATATCTGATGGTATTTTAGTACAAAATATATATATATATTGTGTTTGTAATATCCGTCGCCGTCGGCAGTTGCGCATGCATCCAAGTAATGTTGGATGCGCGCGCAGCCGCCTCGCGGTGAGAGACAGCTTCAGGAGCTCCAACGCTCAGCTGTAACATAACAGCTGAGAGCTGGAGCTTATGAAGCTTTAGGCATCTGCCGCATATGGAGCCGGAACGCGATTGGTGCTCCATCTCCATATGAGGCCAGATGCCTGATTGTTACAGAGGGGAGAGAGAGAGCAAAAGAGGGGAGAGAGAGAGCAAAAGAGGGGAGAGAGAGAGAGCAAAAGAGGGGAGAGAGAGAGAGCAAAAGAGGGGAGAGAGAGAGAGCAAAAGAGGGGAGAGAGAGAGAGCAAAAGAGGGGAGAGAGAGAGTGCAAAAGAGGGGAGAGAGAGTGCAAAAGAGGGGAGAGAGAGAGCGCAAAAGAGGGGAGAGAGAGAGCAAAAGAGGGGAGAGAGAGCGCAAAAGAGGGGAGAGAGAGCACAAAAGAGGGGGGGGAGAGCACAAAAGAGGGGGGGGGAGAGCGCAAAAGAGGGGGGAGGAGAGCGCAAAAGAGGGGGGAGGAGAGCGCAAAAGAGGGGGGGAGGAGAGCGCAAAAGAGGGGGGGAGGAGAGCGCAAAAGAGGGGGGAGGAGAGAGCAAAAGAGAGGGGGAGAGGAGAGCGCAAAAGAGAGGGGGAGAGGAGCGCAAAAGAGAGGGGAGAGAGAGCGCAAAAGAGAGGGGGGAGAGAGCAAAAGAGGGGGAGAATAAGCAAAAGAGAGGGGAGAGAGCAAGCAAAAGAGAGGGGAGAGAGCAAGCAAAAGAGAGGGGAGAGAGCAAGCAAAAGAGAGGGGAGAGAGCAAAAGAGAGGGGAGAGAGAGAGCAAAAGAGAGGGGAGAGAGAGAGAGCAAAAGAGAGGAGAGAGAGAGCAAAAGAGAGGAGAGAGAGAGCAAAAGGGAGGAGAGAGAGAGCAAAAGAGAGGGGGGAGAGAGAGCAAAAGGGAGGGGGAGAGAGAACAAAAGAGAGGGGGAGAGAGAACAAAAGAGAGGGGAGAGAGAGAGCAAAAGAAAGGGGAGAGAGAGAGCAAAAGAGAGGGGAGAGAGAGAGCAAAAGAGAGGGGAGAGAGAGCAAAAGAGAAGGGAGAGAGAGCAAAAGAGAAGGGAGAGAGAGATAGCAAAAGAGAGGGGAGAGAGAGCGAGCAAAAGAGAGGGGAGAGAGCGAGCAAAAGAGAGGGGAGAGAGAGCAAAAGAGAGGGGGAGAGGGATAGCAAAAGAGAGGGGGAGAGGGAGAGCAAAAGAGAGGGGGAGAGGGAGAGCAAAAGAGAGGGGGAGAGAGAGAGAGAGCAAAAGAGAGGGGGAGAGAGCAAAAGAGAGGGGGAGAGAGCAAAAGAGAGGGGGAGAGAGCAAAAGAGAGGGGGGAGAGAGAGCAAAAGAGAGGGGAGAGAGAGCAAATGGAGGGGGGAGAGAGAGCAAAAGAGAGGGGGAGAGAAAGCAAAAGAGAGGGGGAGAGAAAGCAAAACATAATTTATGCTTACCTGATAAATTCCTTTCTTCTGTAGTGTGATCAGTCCACGGGTCATCATTACTTCTGGGATATTCTCCTCCCCAACAGGAAGTGCAAGAGGATTCACCCAGCAGAGCTGCATATAGCTCCTCCCCTCTACGTCACTCCCAGTCATTCGACCAAGGACCAACGAGAAAGGAAAAGCCAAGGGTGAAGTGGTGACTGGAGTATAAATTAAAAAATATTTACCTGCCTTAAAAACAGGGCGGGCCGTGGACTGATCACACTACAGAAGAAAGGAATTTATCAGGTAAGCATAAATTATGTTTTCTTCTGTTAAGTGTGATCAGTCCACGGGTCATCATTACTTCTGGGATACCAATACCAAAGCAAAAGTACACGGATGACGGGAGGGATAGGCAGGCTCTTTATACAGAAGGAACCACTGCCTGAAGAACCTTTCTCCCAAAAATAGCCTCCGATGAAGCAAAAGTGTCAAATTTGGAAAATTTGGAAAAAGTATGAAGCGAAGACCAAGTTGCAGCCTTGCAAATCTGTTCAACAGAGGCCTCATTCTTGAAGGCCCAAGTGGAAGCCACAGCTCTAGTAGAATGAGCTGTAATTCTTTCAGGAGGCTGCTGTCCAGCAGTCTCATAAGCTAAACGAATTATGCTACGAAGCCAAAAAGAAAGAGAGGTAGCGGAAGCTTTTTGACCTCTCCTCTGCCCAGAGTAAATGACAAACAGAGAAGACGTTTGTCGAAATTCCTTAGTTGCCTGTAAGTAAAATTTTAGAGCACGGACTACATCCAGGTTGTGCAGTAGACGTTCCTTCTTTGAAGAAGGATTTGGGCATAAAGAAGGAACAACAATCTCTTGATTGATATTCCTGTTAGTAACTACCTTAGGTAAGAACCCAGGTTTAGTACGCAGGACTACCTTATCCGAATGAAAAATCAAATAAGGAGAATCACAATGTAAGGCTGATAATTCAGAGACTCTTCGAGCCGAGGAAATAGCCATTAAAAATAGAACTTTCCAAGATAACAACTTTATATCAATGGAATGAAGGGGTTCAAACGGAACGCCCTGTAAAACATTAAGAACAAGGTTTAAACTCCATGGTGGAGCAACAGTTTTAAACACAGGCTTAATCCTGGCCAAAGCCTGACAAAAAGCCTGGACGTCAGGAACTTCTGACAGACGTTTGTGTAACAGAATGGACAGAGCTGAGATCTGTCCCTTTAATGAACTAGCAGATAAACCCTTTTCTAAACCTTCTTGTAGAAAAGACAATATCCTA
The DNA here is from genome assembly GCF_027579735.1 of Bombina bombina. Taxonomy (NCBI): domain Eukaryota; kingdom Metazoa; phylum Chordata; class Amphibia; order Anura; family Bombinatoridae; genus Bombina; species Bombina bombina. The sequence continues at coordinate 1,113,347,935 of NC_069499.1, read as the reverse complement.
GGAATCCTAACCTTACTCCAAGAGTAACCTTTGGATTCACACCAATATAGGTATTTACGCCATATCTTATGGTAAATCTTTCTGGTAACAGGTTTCCTAGCCTGTATTAAGGTATCAATAACTGACTCAGAAAACCCACGTCTTGATAAAATCAAGCGTTCAATTTCCAAGCAGTCAGCTTCAGAGAAGTTAGATTTTGATGTTTGAAGGGACCCTGTATCAGAAGGTCCTGTTTCAGAGGTAGAGACCAAGGTGGACAGGATGACAAGTCCACCAGGTCTGCATACCAAGTCCTGCGTGGCCACGCAGGTGCTATTAGAATCACTGATGCTCTCTCTTGTTTGATTCTGGCAATCAATCGAGGAAGTAACGGGAAGGGTGGAAACACGTAAGCCATCCTGAAGTCCCAAGGTGCTGTCAGAGCATCTATCAGGACTGCTCCTGGATCCCTGGATCTGGACCCGTAACGAGGAAGCTTGGCGTTCTGTCGAGACGCCATGAGATCTATCTCTGGTTTGCCCCAACGTCGAAGTATTTGGGCAAAGACCTCCGGATGAAGTTCCCACTCCCCCGGATGAAAAGTCTGACGACTTAAGAAATCCGCCTCCCAGTTCTCCACTCCCGGGATGTGGATTGCTGACAGGTGGCAAGAGTGAGACTCTGCCCAGCGAATTATCTTTGATACTTCCATCATAGCTAGGGAGCTTCTTGTCCCTCCCTGATGGTTGATGTAAGCTACAGTCGTGATGTTGTCCGACTGAAACCTGATGAACCCCCGAGTTGTCAACTGGGACCAAGCCAGGAGGGCATTGAGAACTGCTCTCAATTCCAGAATGTTTATTGGCAGGAGACTCTCATCCTGACTCCATTGTCCCTGAGCCTTCAGAGAATTCCAGACGGCACCCCAACCTAGAAGGCTGGCGTCTGTTGTTACAATTGTCCAGTCTGGTCTGCTGAATGGCATCCCCCTGGACAGATGTGGCCGAGAAAGCCACCATAGAAGAGAATTTCTGGTCTCTTGATCCAGATTCAGAGAAGGGGATAAGTCTGAGTAATCCCCATTCCACTGACTTAGCATGCACAGTTGCAGTGGTCTGAGGTGTAAGCGTGCAAAGGGTACTATGTCCATTGCCGCTACCATTAAGCCGATTACCTCCATGCATTGAGCCACTGACGGGTGTTGAATGGAATGAAGGGTGCGGCAAGCACTTTGAAGTCGTTAGCCTGTCCTCTGTCAGGTAAATCTTCATTTCTACAGAATCTATAAGAGTCCCCAGGAAGGGAACTCTTGTGAGTGGAACGAGTGAACTTTTCTTTTCGTTCACCTTCCATCCATGTGACCTTAGAAATGCCAGCACTAACTCTGTATGAGACTTGGCAGTTTGAAAGCTTGAAGCTTGTATCAGAATGTCGTCTAGGTATGGAGCTACCGAGATTCCCCGCGGTCTTAGTACCGCCAGAAGAGCACCCAGAACCTTTGTGAAGATTCTTGGAGCTGTAGCCAATCCGAATGGAAGAGCCACAAACTGGTAATGCCTGTCTAGGAAGGCAAACCTTAGGTACCGATAATGATCTTTGTGAATCGGTATGTGAAGGTAAGCATCTTTTAAATCTACAGTGGTCATGTACTGACCCTCTTGGATCATAGGTAAAATTGTCCGAATAGTCTCCATCTTGAACGATGGAACTCTTAGGAATTTGTTTAGGATCTTTAAGTCCAGGATTGGTCTGAAAGTTCCCTCTTTTTTGGGAACCACAAACAGATTTGAGTAAAATCCCTGTCCCTGTTCCGATCGTGGAACTGGATGGATTACTCCCATTAACAAGAGCTCTTGTACGCAGCGTAGAAACGCCTCTTTCTTTGTCTGGATTGTTGACAATCTTGACAGATGAAATCTCTCTCTTGGAGGAGAGTATTTGAAGTCCAGAAGGTATCCCTGAGATATTATCTCTAGCGCCCAGGGATCCTGAACATCTCTTGCCCAAGCCTGGGCGAAGAGAGAAAGTCTGCCCCCCACTAGATCCGATCCCGGATCGGGGGCCCTCAATTCATGCTGTTTTAGGGGCAGCAGCAGGTTTCCTAGTCTGCTTGCCCTTGTTCCAGGACTGGTTAGGTTTCCAGCCTTGTCTGTAGCGAGCAACAGCTCCTTCCTGTTTTGGTGCAGAGGAAGTTGATGCTGCTCCTGCTTTGAAATTACGAAAGGAACGAAAATTAGACTGTCTAGTCTTGGCTTTGGCTTTGTCCTGAGGCAGGGCATGGCCTTTACCTCCTGTAATGTCAGCGATAATCTCTTTCAACCCGGGCCCGAATAAGGTCTGCCCTTTGAAAGGTATATTAAGCAATTTAGACTTAGAAGTAACATCAGCTGACCAGGATTTTAGCCACAGCGCCCTGCGTGCCTGAATGGCGAATCCTGAATTCTTCGCCGTAAGTTTAGTAAGATGTACTACGGCCTCCGAAATGAATGAATTAGCTAGTTTAAGGACTCTAAGCCTGTCCGTAATGTCGTCCAGAGTAGCTGAACCAATGTTCTCTTCCAGAGACTCAATCCAGAATGCCGCTGCAGCCGTGATCGGCGCAATGCATGCAAGGGGTTGCAATATAAAACCTTGTTGAACAAACATTTTCTTAAGGTAACCCTCTAATTTTTTATCCATTGGATCTGAAAAAGCACAGCTATCCTCCACCGGGATAGTGGTACGCTTAGCTAAGGTAGAAACTGCTCCCTCCACCTTAGCAAATAAACTTGTAACTTGGAAATACAATTCAATTAGAATAATATTAAAACGTACTGTGCCTTTAAGAAGCACAGAAGATCTATGACAGTTGAAAATTAATAAATTGAAACAGTTATAGCCTCAATCCTTGTAAATAACACAACTTTAGCAAAGGTTTAATCCCATTAGCAAAGATAACAAATTCTGAAAGCAGGAAACAAATTACAGAATAAACGTTTTTTATCTCAGTCAAACTATAATTCTCACAGCTCTGCTGAGAGAAATTACCTCCCTCAAAATAAGTTTTGAAGACCCCTGAGCTCTGTAGAGATGAACCGGATCATGCAGGGAATACAATGAGTTGCTGACTGAAATATTTGATGCGTAGTAAAAGCGCCAAAAAAACGGCCCCTCCCCCTCACACACAGCAGTGAGGGAGAACAGAAACTGTCAGAAAACAGATTAAGCAACTGCCAAGTGGAAAAATAGTGCCCAAACATTTATTCACTCAGTACCTCAGTAAATGAAAACGATTTTACATTCCAGCAAAAACGTTAAACATAATCTCTAGTTATTAAACAGCTTTATGTATTTCTTACAGTGTAATTCTAGTGAAGTACCATTCCCCAGAATACTGAAGTGTAAAGTATACATACATGACATTATATCGGTATGGCAGGATTTTCTCATCAATTCCATTGTCAGAAAATAAAAACTGCTACATACCTCTATGCAGATTCATCTGCCCGCTGTCCCCTGATCTGAAGTTTACCTCTCCTCAGATGGCCGAGAAACAGCAATATGATCTTAACTACTCCGGCTAAAATCATAACAAAAACTCTGGTAGATTCTTCTTCAAACTCTGCCAGAGAGATAATAACACACTCCGGTGCTATTTTAAAATAACAAACTTTTGATTGAAGATATAAAACTAAGTATAATCACCATAGTCCTCTCACACATCCTATCTAGTCGTTGGGTGCAAGAGAATGACTGGGAGTGACGTAGAGGGGAGGAGCTATATGCAGCTCTGCTGGGTGAATCCTCTTGCACTTCCTGTTGGGGAGGAGTAATATCCCAGAAGTAATGATGACCCGTGGACTGATCACACTTAACAGAAGAAAGAGAGGGGGAGAGAAAGCAAAAGAGAGGGGGAGAGAAAGCAAAAGAGAGGGGGAGAGAAAGCAAAAGAGAGGGGGAGAGAAAGCAAAAGAGAGGGGAGAGAGAGCGAGCAAAAGAGAGGGGAGAGAGAGCGAGCAAAAGAGAGGGGAGAGAGAGCGAGCAAAAGAGAGGGGAGAGAGAGCGAGCAAAAGAGAGGGGAGAGAGAGCGAGCAAAAGAGAGGGGAGAGAGAGCGAGCAAAAGAGAGGGGAGAGAGAGCGAGCAAAAGAGGGGAGAGAGAGCGAGCAAAAGAGAGGGGAGAGCGAGCAAAAGAGAGGGGGAGAGGGAGAGCAAAAGAGAGGGGGAGAGAGAGAGAGCAAAAGAGAGGGGGAGAGAGAGAGAGCAAAAGAGAGGGGGGGAGAGAGAGAGCAAAAGAGAGGGGGGGAGAGAGAGCAAAAGAGAGGGGGGGAGAGAGAGCAAATGGAGGGGGGAGAGAGAGCAAAAGAGAGGGGGGAGAGAAAGCAAAAGAGGGGGAGAGAGAGCAAGAGAGGGGGGAGAGAGCAAGAGAGGGGGAGAGAGAGCGCAAAATAGAGGGGATTGAGAGCAAAAGAGAGGGGAGAGAGAGCAAAAGAGGGGAAGAGAGAGCAAAAGAGAGGGGAAGAGAGAGCAAAAAAGAGAGGGGAGAGAGAGAGCGCAAAAGAGAGGGGGAGAGAGAGAGCAAAAGGGAGGAGGAGAGAGAGAGCAAAAGAGAGGGGGAGAGAGAGAGAGAGCAAAAGAGAGGAGGAGAGAGAGAGCAAAAGAGAGGGGGAGAGAAAGCAAAAGAGGGGGAGAGAGAGCAAGAGAGCAAGAGAGGGGGGAGAGAGCAAGAGAGGGGGGAGAGAGAGCACAAAAGAGAGGGGATTGAGAGCAAAAGAGAGGGGAGAGAGAGCAAAAGAGAGGGGAAGAGAGAGCAAAAGAGAGGGGAAGAGAGAGCAAAAGAGAGGGGAAGAGAGAGCAAAAGAGGGGATAGAGAGAGCAAAAGAGAGGGGAGAGAGCGCAAAAGAGAGGGTGAGAGAGAGAGAGCAAAAGAGAGGAGGAGAGAGAGAGCAAAAGAGAGGAGGAGAGAGAGAGCAAAAGAGAGGAGGAGAGAGAGCGCAAAAAAGGGGGGAGAGAGAGCAAAAGGGGTGGTGAAAGAATCCACCTGGATCGCATGGTAGTGAATGAATCCACCTGGATGCAGTGTAAAGCTGCATCCAGTTGGATTCCAAAAATGGCAGGGTGGTGAAAGAATCCACCTGGATGCAGCTCTTTTCACCACCCTGCCATTTTTGGAATCCACCTGGATGGCAGGGTGGTGAAAGAATCCACCTGGATGCAGCGTAAGATGCATCCATGTGGATTCCAAAAATGGCAGGGTGGTTCCGTCACCACAATAGACTGCCCTTCCGAAAATTGCAGGGTGGTTCCGTCACCACAAGAGACACTTATTTATATAAAAGAAGAGTTACAAAATAGGTTGTTTCTACATCTGTAGTTTAAACAAAAATTAGACTGCCCTTTCGGCAGGCTTATCGACTAGTCTATTTATAAATACTTAGAACATATTCCCTGATGTAAAGAACATTAGAATGTGAAATATTTACAGTAAATACATAGTAAAATACTTTATTAAATATGAATATTGCATAAATGTGCTTTTACATGTTTTCATCTACTTGAATGTAAAGGGCTCCAATGCACTTCTATATATGTATGTATGTGTGTACATATGTATTGATGTATTTATATGTGTATATATGTTTGTAAATACAAATATAAAGTGACAAATGGATGTGCTAGGATCTAGCGTTATTTCACAAACATGGTATAAGTGGACTCTGTTGCTTCGCTGAAAGTAGAAAAGTTCATCAAAGAAAGTAAGCGCATCAATCCCAAAAGGTTATAGTAAAATAGGCACACATAATTAGAGGAAGAAGGTAATCACGGATTACACGTTTCGGCTAGTAGCTGTAGTCATAGCCCTGTGCTATATCACACCTGGTGCATCTTAAATAATGGGTTTTTACACCTTATTGGATAAAACATTTTAAATGAAACATACACCTTCTTCCTTAAAGAAATATCACAATGAAAGCACAGATGGAAATATTATGCATCAAAGGATAAAGTATATTAAAGACAAATATTCACTTATACAATATGTGAAAAACCTTTATGCAGTAAATATATATCTGATCAGAAAATAGAATGATTTTTCTATTTGGATACATTATATCATATTCGGCACCTTCCTTTTCACCACTTTAGGTTATAAAGTTAAGGAATCAAAAATAAAAATATAAAACTATATGTGTGATTTTTCTGTTACCGTTTAGACAAAATCAATCACAAACATATGTATCTATATGTCAAGACCCTAGTATGATATACTGATAAATATAAATATCCTACACTAGATATTAACTATTGTGAACTCATTTTAAATTATATAATAAAAAATGTAAACAAAATTAAATATAAGAGGGTACAGGGGTATATAAATGATATGCCTTTGTATCAGGTTTATTCCCAGTTTTGCACATATTGTGTGAGTGAATATTTGTCTTCAATATACTTTATCCTTTGAAACATAATATTCCCATCTGTGCTTTCATTGTGATATTTCATTAAGGAAGAAGGTGTATGTTTCATTTAAAATGTTTTATCCAATAAGGTGTAAGAACCCATTATTTAAGATGCATCAGGTGTGTTATAGCACAGGGCTATGACTACGGCTACTAGCCGAAACGCGTAAGCCGTGATTACCACACCACCTTCTTCCTCTAATTATGTGTGCCTCCTTGTGGTTTTAAACATGGATATTGAAAGTCAAGTTTTGGGACTGATGTGCTTACTTTCTTTGATGAACTGTAAATACATATATACACAAGTACACACATATATACATATTTATATATCCTTTTTTTCCCCACTAACACCTGAGACCTTATATCTTTGAGCCCTTATACTTTCTTTTGCAATTTTTTTAAATAATTTTATTAGATAGTGGTATTATGAGTGTAACTATACTTTTAAATTTTTGTGATTTGTGAAACTTTTTATTCAAGCGTAACAGTTAACCAGAGCTCTGAGGTCACACTATCCTGACGTGTGTTAAATTGAATTGCACTCAGTCGAGCGTGTTTACTTTCAACTAGTAATACACGCGCTAATTCCGATGCGCGCAAATAGCCACGATAAACATGATATCGCTTGTGTGCAACTGTTAGTGCGCCACTCGCAATCTGGCCCATAATCAGTAGACGACAAGATATATTTTGAAAATATTTTATATTAGCTGACCAGCATCTTAATCCTAAACTAAAACATTATGGATTACAAACTTAACTTAGAAAGTTAATTTAACCAGTGTTTTAGAACATTGTGTCTTCCTTATTCAATTAAATTTAAAAAAAAAGACCATGTTCATGAAGATTTTTTCTACTTAAAAAAAAGAAGATTTATAGTAATTAACAAAACAAGAAGGGGTATAGCAAAAGTGAGAAAAAAGGAAAGAAGAAAAAAATCATAAAAAATATAAAATATAAATAACAAATTGTCTTGCTGATAGGTAGGTTGGACAGTGCCCCTTCAAAACAGTTGAGTCATCATATCCTATGTCATGGTTCCATCACTACTGCAAAATTAGAATACTTTATAGCAAATTAATCCCTCCTTCCCCAACCAGTCAAACACTGCTCCTCAACAACCAATACAACCATATCTAATGCAAAGATTCAGTTGTGTTTTGAATTTTCTGACATAGCAAAGATATTTAATCTTGGCAAGCACTTTGGCCCACGTTGGTACTCCCAATTCTAATTTTTTATCAATACATAATCTAGTTGCATTGCATGCAATTCTTATAAAAGTGACCTTAATGACCCCACAAGTCCTCTTAAATTAACGTATAAGAAACAAAGTACTATCCAAAAGCTTACTTAAAAAAGCAGATAACATATCCCATATAATTTTAACCCTAGGACATCTCCATCACATATGCAGTTAATAAGTACCCTCTTCTTGACATCCCCTATAGCAGAACCTATTAACTCCCTTCACTACAATAGGTTATTAATGGGGTTAAATACCATCTAAATAAAGTTTTTAAGCGGTTTTCTCTCAGTTCTGCACTCAACAAACTATTGAATGGAAAAATATTTTCCACAACACATGCAACTTTACTATATTCTCTCCTTATATCTTTCTCCCATCTGCACACTATTTTGGATTTGGTTTCATTCTTAGCAACTTTTAGAGCTAAATATAATTGAGAGTCATATGATCCCCTCCTACTTATAGACCCTTTGCACAGAGAAAAAATCTTCCAAGACCTATTAGAATACTGGCAAATTAATGTAGATTCTGCTACTAACCCAGTTATGCCATGGGCAGCTCACAAATCTAATATTGAATGAATATTTGAACCTCTAATTCTTACCTTAAAACTAGGTTTAAGTGTTTTTAAAAATTTTCTGCTACTGTGTGAATGTGTGTTCCTAGTTTAATCAATAAAGATTTAAAGTATGAATGATATGGAACTTTTTAAATTAAGAGTATTTATCCTAAACAATTTTTCCTTGGAGTAATATTAATACTAATTTTGTGGAATTCATTGCTACAAACTTTATTGTATTCCTTATGCAATTAGTTTAACTAGTTGTTTGTGGACTATTAATCAAGTTGAAATCCCAAATTAATACCAAAAACGACACACTCTCAATAAACTACAAAATGAAATAAATTACTCTGAGAAGAGCCATAGAGAGACTGGATCAACCTCCATACTGAAAACTAACACTGAAACGTCAATCCTTAGACTTAATTTTACAAAAAGGGTGCGCGCCGTCCCTCTCCCAAAATCCTTCCTCTGGTGGGTAATTTAGACTTCCCAGCGGGCATTGATACTTTGCCGTTTCAGCAATGGGGGGAAAAAGGGGTCAGAACAATTGGGGACCTCTTGGACTCTGTCACACACAGTCAAGACATTCCATGAATTGAGCACTAAATATTCTATTCCAAATAAACAGATACTCTTACAAAATGACCCAAACTTTTGGGACACACCGATATTTGCTATACCAGACACAGCCTTTAAATTGGGGAATTTCTCTTTGTCTAGTATATAAGAAATTTAGTGCATAAAGTAGCTACTGATACGCAAACACTTGACATATGGGTGCTGATAGGTGTAGGTGATATTCTTTATTCTGACATACAAAAGAGTTTAGACTTAACTAGGAAAGCGACATTGAGCATACCTTTACGAGAGGCACAGGTGCGAATGATACATTTTGACTAAATAACTCCCAATAGACTCTCTAAATGGAACCCTCAACAACTGAATAGATGCAGGAGATGTGGAGCAATGGCCCCTGATGTACCCCACTATTTTTTCTACTGCCTTTTAATCCGCCAATTCTGGGCAAGGATTTAATTCTTGCTCAAGGGTGCACTGGGGATTTCCACCACATTACATTTAAAACAGGTGTGCCTTTTCCGCTGGACCGAGTTGCCTAGGAAATACCACAGCTTATTGACTCGGTTTATGCTGATGGCTAGAAATTGTATATTGTGTCTGTGGACGGACAGAAAAACCCCTACTATTACACAGTTCAAACACAAACTTTACAAGCACCTGTTCATCAAGCAATTTGATGTTAAACTTGAAGTATCACAAAGGTTAGGACCTTTTTTTTAACTAAATGGGAACCTTTCTTACACAAACAATCCCCAGTGATACAAAGACAGATTCTTGGTCCTTTTGCACAGACGGAATTACTTTTGTCAGCATCCCTAAGCAGATTGGGCACCTTTATACAATATTGCCAGGACATTAACAGATAGGGAGAGTAGTCAGATACTTATTGTTTCAGAACTCAATAAGTCACACATGGTTAGGAATTGTTAAGTTTTATTTATGTTTTATTTAAAAATGATAAAGTAAAAGCCAGAGAGAGACAGGAAACCACTTGAGATCAAGTTTTTTTTTGTTTTTGTTTTTAAAAGGTTGAACATTTGATGTATGATGAAAGACAAAAACAAGAATCTTGTTGTATGGCATGTATTGTGTACAAATGTCATTTGATCAACTCATGTACTTCAGAAAAGCTGTACATTTAAATGTGATGTTGAATTTTGTTCTCTTTTATGATCTCTCTCAATAAAAATAATTAAAAAATAAAGATAGCAGCATCCTTATTTTGTTAGTTGTTATGAGTTTTTTTGTTAGCAAAAAAATGGCAATGAAAAGTGCCTTTACATTGCGGTCTATGGGAACTGTGTGTTCCCAGTATATTTATATATACTTATAGACATTTATATTTATGTGTTAATATGTGTATATACATATATTAACACAAATATATGTGTATATAAAATTGTATTCATATTTATTTAATATTGCTGCCATCGCTGCGCTACTTATCTCCTTCACTGCGCTTAAGTTCTGATGTCATCTCTGACGGCATCAGAATGAGACTCTTGTGTGCACAACGCAAGGTCGCGTTTGCATTGCTATGAACTTGTAATACCAGCGCACATTAGCGTGCGCTGGTATTACACAGTGGATCGCAAATATCACTTTCATGAAAGTGATATTTATCGCTCCACTTGTAATCTGGCATTTAGTGTTTAGTGTCCATTTAAGAGTTTTTTGTTTGTTTGCTTGTTTACTTAATTAATCAAGTTAAAGGGACATGAAACCCAAATTTTTTCTTTCAGGATTTAGAAAGAGCATACAATTATAAACAACTTTCTAATTTACGTCTATTATCTATTTTGCTTCATTCTCTTGATATTCTTTGTTGAAAAGCATATCTAGATATGCTTAGTAGCTGCTGATTGGTAGCTGCCTCCTGTGATTGGTTCACTGTGTGCATTGCTATTTCTTAATTAAAGTATATCTAAAGAATAAAGCAAATTAGGTAATAGAAGTAAATTGGAATGTTGTTTAAAATTATATTCTCTACCTTAATCATGAAATAAAATGTTTGGGTATAGTGTCCCTTTAAGATGGTTATGATTTAATGGTCCTTTACATGTAAAAGCTGCCTAGTCGATAATAACCTGGTGTTTTATGTTTTTAGGCATCATTAGCCTAGGTTGAAAGACTTTCTTGACTCTCAAGGCATTAAGTCTGGATCCAACACATGCAAGGTTGCCTAAAACTATGTACCCTGTGTGTTTTAGTATTTCACTTTGCTAATAACTTTCTACAGCTTTGTTTAAGTGATATGTTATGGGATATGTTTTAATGAAATATGCCACCATCCCCTGCTTTACACATGTCTTATTATATTCAGTATACCTACATTAAAAGAGAGGCTACATCTACTAATGCATTACTACTACTCAATATGCCTTAGTGATATAGCCGGTTCATATGCTAATAAGTATTCTGTTTAGATATATTTACTCTATTTTAGGTGGATATTTTATATAACATGCACATATTGAGATATGTTTTAAGACATGAATGACACAAATGTAAATCTAAGAAGATAAACAAAAACTTATTCTGTTTGATTGCACAAGCATTTATCTAGACAGCTTCCTTAGTTAGTCCTCATTCTCAAATATGGTGGTGCAGGTGAATTTTAACTGTAGGGCAGAAACAGTTAAACTGTAACACCACCAATAAAATGACTTGTCTGGTATATTAGATCTGAATGCTTTACCAAAGTAATTGTGCGCAACACAAATTACTCACCATGACATGATACAGGAAATTGCAATGATTAAATTATAATCTTCAATCTAATGTCTCCAATTCCAAACAAATATTGACATTACCGTTTTTATTATATTCCATTACCATTAAAACAACACCTCTTTGTTTTGTTGTTTTTTGTGCTTTGTCCTTACACTCCCTTGAGAGGTCAGAAGTCAAAAAGCAAACCCAGGTTTTCAAAATGTTGCAAATTGCCTAAACCAGCTGTTTGATTTGCAGCATTTGTGGGACTAGTACAGTTCTGCACAAGAGTTCTGCACAAGAGTAAAAGGTGTTTAAGGTTGTTTTAACATGTTATGTATTCTCATCATAAATTTGCTGCTCTGTTACATGAAACATGGTAAGAATATCAGTTTAATTATTTCTTGCACACTTCAAATACATTTTTTTGTACCGGAGCATAGCAAGTTGTTAAATGGCAGCCAGTATGTTTAAATCCATAAAGACCACTCACTTGGGCACAGTGAGCTTTTTTTTAAATTCTCCCATACATCCGTTACTAACATTGGTGCTGGGATGAAAAACATTTATACAAAGTACATTTAAATGACAGTGAGTGTGCAGATGCATTTGTTTTTTCTTCCTGCATTTATTATTATAATTAGCAAATCTAGGCAAGGTTACACTTTATGTTTAAATAAAGGGTTTTCGTTTATGGTCCCAAGCATGCAATGAATTTACCACCCAACTCAAATGAAACATATTATTTTATATGGACCGTTACTGCCATATTGGTTGATTTTGCTTTTGATTCATTTCTTCAAGTTCTCTTGTAAGCACTGGTACACCAAGAGACTTCTCAAGGAGTCAAATGAAAAAAACAGGTCATACTATAGTTAATTACACTAGCCTCATGTTTATCGTTTAGAGGCTGCAAGAGTTATTCACTTGTAAGGCTTTTGAATTAATTGATCAATAACAAGATGTGATCTTCATAACGTCCCCCCTATATAACAGATCTTTTTCTCTCCATTTCAATCTATAACCTGTTGTCTACAACTGTGGGTTTCCCAAACTGCAGGAACCAAGAGAATTTAATTGTAAGTAAGGGTGTGAGCTTTATAGCAGACTCTTCCTTTGACACTTAAAAAATTATTACTTTTCTAGGCTGACATACTGCATACATATGCTACCGCTCTCACTCACTAAATGGGATTTATATGCTTTGCAAAAGGTATTCAGATATTCATTCAGAGGGCTAACAGTTACAAGCATCATGTATGTAGGTTATAACAGTCAAAAGAAATTGGGGGTTTTGACTTTAATATTGGTCTATACAATTTTGGTTGGTAAATGATTGGTTAAATCTACTATTGTAGATATGCCTAGGCATAGGATAGCATCTGCTTAGCTCAAAAACAGGACAGGCCCTGTGCCCCAATACACATATAGGCCTCCCTGGTATCTTGGGGGGCACAATTGTTACTTGTGCCCCATAAAGAGATGGCACACTGTTTACCCCTTTTTGATCAACCCAATGTTTCCACCTGCCTTAGATACCTCACCTAGCTAGTATAAATAAGTTATGTCATAATTTGGTTAATTTATAAGACATATTTATAATCCAAAGATGTAATGAAAAAAATATCAAGATTACATACACCCTGCAACCGGGCCTGTGAGAAGCTGGAAAGAGAAAGTCCAGAGGTTTTGAGAAGGGGTCTAATAATGTTAGATAAAAAGGCCAGATCTGCAAAACAAGCCATTCTCTAAGAGTTGCTGAGTGCAGTCAACTATTTGCATCAATTCCACCTGCAAAAGGCAGATCTTCGGGACAAACAGTACTAGGTCACAATTTCTATAGAAATACCTGGTGTCATAATGATATAATCAAAATAATACAACTCTCTCTCTCTCTCTGAGCGACTCATATAGCTGACTGGATATGTTTTTGGACTGGTTTTGAAATTAAAATTACACTTAAAGCATTAAAAGTGATGTTTTATTTTTAACAAAGAATGAAAAAGTAGTAGATTTTCAATTTTTCTACATTACAATTAACATAAATGTTTTTAGTCAAAATAAAAGCAAAGGGGGCGTTGTCCTTACAGCGATCCTCAACGGTCGCACATCCTTAGAGCTCCGATTGAAATTCTACCAATCCACCGATTAAAGGAATAATCCCACAGTGAATTTACAATCTTTACAACCAGGATCTCGGGCATATACACCTGAAAAATAATCACCCAGAAATTTGCTGTGCTCTTGACGCCGGAGCATAAGATAGGGCATACAAGGCCTCGAGCGGCGGCTCATGACAGGCAGCGCCACCCCCCTCGGGACACCGAGGTATTATGCCCCAGCTTGAAACACGGACACCAAATCACTAAGCTTATTTACGCTGCTAAACTGTAAGGAGAAAAAGCTTTGAAAGAATGGGAGAAAGTGAAGCTCATAGACTACACACTGCTTCACAGCAAACATGGCATCTGAGAGAGCAGATGAGATTTCAGGCCATAGATTATTACATGGAAAGGATTGAAAATTGCCTAAATAACTTGATGGAAAGAGCACCGTGGGACATCCTGACAAAACTACACCTAAAATCTCACACACCTGCGAACATACAGGGAGCTCCAGATACAATCACTTTGCGTGGTGGGGCTGTGGACATGAGCGCTCATGCTGCACCACATCGCAAGAACATACCTCCAAATCCAGAAGAAAAAATATCACTCTGCCTGCATCCACTGTACGGAGCAGAGTCCCTCCAAGAGAGCAAAGAATTACCCCCGGATCACATACAACAGAAGATCGCCAACACCTGCTTCACTGCCAACGCTAGTCTAGCTCTTAGTTGGCTGTGTGCTTCTGTAACGGGACCGATACTTATCTGTATCTCCATTGGGGAGGCCTGTTACTCTGATGTATGGGATCTTGCCGGGCAGTAAAAGAAGCATCGAGTGTAACACAGCTTCGGGAGCACAGGGGGGACTCCCGGGTCGGTAAAAGCACAATCAAGAACTACACAGCAGCAGCCGGTATCCCCTTTAATCGCATCACACCAAGATCATCTTTTACAACAGAACCCATCCCTATATCTGGACAGATGACCCCTTAATAATATACAAACATTTGAAACACCGGTCAAAAACTTAGTAGTGAGGTAGAAAAACCGGACTTTGGACAGTTGTGTATGCTTGTGGTGTAGTAGACCAACTTGTTTATTTACATGGGTTTATTTTAAAGAGTTTTGTGTGCCTAACACTGTGTCACTGTTACAATATGTGCCCTGCAACATATACTCCCATATTTGCATGTATGTTTATCACTCAATATACCCTGGGGGTTACATAGGCTCCAAAGATGCATCTAGAACAATCCTTGCCTAACAGGTACCTCTACTTCAATACTGTACTTAATTACTTTAGGGTGTTTCCTGTCGGGCTTTGGGGGGGGCCCTAGGGGGATATCTTCTAATTTAAAATGGAATGGAAGCTCATGTAATCATGGTGCTATGGCTCCTAAATGTCCAGTGGATGCATTGCAAGAGTCTCCCTCGTGGTCGGCGGCCGAGGGCCACGGGCGGGGATAAAAGCAAAGATCATTTCATAGCAATAAAATAGGAATTATGTTCCAAGGGAGATTTGCTATATTGTTTGCACACATATGTTAACAACCCATTTGCATATAACACATTAATAGCATACAGAACTAACATAAGATTGAATAAATATAACATGTTATGTTAACAAAGCCCGGATGGATATATTGAGACACCCTCTCAGGTACTTAAAAAGTTGTTCAATCTCCTTACATAATAATAAATATTTTAGACAAATCCTTACGAGTTAAAGGGCCACTGTAAGTAAATATTTTCTATGCCTGTTACTAACTAACTACCCCAAATACGCTTTTTATCAATAGCATTTCATTAACATATCTCTACCGTATATCAGAAATCTTGTCTGCAAATGTAATTGTTTTCCAAACCCACTCCATGGGTATCCTTTGCTCTGTACCAATCCGCTTACAATACCTAGAATTCAAAATGGCGCTTTAAACACAAAGTTATTGGTTTAAGTATTTTGAACATGCAGTGCTGAAAATAAAAGATATAACTTTTAGAACGTTATTGAAACTTCGTTTTGGAGAAATATAGGTCAGTAGGTTTTAATTAATGTTTATTAACTTTAATATGTTAGTTGTTTAGCTTAAAAATTATAACAGAAAGTAATCCTTTAAGCATTATAAGTGTGAATAGTTTTGGGGCATGCATCTTAATTAACCAAATGAATATGACAATGTTATATTTTAATAGATGCACTTTTCAACTTTATCTTTTCTTTCTGTTTATGTGTTAAATGTTAACCCCTGAACTTTGGTTTAATACACTCTAAAAGGTCCATGAGAGACCTATATCATCGAAAACGGAAGGAAAAAAAATAACGAGGAGTATTATTTTCAAAGTAAAAACAAATAAGACATGTAAATGTATGTGAATGTATTTTTAATTTGCTCTGTATCTGCTTTTTGTCCTCAATTAAAAAAAGAAAAGAAAAGGCAAAAACAGAATTTATGTTTACCTGATAAATTACTTTCTCCAACGGTGTGTCCGGTCCACGGCGTCATCCTTACTTGTGGGATATTCTCTTCCCCAACAGGAAATGGCAAAGAGCCCAGCAAAGCTGGTCACATGATCCCTCCTAGGCTCCGCCTTCCCCAGTCATTCGGGGACATTGCATAGGAGAAATCATATGATACCGTGGTGACTGTAGTTAAAGAAAATAAATTATCAGACCTGATTAAAAAACCAGGGCGGGCCGTGGGCCCGACACACCGTTGGAGAAAGTAATTTATCAGGTAAACATAAATTCTGTTTTCTCCAACATAGGTGTGTCCGGTCCACGGCGTCATCCTTACTTGTGGGAACCAATACCAAAGCTTTAGGACACGGATGAAGGGAGGGAGCAAATCAGGTCACCTAGATGGAAGGCACCACGGCTTGCAAAACCTTTCTCCCAAAAATAGCCTCAGAAGAAGCAAAAGTATCAAATTTGTAAAATTTAGTAAAAGTGTGCAGTGAAGACCAAGTCGCTGCCTTACATATCTGATCAACAGAAGCCTCGTTCTTGAAGGCCCATGTGGAAGCCACAGCCCTAGTGGAATGAGCTGTGATTCTTTCAGGAGGCTGCCGTCCGGCAGTCTCGTAAGCCAATCTGATGATGCTTTTAAGCCAAAAAGAGAGAGAGGTAGAAGTTGCTTTTTGACCTCTCCTTTTACCAGAATAAACAACAAACAAGGAAGATGTTTGTCTAAAATCCTTTGTAGCATCTAAATAGAATTTTAGAGCACGAACTACATCCAAATTGTGCAACAAACGTTCCTTCTTTGAAACTGGATTCGGACACAAAGAAGGCACGACTATCTCCTGGTTAATGTTTTTGTTAGAAACAACTTTCGGAAGAAAACCAGGTTTAGTACGCAAAACCACCTTATCTGCATGGAACACCAGATAAGGAGGAGAACACTGCAGAGCAGATAATTCTGAAACTCTTCTAGCAGAAGAAATTGCAACCAAAAACAAAACTTTCCAAGATAATAACTTAATATCAACGGAATGTAAGGGTTCAAACGGAACTCCCTGAAGAACTGAAAGAACTAAATTGAGACTCCAAGGAGTGAGTCAAAGGTTTGTAAACAGGCTTGATTCTAACCAGAGCCTGAACAAAGGCTTTGAACATCTGGCACAGCTGCCAGCTTTTTGTGAAGTAACACAGACAAGGCAGAAATCTGTCCCTTCAGGGAACTTGCAGATAATCCTTTCTCCAAACCTTCTTGAAGAAAGGATAGAATCTTAGGAATTTTTATCTTGTCCCAAGGGAATCCTTTAGATTCACACCAACAGATATATTTTTTCCATATTTTGTGGTAGATTTTTTCTAGTTACAGGCTTTCTGGCCTGAAGAAGGAGTAATCAATGACAGAATCTGAGAACCCTCGCTTTGATAAGATCAAGCGTTCAATCTCCAAGCAGTCAGTTTGGAGTGAGACCAGATTCGGATGTTCGAACGGACCTTGAACAAGAAGGTCCTCGTCTCAAAGGTAGCTACATGGTGGAGCGATGACATATTCACCAGGTCTGCATACCAAGTCCTGCGTGGCCGACGCAGGAGCTATCAAGATCACCGATGCCCTCTCCTGATTGATCCTGGCTACCAGCCTGGGATGAAGGAAACGGTGGGAATACATAAGCTAGTTGAAGGTCCAAGGTGCTACTAGTGCATCTACTAGAGTCGCCTTGGGATCCCTGGATCTGGACCCGTAGCAAGGAACCTTGAAGTTCTGACGAGAGGCCATCAGATCCATGTCTGGAATGCCCCACAATTGAGTAATTTGGGCAAAGATTTCCGGATGGAGTTCCCACTCCCCTGGATGAAATGTCTGACGACCTCAGAAAATCCGCTTCCCAATTTTCCACTCCTGGGATGTGGATTGCAGACAAGTGGCAGGAGTGAGCCTCCGCCCATTTGAATGATTTTGGTAACTTCTTCCATCGCCAGGGAACTCCTTGTTCCCCCCTGATGGTTGATGTACGCAACAGTCGTCATGTTGTCTGATTGAAACCGTATGAATTTGGCCCTTGCTAGCTGAGGCCAAGCCTTGAGAGCATTGAATATCGCTCTCAGTTCCAGAATATTTATCGGGAGAAGAGATTCTTCCCGAGACCAAAGACCCTGAGCTTTCAGGGATCCCCAGACCGCGCCCCAGCCCACCAGACTGGCGTCGGTCGTGACAATGACCCACTCTGGTCTGCGGAAGCTCATCCCCTGTGACAGGTTGTCCAGGGACAGCCACCAACGGAGTGAATCTCTGGTCCTCTGATCTACTTGTATCGTCGGAGACAAGTCCTGTATAATCCCCATTCCACTGACTGAGCATGCACAGTTGTAATGGTCTTAGATGAATTTGCGCAAAAGGAACTATGTCCATTGCCGCTACCATCAAACCTATTACTTCCATGCACTGCGCTATGGAAGAAGAGGAACAGAATGAAGTATTTGACAAGAGTTTAGAAGTTTTGATTTTCTGGCCTCTGTCAGAAAGATCCTCATTTCTAAGGAGTCCTATTACTGTTCCCAAGAAGGGAACCCTTGTTGATGGAGATAGAGAACTTTTTTCTACGTTCACTTTCCACCCGTGAGATCTGAGAAAGGCCAGGACAATGTCCGTGTGAGCCTTTGCTTGTGGAAGGGGACGACGCTTGAATCAGTATGTCGTCCAAGTAAGGTACTACTGCAATGCCCCTTGGTCTTAGCACCGCTAGAAGGGACCCTAGTACCTTTGTGAAAATTCTTGGAGCAGTGGCTAATCCGAACGGAAGTGCCACAAACTGGTAATGCTTGTCCAGAAATGCGAACCTTAGGAACCGATGATGTTCCTTGTGGATAGGAATATGTAGATACGCATCCTTTAAATCACCGTGGTCATGATTGACCTTCCTGGATGGAAGGAAGAATTGTTCGAATGGTTTCCATTTTGAACGATGGAACCTTGAGAAACTTGTTTAGGATCTTGAGATCTAAGATTGGTCTGAATGTTCCCTCTTTTTTGGGAACTACGAACAGATTGGAGTAGAACCCCATCCCTTGTTCTCCTAATGGAACAGGATGAATCACTCCCATTTTTAACAGGTCTTCTACACAATGTAAAAATGCCTGTTTTTTTATGTGGTCTGAAGACAATTGAGACCTGTGGAACCTCCCCCTTGGGGGAAGCCCCTTGAATTCCAGAAGGATAACCTTGGGAGACTATTTCTAGCGCCCAAGGATCCAGAACATCTCTTGCCCAAGCCTGAGCGAAGAGAGAGAGTCTGCCCCCCACCAGATCCGGTCCCGGATCGGGGGCCAACATCTCATGCTGTCTTGGTAGCAGTGGCAGGTTTCTTGGCCTGCTTACCTTTGTTCCAGCCTTGCATTGGCCTCCAGGCTGGCTTGGCTTGAGAAGTATTACCCTCTTGCTTAGAGGACGTAGCACTTGGGGCTGGTCCGTTTCTGCGAAGGGACGAAAATTAGGTTTATTTTTGGCCTTGAAAGACCTATCCTGAGGAAGGGCGTGGCCCTTGCCCCCAGTGATATCAGAATAATCTCTTTCAAGTCAGGGCCAAACAGCGTTTTCCCCTTGAAAGGAATGTTAAGCAATTTGTTCTTGGAAGACGCATCCACTGACCAAGATTTTAGCCAAAGCGCTCTGCGCGCCACAATAGCAAACCCAGAATTTTTCGCCGCTAATCTAGCCAATTGCAAGGTGGCGTCTAGGGTGAAAGAGTTAGCCAATTTGAGAGCATGAATTCTGTTCCAAAAATCTCCTCATAAGAAGAATCTTTATTGAGCGCCTTTTCTAGTTCATCGAACCAGAAACACGCTGCTGTAGTGACAGGAACAATGCATGAAATTGGTTGTAGAAGGTAACCTTGCTGAACAAACATCTTTTTAAGCAAACCCTCTAATTTTTTATCCATAGGATCTTTGAAAGCACAACTATCTTCTATGGGTATAGTGGTGCGTTTGTTTAGAGTAGAAACCGCCCCCTCGACCTTGGGGGACTGTCTGCCATAAGTCCTTTCTGGGGTCGACCATAGGAAACAATTTCTTAAATATAGGGGGAGGGACGAAAGGTTATGCCGGGCCCTTTCCCATTCTTTATTTACAATGTCCGCCACCCGCTTGGGTATAGGAAAAGCTTCGGGGGGCCCCGGGACCTCTAGGAACTTGTCCATTTTACATAATTTCTCTGGAATGACCAAATTCTCACAATCATCCAGAGTAGATAACACCTCCTTAAGCAGGGCGCGGAGATGTTACAATTTAAATTTAAATGTAATCACATCAGGTTCAGCTTGTTGAGAAATTTTCCCTGAATCTGAAATTTCTCCCTCAGACAAAACCTCCTGGCCCCCTTTAGACTGGTGTAGGGGCACTTCAGAACCAATATCATCAGCGTCCTCATGCTCTTCAGTATTTTCTAAAACAGAGCAGTCCGCGCTTTCAGCTGATAAGTGGGCATTTTGGCTAAAATGTTTTTGATAGAATTATCCATTACAGCCGTTAATTGTTGCATAGTAAGGAGTATTGGCGCACTAGATGTACTAGGGGCCTCCTGTGTGGGCAAGACTGGTGTAGACGAAGGAGGGGATGATGCAGTACCATGCTTACTCCCCCTCACTTGAGGAATCATCTAGGGGCATCATTTTCTCTAAATTTTGTGTCACATAAATCACATCTATTTAAATGAGAAGGAACCTTGGCTTCCCCACATACAGAACACAGTCTATCTGGTAGTTCAGACATGTTAAACAGGCATAAACTTGATAACAAAGTACAAAAAAACGTTTTAAAATAAAACCGGTTACTGTCACTTTAAATTTTAAACTGAACACACTTTATTACTGCAAATGTGAAAAAGTATGAAGGAATTGTTCAAAATTCACCAAAATTTCACCACAGTGTCTTAAAGCCTTAAAAGTATTGCACACCAAATTTGAAAGCTTTAACTCTTAAAATAACGGAACCCAGAGCCGTTTTTATATTTAACCCCTTTACAGTCCCTGGTATCTGCTTTGCTGAGACCCCAACCAAGCCCAAAGGGGAATACGATACCAAATGACGCCTTCAGAAAGTCTTTTCTATGTATCAGAGCTCCTCACACATGCATCTGCATGTCATGCTTCCCAAAAACAAGTGCGCAATAGAGGGCGCGAAAATGAGGCTCTGCCTATGATTAGGGGAAAGCCCCTAAAGAATAAGGTGTCCAATACAGTGCCTGCCGGTTATTTTATATAATTCCCAAGAATAAAATAATTCCTCAAATCTATGAAGTATAAAATATGCTTATATATCAATCGTTTAGCCCAGAAAATGTCTACAGTCTTAAAAGCCCTTGTGAAGCCCTTTTTTTCTTATGTAATAAAAATGGCTTACCGGATCCCATAGAGAAAATGACAGCTTCCAGCATTACATCGTCTTGTTAGAAATGTGTCATACCTCAAGCAGCAAAAGTCTGCTCACTGTTTCCCCCAACTGAAGTTAATTCCTCTCAACAGTCCTGTGTGGAAACAGCCATCGATTTTAGTAACGGATGCTAAAATCATTTTCCTCTTACAAACAGAAATCTTCATCTCTTTTCTGTTTCAGAGTAAATAGTACATACCAGCACTATTTAAAATAACAAACTCTTGATTGAATAATAAAAACTACAGTTAAACACCAAAAAACTCTAAGCCATCTCCGTGGAGATGTTGCCTGTAC
Source organism: Bombina bombina (assembly GCF_027579735.1). Lineage (NCBI taxonomy): Eukaryota > Metazoa > Chordata > Amphibia > Anura > Bombinatoridae > Bombina > Bombina bombina. The sequence goes on along the minus strand of NC_069499.1, from coordinate 1,113,326,121 downwards.
AACGGCAAAGAGAATGACTGGGGAAGGCGGAGCCTAGGAGGGATCATGTGACCAGCTTTGCTGGGCTCTTTGCCATTTCCTGTTGGGGAAGAGAATATCCCACAAGTAAGGATGACGCTGTGGACCGGACACACCTATGTTGGAGAAAAGAAAAGATAATTGACAATGCCTTACAAGATTACTGTTCTCCCCAGGGACCTTTTCATCGGTGCATCACCCAGCTGATTTTACTGACCACCCGTCTAAAATGTTGGCCAATATTAAGCTAAAATTAACAAATATAAACATGTTTCAATGTTTATTGCACAAATAATCATTAAATAAATGTATGTTAAATTATGCAGTTATTTTGTGTTGTGTGGATATTAGAAAGTATGACAGTGCCCCCCAACTGGCTACTTTATAACTATCCTATATTACAAACAGCTAGAAGTGAAAATCAAAAATGAGTATACAAGATAACATTACCCGAGACAAAATCTACTATAACCATCTTTGTTGCTAAAGCAGGGTGGGAATTCATTTTAAAAGTGAACAGCCTTCTGTATCTTTTTATAACAAAAGCTGGTTGTAGCTTAGTGGTGCATCCTATCACTGGCCATTGTATGGTCATGAATTTGATCCTTTGAATAGGTTTCATTTAATAAACCATTTTATTTTGTGGAACAAACACAATGTGTAAGAGACTTTTTTTGTTGCACTTGTGAAAATGCAAAAACATAATTTATGTAAGAACTTACCTGATAAATTCATTTCTTTCATATTAGCAAGAGTCCATGAGCTAGTGACGTATGGGATATACATTCCTACCAGGAGGGGGCAAAGTTTCCCCCTCCTGCCTATAAATACACCCCTCACCACACCCACAAATCAGTTTAACGACTAGCCAAGAAGTGGGGTGATAAGAAAAAAGTGCGAAAGCATATAAAATAAGGAATTGGACTAGTTGTGCTTTATACCAAAAAAATCATAACCACCACACCAAGGGTGGGCCTCATGGACTCTTGCTAATATGAAAGAAATGAATTTATCAGGTAAGTTCTTACATAATTATGTTTTCTTTCATGTAATTAGCAAGAGTCCATGAGCTAGTGACGTATGGGATAATGACTACCCAAGATGTGGATCTTTCCACGCAAGAGTCACTAGAGAGGGAGGGATAAATAAAGACAGCCAATTCCTGCTGAAAATAATCCACACCCAAAATAAAGTTTAATGAAAACATAAGCAGAAGATTCAAACTGAAACCGCTGCCTGAAGTACTTTTCTACCAAAAACTGCTTCAGAAGAAGAAAACACATCAAAATGGTAGAATTTAGTAAAAGTATGCAAAGAGGACCAGTTGCTGCTTTGCAAATCTGATCAACCCGAAGCTTCATTCCTAAACGCCCAGGAAGAAGAAACTGACCTAGTAGAATGAGCTGTAATCCTTTGAGGCAGAGTTTTACCCGACTCGACATAGGCATGATGAATTAAAGATTTCAACCAAGATGCCAAAGAAATGCAGAAGCTTTCTGGCCTTTTCTAGAACCGGAAAAGATAACAAATAGACTAGAAGTCTTTCGGAAAGATTTAGTAGCTTCAACATAATATTTCAAAGCTCTAACAACATCCAAAGAATGCAACGATTTCTCCTTAGAATTCTTAGGATTAGGACATAATGAAGGAACCACAATTCTCTACTAATGTTGTTGGAATTCACAACCTTAGGTAAAAATTGAAAAGAAGTTCGCAACACCACCTTATCCTGATGAAAAATCAGAAAAGGAGACTCACAAGAAAGAGCAGATAATTCAGAGACTCTTCTGGCAGAAGAGATCGCCCAAAGGAACAAAACTTTCCAAGAAAGTAATTTAATGTCCAATGAATGCATGGGTTCAAAAGGAGGAACTTGAAGAGCCCCCAGAACCAAATTCAAACTCAAGAAGGAGAAATTGACTTAATGACAGGTTTTATACGAACCAAAGCTTGTACAAAACAATGAATATCAGGAAGATTAGCAATCTTTCTGTGAAAAAGAACAGAAAGAGCAGAGATTTGTCCTTTCAAGGAACTTGCGGACAAACCCTTATCTAAACCATCCTGAAGAAACTGTAAAATTCTCGGTATTCTAAAAGAATGCCAAGAAAAATGAGAGAAAGACACCAAGAAATACAAGTCTTCCAGACTCTATAATATATCTCTCTAGATACAGATTTACGAGCCTGTAACATAGTATTAATCACAGTCAGAGAAACCTCTTTGACCAAGAATCAAGCGTTCAATCTCCATACCTTTAAATTTAAGGATTTGAGATCCTGATGGAAAAAAGGACCTTGCGACAGGTCTGGTCTTAACGGAAGAGTCCACAGTTGGCAAGAGGCCATCCGGACAAGATCCGCATACCAAAACCTGTGAGGCCATGCCGGAGCTACCAGCAGAACAAACGAGCATTCCTTCAAATCTTGGAGATTACTCTTGGAAGAAGAACTAGAGGCGGAAAGATATAGGCAGGATGATACTTCCAAGGAAGTGACAATGCATCCACTGCCTCCGCCTGAGGATCCCGGGATCTGGACAGATACCTGGGAAGTTTCTTGTTTAGATGAGACGCCATCAGATCTATTTCTGGAAGTTCCAACATTTGAACAATCTGAAGAAATACCTCTGGGTGAAGAGACCATTCGCCCGGATGCAAACGTTTGGCGACTGAGATAATCCGCTTCCCAATTGTCTATACCTGGATATGAACCGCAGAGATTAGACAGGAGCTGGATTCCGCCCAAACCAGAATTCGAGATACTTCTTTCATAGCCAGAGGACTGTGAGTCCCTCCTTGATGATTGATGTATGCCACGGTTGTGACATTGTCTGTCTGAAAAACAAATGAACGATTCTCTCTTCAGAAGAGGCCAAGACTGAAGAGCTCTGAAAATTGCACGGAGTTCCAAAATCTTGATCGGTAATCTCACCTCCTGAGATTCCCAAACTCCTTGTGCCGTCAGAGATCCCCACACAGCTCCCCAACCTGTAAGACTTGCATCTGTTGAAATTACAGTCCAGGTCGGAAGAACAAAAGAAGCCCCCTGAATTAAACGATGGGTGATCTGTCCACCACGTCAGAGAGTGTCGTACAATCGGTTTTAAAGATATTAATTGAGATATCTTTGTGTAATCCCTGCACCATTGATTCAGCATACAGAGCTGAAGAGGTCGCATGTGAAAACGAGCAAAGGGGATCGCGTCCGATGCAGCAGTCATAAGACCTAGAATTTCCATGCATAAGGCTACCGAAGGGAATGATTGTGACTGAAGGTTTCGACAAGCTGAAATCAATTTTAGACGTCTCTTGTCTGTCAAAGACAGAGTCATGGACACTGAATCTATCTGGAAACCCAGAAAGGTTACCCTTGTCTGAGGAATCAATGAACTTTTTAGTGAATTGATCCTCCAACCATGATCTTGAAGAAACAACACAAGTCGATTCGTATGAGATTCTGCTAAATGTAAAGGACTGAGCAAGTACCAATATATCGTCCAAATAAGGAAATACCACAATACCCTGTTCTCTGATTACAGACAGAAGGGCACCGAGAACCTTTGTAAAAGTTCTTGGAGCTGTAGCTAGGCTAAACGGCAGAGCCACAAACTGGTAATGCTTGTCCAGGAAAGAGAATCTCAGGAACTGATAGTGATCTGGATGAATCGGAATATGCAGATATGCATCCTGTAAATCTATTGTAGACATATAATGCCCTTGCTGAACAAAAGGCAAGATAGTCCTTACAGTTACCATTTTGAATGTTGGTATCCTTACATAACGATTCAATATTTATAGATCCAGAACTGGTCTGAAGGAATTCTCCTTCTTTGGTACAATGAAGAGATTCGAATAAAACCCCAGCCCCTGTTCCAGAACTGGAACTGGCATAATTACTCCAGCCAACTCTAGATCTGAAACACATTTCAGAAATGCTTGAGCATTCACTGGATTTACTGGGACACGGGAAAGAAAAAAATCTCTTTGCAGGAGGTCTTATCTTGAAACCAATTCTGTACCCTTCTGAAACGATGTTCTGAATCCAAAGATTGTGAACAGAATTCATCCAAATTTCTTTGAAAAAACGTAACCTGCCCCCTACCAGCTGAGCTGGAATGAGGGCCGCACCTTCATGTGGACTTAGAAGCTGGCTTTGCTTTTCTAGAAGGCTTGGATTTATTCCAGACTGGAGATGGTTTCCAACTGAAACTGCTCCTGAGGAAGAAGGATCAGGCTTTTGTTCTTTGTTGAAACGAAAGGAACGAAAACGATTATTAGCCCTGTTTTACCCTTAGATTTTTTATCCTGTGGTAAAAAAGTTCCTTCCCACCAGTAACAGTTGAGATAATAGAATCTACTGAGAACCAAATAATTTGTTACCCTGGAAAGAAAGGGAAAGTAGAGTTGATTTAGAAGACATATCAGCATTCCCAAGTTTTAAGCCATAAAGCTCTTCTAGCTAAAATAGCTAGAGACATAAACCTGACATCAACTCTGATAATATCAAAAATGGCATCACAGATAAAATTATTAGCATGTTGAAGAAGAATAATAATATTGTGAGAATCATGATCTGTTACTTGTTGCGCTAAAGTTTCCAACCAAAAAGTTGAAGCTGCAGCAATATCAGCCAATGATATAGCAGGTCTAAGAAGATTACCTGAACACAGGTAACCTTTTCTTAGAAAGGATTCAATTTTCCTATCTAAAGGATCCTTAAACGAAGTACATCTGCCGTAGGAATAGTAGTACGTTTAGCAAGGGTAGAAATAGCCCCATCAACTTTAGGGATTTTGTCCCAAAATTCTAATCTGTCAGATGGCACAGGATATAATTGCTTAAAAACGTTTAGAAGGAGTAAATGAATTACCCCAAATTATTCCACTCTCTGGAAATTACTTCAGAAATAGCACCAGGAACAGGAAAAACTTCTGGAAAACCACAGGAGATTTAAAGACCTTATCTAAACGTTTAGATTTAGTATCAAGAGGACCAGAATCCTCAATTTCTAAAGCAATTAGTACTTCTTTAAGCTAAAGAACGAATACATTCCATTTTAAATAAATATGAAGATTTATCAGCATCAACCTCTGAGACAGAATCCTCTGAACAGAAGAGTCATTAGAATCAGAATGATGATGTTCAATTAAAAATTCATCTGTATAAAGAGAAGTTTTAAAAGATTTTTATGTTTACTAGAAGGAGAATAACAGACATAGCCTTCTTGATGGATTCAGAAACAAATCTCTTATGTTATCAGGAACACTCTGAACATTAGATGTTGATGGAACTGCAACAGGTAATGGTACTTTACTAAAGGAAATATTATCTGCATTAACAAGTTTGTCATGACAATTAATACAAACAACAGCTGGAGGAACAGCTACCAAAAGTTTACAGCAGATACACTTAGCTTTGGTAGTTCCAGCACCAGACAGCGATTTTCCTGAAGTATCTTCTGACTCAGATGCAACGGGAGACATCTTGCAATATGTAAGAGAAAAAACAACAATATAAAGCAAAATTGATCAAATCCTTAAATGACAGTTTCAGGAATGGGAAAAAATGCCAAGGAACAAGCTTCTAGCAACCAGAAGCAATGAAAAATGAGACTTAAATAATGTGGAGACAAAAGAGACGCCCATATTTTTTTAGCGCCAAATAAGACGCCTAAATCTTTTGGCGCCAAAAATGACACCACATCCGGAACGCCGACTTTTTGGCGCAAAAGAACGTAAAAAACATGACGCAACTTCCGGCGACACGTATAACGCCGGAAACAGAAAAGATTTTTTGCGCCAAAAAAGTCCACGCCAAGAATGACGCAATAAAAATGAAGCATTTTCAGCCCCCGCGAGCCTAACAGCCCACAGGGAAAAAAAGTCAAATTTTTTAAGGTAAGAAAAAAGATTGATTCAAATGCATTATCCAAATATGAAACTGACTGTCCTGAAAATAAGGAATGTTGAACATCCTGAGTCAAGGCAAATAAATGTTTGAATACATATATTTAGAACTTTATTAAAAAAGTGCCCAACCATAGCTTAGAGTGTCACAGAAAAATAAGACTTACTGTACCCCCAGGACTCATCCTTAATGTTTTGTAGAAAAGCCAAACCAGTACTGAACGAAAATCAGCAGAGGTAATGGTATATATATAAGAGTATATCGTCGATCTGAAAATGGAGGTAAGAGATGAATCTCTACGACCGATAACAGAGAACCTATGAAATAGACCCCGTAGAAGGAGATCATTGAATTCAAACAGGCAATACTCTCTTCACATCCCTCTGACATTCACTGCACGCTGAGAGGAAAACCGGGCCTCCAACCTGCTGCGGAGCGCATATCAACGTAGAATCTAGCACAAACTTACTTCACCACCTCCATAGGAGGCAAAGTTTGTAAAACTGATTTGTGGGTGTGGTGAGGGGTGTATTTATAGGCTTTTGAGGTTTGGGAAACTTTGCCCCTCCTGGTAGGATGTATACCCAATACGTCACTAGCTCATGGGACTCTTGCTAATTACATGAAAGAAATAGATATTTTTTAAACAGATTTTGCCTGTTATCCATGTCATTTGCAGCACCCCCACAACAGAATATAAAAATGTAAATGGTCATTTTATGTGTAGCAGACACAGTGATTCAGTGATAGTGCAGAGTGCAAAAAAACCTAAATAACATTCACAGTGACAAATAAATATATTTACAAAACAAAATGTATGCTTAACCCCTTAGTGACCAGGGCTATTTTTGCATTTCTGCGGTGTTTGTGTTTAGCTGTAATTTAACCTCTTACTCATTTACTGTACTCACACGTATTATATACAGGTTTTTTTTCGCCATTAAATGGACTTTCTAAAGATACCAATATTTTTAAAAATCTTATAATTTACTATAAAAAAAATATATATAAAAATATGAGGGGGGAAAAATGAAAAAAAAACATACTTTCTAACTTTGACCCTCAAAAATCTCTTACACATCTACAACCAATCATAAAACACCCATGCTAAATAGTTTTCTAAATTTGTCCTGAGTTTAGAAATACCCAATGTTTACATGTTCTTTGCCTTTTTTGCAAGTTATAGGGCAATAAGTACAAGTAGCACTTTGCTATTTCCAAACCATTTTTTTTTTAAATTAGCAAGAGTTACATTGTTAACACTGATATCTGTCAGGAATCCCTGAATAACCCTTCACATATATATATATATTTTTTAAAAGAAGACAACCTAAGGTATTAAACATGGGTATGTTGACTCTTCCCATGCAACCATTTTACCAACAATCTATGCCAAGTTTTGACAAAGAGCAATTTAAGAATACATTTACTGAGAATGTTAAGGGTTACTGCCAAATAACACCCACTATGTCTTCAGCAGCCTCTCCTAAGTACAGTGATACCACCCATGTATAGCTTTGTCGGCTTCCTCTGGGGGCTAAAAAGGCCTTATTTAGGGGGCGCATTCCAGTTTTTTTAACTTGGGAATTTTTCACATCTGTCATCATGCACCCATGTCCCTATTTGGGACATTTCTGAGCCGGCCAATGAAATTTACCCCCATCAAACCATATATTTTTGAAAAGTAGACACCCTAGGGTATTCAAATGCTTGTATTTTAACACTTTCCATGCACTAAATTCAACCACCAGTCTTTGGCAATCTATTGGGCAGTCATTGTTTTGTGCTATTTTTCACACACATTGTACTTTAGACATGATTCTACAGCTCCTGTTATGTGTTACCTTCTAAAGAAGCCCCCAATATGTGTTCACCAACAATCTCCTGGGTACAGTGATACCAGCTATGCATAGGTTTGTGGTTTGTTTGGGGGTTTGCAAATGCTAAATGTCTGACATGTGTTCGTGATTTTTTTTTCACATTTAACTTATTTTCTTTGCCTATTGTCTTTTAGGCACCCCAAGGTATTGTATATGGAGTGCTTTGATGCTTTGATGCAACCGTTTTAGCCAAAAAATTGGAGAAAGTGTATGGTGGTAATTTTTCATTTTTCATTTTTTACACACACATTGCTTTTTGACTATGATTTAGGAGAGACCGTTGTAAGTTATTGAAACAAAACACTCCAAGTTGTTTTCTGCAAGACCTCCTGAGTACACCTTTGCCCCCCATGCATAGGTTTGCCTGGATTTTGGGAAGGTTCAGTTACAATTGTATGACTTGTAATTTGAGTTGGAAGTGAGAGTATTTCTTCTGATAGGCCTATCTTAGTTTGTGGCCTATTGCAAGACCCCAGTTTTAGTATTATTGCCATGAAAGTTGTATATTTTTTGAAACGTTGACACCCCCAAGGTATTGTATATGGAGTGCTTTGATGCCTTTGATGCGACCGTTTCAGCCAGAAAAATTGGGAAAAAGTGTATGGTGGTAATTTTTCAATTTTCATTTTACACACACATTGCTTTTTGACTATGATTTAGGGAGACTGTTGTAAGTTATGGCAAAAAAAAACACTAAAGGTGTTTTTCTGCAATACATCCTGAGTACACCTATGCTCCCCATGCATAGGTTTGCCAGGATTTTGGAAAGGTTCATGTTACAATTGTATGACTTGTTAATTTGAGTTGGAAGTGAGAGTATTTGTTCTGATTGGCCTATCTTAGTTTGGGGCCTATTGCATACCCCAGTTTTTATTTATTGCCATGAAAGTGTATGGCCTATCTTTAGTTTGGGGCCTATTGCATACCCCAGTTTTTATTTATTGCCATGAAAGTGTATATATTTGAAAACGTTGACACCCCAAGGTATTGTATAAGGAGTGTATTGATGCAAACCGTTTTAGCCAAAAAAATTGGAAGAAATTGTATGGTGGTCATTTTCATTTACACACACACACATTGCTTTTTTACTATGATTTAGGAGAGCTGTGTTGTAGGTTATGCAAGAAAACACTCCAGGTTGTTTTCTGCAAGACCCCCTGAGTACACCCATGCCCCCCATGCATAGGTTTGACAGGGGTTTTGGTATCATACAGCACCAATTTTAGAACTTATAAAAAATAGAACAGTGAAATGTAAAACTTTGGCACAGTAACAGTAAAAAACAAAAAAACAAACAAGCTCAGTAATAGTAAACATAGCAAACCCCCCCCCATAAAAAACAGAACAGCAAAGGTAAAAAAAATAAATAAATTTAATAGTGTGTTGATACAGCTTGAAGGCAGTCCCCAATGCAGAATCCAGCTGTCCTGGGCATCAGGGCAGTAAAAGGTGGTGTCCATCCCTGCCCCCTCTTGGTACAGACTCTGCATTTTTTTTTTAGATTACGCAGTATATGCTCTCTGTGACATGATTTATTTTATTTGTCTCAGAGAAAAAAAATTGCTAAAAAAAAAATCAACACAAAATTTCAATTAACTAAATGGCTCTGATAAGAGCCTTTGGTTCTCACAAAAAAATAACTAAAAGAAATTAACCCCTAAAAAAAAAAATGCAGAGCAAAAAAGTGCTTTTGTGCAAGAGCCAGTGATTTATAGTGATCACTGGCACGCTAGGGGGTTAATGGCTGTTTTTTTACATTTTTAAACGAATATAACTAATAAATATCTCTCTCTCTCGCAAACACAGATCTCTCTTTCTCCAACAAAAACACAAGTGAGGAGAGGGAGGGAGATCCACACTGATCAGTGTCAATATTTACTAATATAGACATGATCAGACAAATGGGATATTTTATTATTAAAAACATAATTTATGCTTACCTGATAAATTCCCTTTCTTCTGTAGTGTGATCAGTCCACGGGTCATCATTACTTGTGGGATATTAACTGCTCCCCTACAGAAGTGCAAGAGGATTCACCCAGCAGAGTTGCTATTATAGCTCTCCCCTCTACGTCACCTCCAGTCATTCGACCAAGGACCAACGAGGAAAGGAGAAGCCAAGGGTTGTAGTGGTGCATGGAGTATAATTTAAAAATATTTACCTGCCTTAAAAAACAGGGCGGGCCGTGGACTGAATCACCCTACAGAAGAAAGGAAATTTATCAGGTAAGCATAAATTATGTTTTCTTCTGTAAGTGTGATCAGTCCACGGGTCATCATTACTTGTGGGATACCAATACCAAAGCAAAAGTACACGGATGACGGGAGGGATAGGCAGGCTCTTTATACAGAAGGAACCACTGCCTGAAGAACCTTTCTCCCAACAATAGCCTCCGAGGAAGCAAAAGCTGTCAAATTTGTAAAATTTGGAAAAAGTATGAAGCGAAGACCAAGTTGCAGCCTTGCAAATCTCTGTTCAACAGAGGCCTCATTCTTAAAGCCCAAGTGGAAGCCACATCTCTAGTGGAATGAGCTGTAATTCTTTCAGGAGGCTGCGTCCAGCAGTCTCATAAGCTAAACGAATTATGCTACGGAAGCCAAAAAGAGAGAGAGGTGAGCAGAAGCTTGTTGACCTCTCCTCTGACCAGAGTAAACGACAAACAGGGAGACGTTTGTCGAAAATCTTTAGTTGCCTGTAAATAAAATTAAGGGCACAAAACTACATCCAAGATTGTGCAAAAGACGTTCCTTCCTCGAAGAAGGATTTGGGCACAAGGATGGAACAACAATCTCCTGATTGATATTCCTGATAGGGACTACCTTAGGTAAGAACCCAGCTTAGTACGCAGAACTACCTTATCCGAGTGAAAAATCAAATAAGGAGAATCACAATGTAAGGCTGATAACTCAGAGACTCTTCGAGCCGAGGAAATAGCCATTAAAAATAGAAACTTTCCAAGATAACAACTTTATATCAATGGAATGAAGGGGTACAAACGGAACACCCTGTAAAACGTTAAGAACAAGGTTTAAACTCCATGGTGGAGCCACAGCTTTAAACACAGGTTTAATCCTGGCCAAAGCCTGACAAAAAGCCTGAACGTCTGGAACTTCTGACAGACGCTTGTGTAACAGAATGGACAGAGCTGAGATCTGTCCCTTTAAAGGAACTAGGGATAACCCCTTTTCTAAACCTTCTTGTAGAAAAGACAATATCCTAGGAATCCTAACCTTACTCCAAGAGTACCCTTTGGATTCGCACCAATATAGGTATTTACGCCCATATTTTATGGTAAATCTTTCTGGTAACAGGCTTCCTAGCCTGTATTAAGGTATCAATAACTGACTCAGAAAAACCACGCTTTGATAAGATACAAGCGTTCAATTTCCAAGCAGTCGCTTCAGGAGAAGTTAGATTTTGATGTTTGAAAGGACCCTGAATCAGAAGGTCCTGTTTCAGAGGTAACGACCCAAGGTGGACAAGAATGACATTGTCCACCAGATCTGTATACCAAGTCTGCGTGGCCATGCAGGCGCTTATTAGAATCACTGATGCCTTTCTCCTGTTTGATTTCTGGCAATCAATCGAGGAAGCATCGGGAAAGGTGGAAACACATGAGCCATCCTGAAGGTCCATGTGCTGTCAAGGCATCTATCAGGACCGCTCCCGGATCCCTGGATCTGGACCCGTACGCGCGGAAGCTTGGCGTTCTGTCGAGACGCCATGAGATCTATCTCTGGTTTGCCCCAACGGTCGAAGTATTTGGGCAAAGACCTCTGGATGAAGTTCCCACTCCCCCCGGATGAAAAGTCTGACGACTTAAGAAATCCGCCTCCCAGTTCTCCACTCCGGGATGTGGATTGCAGACAGGTGGCAAGTGCTGAGACTCTGCCCAGCGAATTATCTTCGATACTTCCATCATTGCTAGGGAGCTTCTTGTCCCTCCCTGATGGTTGATATAAGCTACAGTCGTGATGTTGTCCGACTGGAACTGATGAACCCCCGAGTTGCCTAACTGGGGCCAAGCCAGAAGAGCATTGAGGACTGCTCTCAATTCCAGAATGTTTATTGGAAGAAGACTTCTCCTCCTGATTCATAGTCCCCTGAGCCTTCAGAGAATTCCAGACAGCGCCCCAACCTAGTAGGCTGGCGTCTGTTGTTACAATTGACCAGTCTGGCTGCTGAATGGCATTCCCCTGGACGATGTGGCCGATAAAGCCACCATAGAAGAGAATTTCTGGTCTCTTGAATGGAATGAAGACACGGCATGCACTGTTGAAGTTTTGTTAACCTGTCCTCTGTCAGGTAAAATCTTCATTTCTTACAGAATCTATCAGAGTCCCCAGGAAGGGAAACTCTTGTGAGTGGAAAGAGAGAACTTTTATCTTCGTTCACTTCCATCCATGCGACCTTAGAAATGCCGAGTACTATCTATGTATGAGAATTTGGCAGTTTGAAAGCTTGCAGCTTGTATCAGTATGTCGTCTAAGATACGGAGCTACTGAAATTCCTCGCGGTCTTAGTACCGCCAGAAGAAGTGCCCAGAACCTTTGTGAAGAATTCTTGGAGCCGTAGCCAGTCCGAATGGAAGAGCTACAACTGGTAATGCCTGTCTAAAAAGGCAAACCTTAGATACCGGTAATGACTTCTGTGAATCGGTATGTGAAGGTAAGCATCCTTTAAATCCACTGTGTCAAGTACTGACCCTCTTGGATCATGGCAAAATTGTTCGAATAGTTTCCATCTTGAACGATGGAAACTCTTAGGAATTTGTTTAGGATCTTTAAATCCAAGATTGGCCTGAAGGTTCCCTCTTTTTTGGGAACTACAAACAGATTTGAGTAAAACCCTTGTCCTTGTTCCAACCGCGGAACTGGATGGATCACTCCATTAATAAAAGATCTTGTACGCAGCGTAGAAACGCTTCCTTCTTTGTTAGGTTTGTTGACAACCTTGACAGATGAAATCTCCCTCTTGGGGGAGAGGATTTGAAGTCCAGAAGGTAATCCCTGAGATATGATCTCTAACGCCCAGGGATCCTGAACATCTCTTGCCCAAGCCTGGGCGAAGAGGGAAAGTCTGGCCCCCACTAGATCCGGTCCCGGATCGGGGGGCCCTCAATTCATGCTGTCTTTGGGGCAGCAGCAGCGTTTTCTGGCCTGTTTGCCCCTGTTCCAGGACTGGTTAGGTTTCCAGCCTTGTCTGTAGCGAAGCAACAGCTCCTTCCTGTTTTGTGTGCAGAGGAAGTTGATGCTGCTCCTGCTTTGAAATTACGAAAGGAACGAAAATTGGACTGTCTAGCCTTGGCTTTGGCCTTGTCCTGAGGCAGGGCATGACCTTTACCTCCTGTAATGTCATCAATAATCTCTTTCAAGCCGGGCCCGAATAAGGTCTGCCTTTGAAAGGAATATTAAGCAATTTAGATTTAGACGTAACATCAGCTGACCAGATTTTAGCCACAGAGCTCTGCGTGCCTGAATGGCGAATCCTGAATTTTAGCCGCAAGTTTAGTTAAATGTACTACGGCATCTGAAATAAAGGAATTAGCTAACTTAAGGAATTTAAGTTTGTGTGTGATGTATCTAGTGTGGATGATGAAGTGTCTCTTCCAGAGACTCAAACCAAAATGCGCTGCAGCCGTGACAGGCGCAATACATGCAAGAGGTTGCAATATAAACCCTTGTTGAACAAACATTTTCTTAAGGTAACCCTCTAATTTTTTATCCATTGGATCTGAAAAAGCACAGCTATCCTCCACTGGGATAGTGGTACGCTTAGCTAAAGTAGAAACTGCTCCCTCCACCTTAGGGACCATTTGCCATAAGTCCCCGTGTGGCGGCGTCTATTGGAAACCATTTTTTCTGATAATAGGAGGGGGTGAGAAAGGCACACCGGGTCTATCCCACTCCTTAGTAACAATGTCAAGTAAGTCTACTTAGGTATAGGAAAAACGTCAGTACTCGTCGGTACCGCAAAATATATATCCAACCTACACATTTTTTCTGGGATTGCAACTGTGTTACAATCATTCAGAGCCGCTATACCCTCCCCTAGTAACACACGGAGGTTCTCAAGCTTAAATTTAAAATTTGAAATGTCTGAGTCCAGTTTATTTGGATCAGAACCGTCACCCACAGAATGAAGCTCTCCGTCTTCATGTCTGCAAACTGTGACGCAGTATCAGACATGGCCTTGCATTATCAGCGCACTCTGTTCTCATCCAGGAGTGATCACGTTTACCTCTTAGTTCTGGTAGTTTAGCCAAAACTTCAGTCATAACAGTAGCCCATATCTTGTAATGTGATTTGTAATGGGCCGCCCAGATGCACTCGGCGCTACAATATCACGCACCTCCTGAGCGAGGATGCAGGTACTGACCACGTGAGGGCGAGTTAGTCGGCATAACTCTCCCCTCGTTGTTTGGTGAAATATGTTCAATTTGTACCAGATTGACTATTTTTTTAAAGTAGCATCAATACATTTAGTACATAAATTTCTATTGGGCTCCACTTTGGCATTAACACATATAGCACAGATATCTTCTCTGAATCAGACATGTTTAACACACTAGCAAATAACAGCAACTTGGAAATACTTTCAAAGTAATTTACAAATAATATGAAACGAACTGAGGCCTTTAAGAAGCACAGAAAATATTATAAACAGATAAAATAATTAAGTTATAGCATCAATCTTTGTCAGAATATACAGTTTTAGCAAAGGATTGTTCCCCTCAGCAAATGATAACTAACCCGGCAGCAGAAAAAAAATACACAAATAAAACGTTTTTTATATCACATGTTCAATACAATCAGCACAGCTCTGCTGTATGCTTACTTCCCTCAAAAAAGACTCTAGAGATCCCTGAACTCTGTAGAGATGACCGGAATCATGCAGGGAAGAAAATGAACCTCTGAATGAGTTTTTCTGATGCATAGTGAAAGCACCAAAATGGCCCCTCCCCCACACACATAACAGTGAGAGAGATCAGTGAACTGCTCTAATTTAAATCAAAACTATTGCCAAGTGGAAAAAAAGTGCCCAAAACATTTTTTCACCCAGTACCTCAGAGAAAAAAACGTTTTTACATGCCAGCAAAAAAACATTTTACCTCAATAATTAATTGTCATTTAAAACCTATTGCAAGTCCCTGCAAAATAGGTTAAGACTATGTATACAGTTTAAAAGCCAGAGAAGTACCATTTCCCAGAAAACTGAAGTGTAAAATATACATACATGACAGCCTGATATCAGCTACATCTACTGCATTCAAGGCTGAGTTTACATTATAACGGTATGGCAGGATTTTCTCATCAATTCCATGTCAGAAAATAATAAACTGCTACATACCTCTTTGCAGATTAATCTGCCTGCTGTCCCCTGATCTGAAGTTTACCTCACTCCTCAGATGGCCGAGAAACAGCAATATGATCTTAACTACTCCGGCTAAAATCATAGAAAAACTCAGGTAGATTCTTCTTCAAATTCTACCAGAGAAGGAATAACACACTCCGGTGCTATTATAAAATAACAAACTTTTGATTGAAGATATAAAAACTAAATATATCACCATAGTTCTCTCACACATCCTATCTAGTCGTTGGGTGCAAGAGAATGACTGGAGGTGACGTAGAGGGGAGGAGCTATATAGCAACTCTGCTGGGTGAATCCTCTTGCACTTCCTGTAGGGGAGCAGTTAATATCCCACAAGTAATGATGACCCGTGGACTGATCACACTTAACAGAAGAAATTAAATTATAGAGCAAGATCAGATTGGATGACCCCAGCCTGCCCCATATGGTGAGGCAGGCTAGGGACACCCCAGAAGCCCCATGATGCACTGGGCATCGCCATCTTTGAAGCCACATGGGGGAGGGGGGCTATATGGGGATTTTTATTAAAAATACATGTTTTTTTATTATTATTTATATGTATGTGTGTGATTTTACTAAGTGCCTAGACCCACCAAGGCACTTAGCACACTTACAGAGCATCAGAAGCCTGCCTGATGGCTTCTGATGCTCTGCCTGACTGCTGGGCTCCACGTGGAGTCAAACCGTAAGTGATCGCTCCGTGGAAGCGATCAAAATGGAGCCCAGCAGTCAGGAACAATATTGCAGAATGCCTCAACATCAAGGCATCACTGCAATACTGTTTGAGCGGCTCCTTCTCTCAGATTACCCTCTCCCTGCCTATTATTGTACCATAGTGTAGCGGTCCCACACGTTCCCGCCCCCGTACGCGCTCCCACCCCGCCCCCATGCGAGATCCCGCCCCTGTGCGCTCTCCCGCCCCCCTCTGGCGTATATCCGCCAGCGATGAGCCACCCACCAGCCTCCCTGCAGCTGCTCCCACCCACCAACGATCAGCACCATCGCTGGCCGATGCAGAGAGGGCCACAGAGTGGCCCTCTCTGCATCGGTGGGTAAAAAAGGTAATGCAGTGATGCCTCAATATCGAGGCATCACTGCAATACCTTAAAAGCATCTGGAAGCGATCATGATTGCTTCCAGAGCTTCAAACCCCATAGGACGTGCCAGGAAGGTCCTTGGTCGTTAAGGGTATTTTTTTGTAGGACGTTCCTGGCACGTCCTCGGTCGTTAAGGGGTTAAAGGGACACTAAATCCAATTTTTTTCTTTCATGAGTCAGATAGAGCAGCAATTTTAAGCAACTTTCTAATTTACTCCTATTATCAATTTTTTCTTCGTTCTCTTGCTATCTTTATTTAAAAAGCAGGAATGTGATGCACAGGAGCCGGCCCATTTTTGGTTGAGTACTTGGGTTATGCTCGTTTATTGGTGGGTAAATGTCAGCCTCCAATAAGCAAGCGCTATCCATGTTGCTGAACCTAAAATGGGCTGGCTGCTAAGATTTACATTCATGCTTTTAAAATAAAAATAGCAAGAGAACAAAGAAAAATTAATAGGAGTAAATTAGAAAGTTGATTAAAATGTCATGCTCTATCTGAATCATGAAAAAAAAAGTTTGGGTTCAGTGTCTCTTTAACTTATAAATTCATTTATTTGATGGTGGTGGGAGTCCATGAGCCATTACACCTGGGATTCGACTGCTGGCAGTAGAAGGAGGTAAAGCTTCTCAAAACTCTGGTAGACTAGTCTGTACTTCCCATATCTCTGGTAAACTAGTCTGATATATAGCCAAGCAAGGAGAGGTATAGAGGTGGGAAAGGACAAAAGCGCGGGGGAGGGGGAGAGGTGGAAAATAGAACTGCCACCAGATTTTTATTTTTTTCCCATTCAATATTTTTTTATTGAGGTTTTGCACAAGAAAAAAATTAGAAAAACATATAGTAAACGTCATGTGACATTAATGACATTTTCTTTGAACAACACATAATGATATAAGCAGCAATAAGGATAATTGACAAAGTTGTGGACATCTGAAACCTCCATTTTCAATATTAAAAGCCTTCTTAGGTGACCAATTAGCTGGCTACTTTTGGACCCTTTGATTTCTGTAAAACGGATGGGGCGTGATAGTCACATCTGAGACCCTATTGTGTCCAATGACACTTAATAGTTATGAAAATAACAGGGATGTTAAGGTGTTGTGGTGAAGCATAAAAGTAAACATGAAAATAGAATATAAACTAGCATTCAAATAAGTTTGTCAGCGGGTAAGCACTGCTTATGGTATCATAGTATAGGGATCTCTGGTAAACATCAAAAGTATACGCTTAACTATCTACATATCAAACTCAGTATATTAAACTTATGAGTAGGAGGAGGGTTTGCGGGATAATTTGAGACACATGAAAATATAGCCGATGTGTAACCACCTGATTAAGTAACTGGGTACACAAAGGGGACATATAAAACTCAGTTTAAATACAAGGATCCACACAGGAATATTGGTAATAAGCATTGTATGTGTGTTGTCACTTGTAGATAAAGCATATTGATATATATGAATCAGAATAAGGGGCGTTTGGCCCTCAGCACCAATATATAAATGAACTAGAGATTGTTAAGGAGTATTAGCAGTGCATAATTAACTCCCACCTCTATTTATTTATTTTTTTAACATAGAAAAGTAGAGCATAGTATACTTGGGCATGTTTTAGGGCAGTGTACTGTAAATGCATGGTTGAGGGTCTTAGCTTAGAGTTTGGTCCTAAAGGAATAAGAACAGAGATCATTACCATATGTAATTATAAATTATAACTGAGCCTCTAGTTCTGAAAATATTGCTCAATATATGATCTACATGTAGTTATAGAGGAGCAATGAGATCTCCATTGTCAGGAAATAACAGAAAGCTGACCTAAAATAGAGAAATGTGCCTGCAAGTTAATCTACATATTAATAACTATATATATATATATATATATATATATATATATATACTTGGATAAACATAATATAGGGGTACTAAATAGAAAGTAAAAGCTTATGTTAACAATCAGTGAGAGGTCAGATCTGTGGGGTGATTATGCGGGACTCGTAGGCACCTCAAGCCAATAGGCAGCTACACAACCCTCATAAAGTAACTAATAGGATTGTTATAGTCACCCAATACTACTCTTAAGAAGCTGAATAATTCCAGGTATAAAACACAAAAAAATCTGACTATAGTGGGCCCACTGTGGATCAAATACACTCTTTCTTCTGGGTTTGAAAAAAATGGTGCTTGAGCGGATGCATCATAGGTTTTGTAGTGATACGTCCGTCAGCCCTACCAGGATGTTGCCGGGAGCTTCTTCTTGCTCGCTGTACTGCTAGGATCTGGATGCTTCTACTCCAAGCTCTTGTTGGAACGCCTTTGCTGGTCAGGAGGTCGGCCACACCATCCCGGGCCTGGGCGAAAATGAATTATTTCTGCAATCCATTATTCTGTTTAGCGGTGTGGTTGCTAATTGTTCTTCCACGGCATACAGATTCCCCTTTCGATGATGTAGAAAGTTGCTCCGCTTCTTCCTCTCTAATTTCTAGTGCACATCTCTCGTCATTTTCTACTTTAATGCACTGGAGGCTCACGTTCTCTTGGAGTTCCGCTGGTTGTGCAGTGGTGTCTATTACTGTCGCCATCTTGTAAGCGCCCTTATCACGATCCATATATTCAGCTCTGATAATGAGAGCGAGTTCAGCAAAGCCATTAAGCATCTGCTGTTCCAAATCCTTAAGGAGAGCTTGAATCAGATAAATGATGATCCTCCTCCATGTTCAGTTGCTTTCCCCAGAGATCCTGGGGGGGGGGGGGTGTAGGGGGTATGAGGACTAGGCCTCTGTGTCGGCTTCAATTAGTCAAAACTAGTGCTCCGGTGTAGGTGTAACTTGCAAATAAGGGGTATATATTAGCTCAGCAGGTTATCTTGGGTACATTTCTTGTATTTAATTGCTAGGATGCTTAGTATAGTCCCCGATATGTGGCAGATTAATCGTTGAGGTAGTGGAGCTTCTAGTTTTTGCAGCCTACCATGGCCGCTACCCGGACACGCCAATTTTTTTTTTTTAATTCCATAAAATAGGCCACGGGGTGCGTCTTGTGGACTCTCATAACCATGAAAGAAATTAATTTATCAGGCAAGTATAAATTTTCTTTTCTTTCATAAGGTGGTAAGATACCACAAGCCATTACTCCTGGAAGCCAATACTCAAGCTGTGGAGTTCAAAAGCAATTTGGACATGAGATAGTAGGACATCCGTACCAAATCTGCAAACCAAGCTCTGCTGGGCCAAGCAGGAGCAATCAGAATTACTGACGAGAGCTCTTGTGTGATCCAAGCAATCATTCTTGGCAGCA
The DNA here is from genome assembly GCF_027579735.1 of Bombina bombina. NCBI lineage: Eukaryota > Metazoa > Chordata > Amphibia > Anura > Bombinatoridae > Bombina > Bombina bombina. The sequence goes on along the minus strand of NC_069499.1, from coordinate 1,113,306,549 downwards.
GAACTGTTGAAGGAAATATGTAAGCAAGGTGAAAAAACCAAGGAGCTCCTAAAGTATCTACAAACTCATCCTGTGGATCTCCAGATCTTGCAAAATATCTGAAAAGTGTATTGATCAAATGGGAAGTCATTAGGTCTATCTCTGGTAGACCCCATTGATCTACAATCTGGTTGAAAACATCCAGATGAAAAGGCCATTCAACAGGATGAAAGGATTGGTGACTGAGAAAATCTGCTACCCAGTTTTTCAACCTGGAATATGGATAGCAGAAATTATACAGAGATTGTTCTCTGCTCAAGTTAAAATTCAAGAGACCTCCATCATTGTTAGAGAACTGTGAGTTCCCCTTTAATGAATGCTATAGGTCAATGCTGTAAAACTGTCCGATTCAAAACACAGACAAGTCTCTTCTTACAGGAGAGGCCAGCTCTGAAAGGCCCTGAAGATTGCACAGAGTTCTAGAATATTTAAAGGTAACCTCGCCTCCTGAGAAGACCAAACTCCTTGTGCTCGCCAGGACCCTCATACTGCATCCCAAACCAAATGACTTGCATCTGTTGCAGTTATTGTCTAGGTTGGAAGACTTGTCCACCATGACAGGAACTGTCTCACTTTAAAATCCAAGAGGATTCTTTGGGAGAGCTGTGAATATTTCCAGCACTACAGACATAGTATGTACAGCTGAAGAGGTTTCAATTGAAACCATGCTAAAGGAATAGCGTCTGACACAGCTATCATCAGACCTAATATTTCCATGCACTGAGCTACTGTAGGAATGGAAAGAGACTGTAGAATTGCACACGTTGATTAAAGTGTCAAACTCCCTTGATCTGTTAAATAAAGTCTCACCCCTTGTCAGTGGAGAAAGTTTTTTTTTTTTTTTAAACGTTAATTTTACAACCATACTGGCGAAGAAACAACAACAAAAAATTAAATGGAGCTTGTACCAAGATATTGCCCAGGCATGGGGCTAGTTCAATACCTTGAGTTCTGAATACAAACAAGAGCATTCCCATAAATTTTGTAAAAATTTGTCCTCAAAGGGAAATCTTAGGAAGTGGAGATAATCCTTGTGGAAGGGAAAATGAAGGAAGGCATCTTTCAATCGATCATGGCCATATATTTCACCCTGCTGAACAAGAGGAATGATAGATTGAATTGTTTCCATTTTGAAAGCAGGGACCATAAAGGACTTGTTTGGAGTTTTCAAATTCAAAATATACCAGAAAGTTCCCTCTTTTTTTTTTTTTTTTTTAAGAACTATGATGTTGGAATAAAAACCTTGGCCTTGCTCCAACACAGGTACTGGCATAACACACTAATGTGTTCCAGATCCTGAACGTAGTAAAAAAATGGCTTGTGCCTTTACATGGTCCTTTGAAATGTGGGTCGGTAGAAAACTTCCTTTGGGAGGTCTACACCAAAAGCCTATTCAGTATCACTGGGAAACCATATTTAAAACTCATGGGTCTTAGACTCAGACAAGGCTTTCGGGAAAAAAGCAGAATCTGCTCTCTACCAGATGAGAATCTGGATTGGGTGCCGCACCTTTATGCACATTTGGTAGAGTAAGAAGGCTTTTTTGACTGTTTGGTCTTGGAATTAGACTTCCATGAGGTTCTCGACGACCCAACAGGAGAAGACTAATGGGCCAGTACCCGTGAAACCTGTGACAGGCTTGAGACTAACTCCTACACTTGGAGTAATTGTGTCCCTACCCTAGACTCTGATCTCCCCTCTGTCTTTAGTAGCAGCTCTCTGAGGAGAAAATTGGCCTCAAAATCGGTCTGAGGACCTCTCTCAACAAAGAATCTGGAGCACCTCAATTCTTCACCTTCCACCTGGGAGGCAAAGATAAGATTTATTTACCAGAAAGGTTAGAAGAATTAAGTATTCTTAAGCGTCTTGGGAATCTTTGACTCCTCCTAGTGGCCAGGAATTGAATCCCAAGAGTAATGGCTCGTGGAATTTCACCACCTAATGAAAGAAAAATACATGGCACAAGCATACCAATAAAGGATAAAATTACGATAACAGTTACGCACAAGCAAAAAGGGGTTTATCGCAGCTGTTTGTAGCGCTCGTATTACAAATTGAAAGTTAATGCGATTGCGTGAGCTTAATCACGATTTATGCTAGAATGATTACCGTGTCCTCAGAGCTCTGGTTATCTGTTTCGCTAAACGAGAAAGTGTTACATAACACATCAAACATACATTACAAAGTACAGTTACACTCATAATAACTAAGAAAATTATTAAAAAATAATATTGCATAAAAAAAGTTATAAGGGCTAAAAGATATGAGGTATCAGGTGTTAGGGGGGAAAAGGCAGGCAAAGGGCTTTAACATTGAGATACATGTATCAATACATGTCAAAATATGAATGAATATATATATATATATATATATATATATATATATATATATATATATATATATATATATATAGTGGGGCAAAAAAGTATTTAGTCAGCCACCAATTGTGCAAGTTCTCCCACTTAAGAAGATGAGAGAGGCCTGTAATTTTCACCATAGGTATACCTCAACTATGAGAGACAAAATGTGGAAACAAATCCAGACAATCACATTGTCTGATTTGGAAAGAATTTATTTGCATATTATGGTGGAAAATAAGTATTTGGTCACCTACAAATAAGCAAGATTTCTGGCTCTCACAGACCTGTATCTTGTTCTTTAAGAGGCTCATCTGTCCTCCACTCATTACCTGTATTAATGGCACCTGTTTGAACTTGTTATCAGTATAAAAGACACCTGTCCACAACCTCAAACAGTCACACTCCAAACTCCATTATGGTGAAGACCAAAGAGCTGTCGAAGGACACCAGAAACAAAATTGTAGACCTGCACCAGGCTGGGAAGACTGAATCTGCAATAAGCAAGCAGCTTGGTGTGACGAAATCAACTGTGGGAGCAATAATTAGAAAATGGAAGACATACAAGACCACTGATAATCTCCCTCGATCTGGGGACCCACGCAAGATCTCACCCCGTGGGGTCGAAATGATCACAAGAACAGTGAGCAAACATCCCAGAACCACACGGGGGGACCTAGTGAATGACCTGCAGAGAGCTGGGACCAACGTAACAAAGGCTACCATCAGTAACACACTACGCCGCCAGGGACTCAGATCCTGCAGTGCCAGACGTGTCCCCCTGCTTAAGCCAGTACATGTCCGGGCCCGTCTGAAGTATGCTAGAGAGCATTTGGATGATCCAGAAGCGGATTGGGAGAATATCATATGGTCAGATGAAACCAAAGTAGAACTGTTTGGTACAAACACAACTCGTCGTGTTTGGAGGAGAGAGAATGCTGAGTTGCAACCAAAGAACACTATACCTACTGTGAAGCATGGGGGTGGCAACATCATGCTTTGGGGCTGTTTCTCTGCAAAGGGAACAGGACGACTGATCCATGTACATAAAAGAATGAATGGGGCCATGTATCGTGAGATTTTGAGTGCAAAACTCCTTCCATCAGCAAGGGCATTGAAGATGAAATGTGGCTGGGTCTTTCAGCATGACAATGATCCCAAACACACCGCCCAGGCAACGAAGGAGTGGCTTCGTAAGAAGCATTTCAAGGTCCTGGAGTGGCCTAGCCAGTCTCCAGATCTCAACCCCATAGAAAACCTTTGGAAGGAGTTGAAAGTCCGTGTTGCCCAGCGACAGCCCCAAAACATCACTGCTCTAGAGGAGATCTGCATGCAGGAATGGGCCAACATATCAGCAACAGTGTGTGACAACCTTGTGAAGACTTACAGAAAACGGTTGACCTCTGTCATTGCCAACAAAGGATATATAACAAAGTATTGAGATGAACTTTTGATATTGACCAAATACTTATTTTATACATACTGTGTGTGTGTGTGTGTAGATATTTATATACATATATATATATATATATATATACACACACAAATACATATTTAGACAAATATACACATAAATACATTTATGTACACACACAATATATAAATATATATATATATATATATATATATATATATATATATATATATATATATATATATATATATATATATATATATATATATATATATATATGAATTGGAGCCCTTTTCAGTTAAGTAGATGAAAACATGGAAAATCATATTTATGCAATATTACCTTTTTAATAAATGTTTAACTGTGTATGTACTACAAATACTTCACATTCCAATGTTCTTCACATAGGGGAACAGTCTTGTCCAGAATATGTATTGTTTATAAAGATAGATTATTTCCCTTAATTAACCCATTCCCCGGTTTTCCATAACCAACACGGTTATATTAATATAATTTTCAACTTATCTAATCCCTCTGCAGAATGCCCCCTTTCAGTTATTTTGACAGACTTGCATTTTAGCCAATCAGTGCTGACTCATAAATAACTCCACAGGAGAAAGCACAATATTCATCTATATAGCACACTTAACTATCACCCTGTAGCTGTGAAAAACTGCCAAATGCATTCATATAAGTGGTGGCCTTCAAGGGCTTAGAATATTGGCATATGAGCCCTACTTAAATTTAGCTTTCAACTAAGAATACTAAGAACCAAAGCAAATTTGATGATAAAAGTAAACTGGAAAGTTGATTAAAATTACATGTCCAATCTAAATCATGAAAGTTAATCTTTGACTAGACTGTCCTTTAAATAGATATACCTATATATCTGTATATATCTATACCTATATATAATCATCTATTAGATATTATTGTACCAAAATACCATCAGATATATGTAGAAATATGTATTTATGAATAAATAAACATAATTCTGCTATGTGAAGAACATTGGAATGTGAAATATTCATATTTGCATGTGGGTTAGCGAAAACTTGAGAAAATGCGATCAGGTTTGCATGCGAGAAGGGTGTTAGATTTTATTTTTCCACTTTTCTTGCTCCATTGACTTCATAGGAGAATACATTAATGCGATTGCGATACTCAAAGTTCGGCTTGTTGCGTGCAAAAAACTTACATATAGCGGTGTTGGCACACAAGCCAGAGCTTTACATCCCACTCCACTTGTAATCTGGCCCCAAAAGGGACAAGAACCAGGTAAATACCCTGTTTAGTGAACGGCTCAACATTCCAGCAAGGTCCGAGCCTTCAATGCACACAGCCACTTGTCATTTTCTGCTTTGAGACCAATTCAGTTTAAACCTATGGTGCTTACACAGAGAGGCTGCATACATCATATCAATATTCTATTTTCTCCTGAAAGTACACAAAAATATGGAAAAAATCCCGGGAAGACAAATAATATCGGGAATTGATTCCATAACATCAAATTTGTCGCAATATACAGATCAATATTTACAGAAATATGTCAAGACTATCCCATCATATCTAAAAGACACTACGCATTTTTTAAATATAATAAATTAAATAAAATGGGAACAAAATTTCATATTGGTTACGTGTGATGTGAGCTCCCTTTATACATGCATTAAACATGATTTAGGCCTAGAAGCTGTTAAACACTACATTGGGGAGGACCCGGATATGGCCCATTTACAGGGGGAATTTCTATTAAAATGTATTTTTTTTTCCATTTTGACCAACAATTACTTTAAATTTGACGGCTGATATCAGCAAATCAAGGAACAGCTGAATGGGCAGAGATTCGCACCTAGTTATGTCAATTTATTTATGGGCTATCTTTGGGGGGGGGAGATTGAAAAAACAACACTGGGTGCGAATCTCGTGCTCTAAGAGCGTTTTATAGATTATATGTTTTTATTTGGAGGGGAGATTGTAGAATTACTTTGTTTATAGAGGACCCCTAAATACAAATGATTTGGGCTTAAAATGTTACCCATGAATTTAGTAGCACAAGAATTTCATTTTTGGATATAGATATGAATTATTATTAATAATGAAATAACCACGGCCATTATTTCAAAAAAATTGACGCCCAATAATTACATAGAAAATAAGAGCAACCACCATAGAAGATGGAAACAAAATATTCCACAAGGGCAGATGCTGAGCATCAGACGCAATTGCTCAAATATTGGCGACCTATGACAAACAATCAAAAATTTTACAAGAAGATTTACACAGAAAGGTTATAATACAGAAACACTCTAAAAGAAACTATTAAAGAAGTGAGGAATATGGATATAGAAAAAAATTAGAATAATAATAAACAGATAGAACAGAAGTATAAAAGTATCCCTTTATTTACGATTTACTCATCCCAACACAGACAAATTGAGAAAATCATTGCCCCGACTTTGGACATTTGATAAGAAGTGATCCAATAATAGGTAAAAAAAACAACAGAATTTATGTTACCTGATAAATTACTTTCTCTTACGGTGTATCCAGTCCACGGATTCAATCCTTACTTGTGGGATATTCTCAATCCCTACAGGAAGTGGCAAAGAGAGCACACAGCAGAGCTGTCCATATAGCTCCCCCTCAGGCTCCGCCCTCCCCCCCTCAGTCATATCGACCGACGGTTAGGAGAAAAGGAGAAAACCATAGGGTGCAGTGGGTGACTGAAGTGTTACAAAATAAATTGAACCCGACCTTAATTGCCAGGGCGGGCCGTGGACTGGATACACCGTAAGAGAAAGTAATTTATCAGGTAAGCATAAATTCTGTTTTCTCTTACATGGTGTATCCAGTCCACGGATTCATCCTTACTTGTGGGATACCAATACCAAAGCTTTAGGACACAGATGAAGGGAGGGAACAAGTCAGGTAACCTAAACGGAAGGCACCACTGCTTGCAAAACCTTTCTCCCAAAAATAGCCTCTGAAGAAGCAAAAGTATCGAATTTGTAAAATTTGGCAAATGGATGCAGTGAAGACCAAGTCGCTGCCTTACAAATCTGTTCAACAGAAGCCTCATTCTTGAAAGCCCATGTGGAAGCCACAGCTCTAGTGGAATGAGCTGTAATTCATTCAGGAGGCTGCTGTCCAGCAGTCTCATAAGCCAATCGGATTATGCTTTTCAGCCAGAAGGAAAGAGAGGTAGCAGTCGCTTTCTGACCTCTCCTCTTACCAGAATAGACAACAAACAAAGATGATGTTTGTCTGAAATCTTTAGTTGCCTTTAAATAGAATTTTAAAGCACGAACCACATCAAGATTGTGTAACAGTCGTTCCTTCTTAGAAACTGGATTAGGGCACAGAGAAGGAACAATGATTTCCTGGTTAATATTCTTATTAGAAACCACTTTTGGAAGGAAACCAGGTTTGGTACGCAAAACAACCTTATCTGCATGGAACACCAGATAGGGTGAATTACACTGCAAAGCAGACAATTCAGAAACTCTTCGAGCAGAAGAAATAGCTACCAAAAACAAAACTTTCCAAGATAATAACTTAATATCTATGGAATGCAAAGGTTCAAACGGAACCCCTTGAAGAACTGAAAGAACTAAATTTAGACTCCATGGAGGAGCCACAGGTTTGTAGACAGGCTTGATTCTAACTAGGGCCTGTGCAAACGCCTGAACGTCTGGTACAGCTGCCAGACGCTTGTGTAACAGGATAGACAGAGCAGATATCTGTCCCTTTAAGGAACTAGCTGACAAACCTTTCTCCAATCCTTCTTGGAGAAAAGACAATATCCTTGGAATCCTAACCTTACTCCACGAGTAACCCTTGGATTCGCACCAACAAAGATATTTCCGCCATATCTTATGGCAAATTTTCCTGGTGACAGGCTTTCTGGCCTGGATCAGAGTATCTATAACCGATTCAGAGAACCCATGCTTAGCTAGAATTAAGCGTTCAATCTCCAAGCAGTCAGTTGCAGAGAAACTAGATTTGGATGCTTGAATGGATCTTGAATTAGAAGATCCTGCCTCGATGGCAGTTTCCATGGTGGAACCGATGACATGACCACTAGGTCTGCATACCAAGTCCTGCGTGGCCACGCAGGCGCTATCAGAATTACCGAAGCTTTCTCCTGTTTGATTCTGGCTACTAGCCGAGGGAGAAGAGGAAACGGTGGAAAGACATAAGCTAGACTGAATGACCAAGGCGCTACTAAAGCATCTATCAATGCTGCCTTGGGATCCCTGGATCTGGATCCGTAAAGCGGAAGTTTGGTGTTCTGACGGGACGCCATCAGATACAATTCTGGAATGCCCCATAGCTGGGTCAGCTGAGCAAAAACCTCCGGGTGGAGTTCCCCACTCCCCCGGATGGAAAGTCAGATGACTCAGGAAAATCCGCCTCCCAGTTGTCTACTCCTGGGATGTGAATTGCAGATAGATGGCAGGAGTGATCCTCCGCCCATTTGATGATCTTGGTTACTTCCTTCATCGCTAGGGAACTCTTTGTTTCTCCCTGATGATTGATGTAACGCTACAGTCGTGATGTTGTCCGACTGAAATCTGATTAATTGGCCTCCGCTAGTTGAGGCCATGCCTGGAGCGTATTGAATATCGCTCTCAGTTCCAAAATGTTTATCAGGAGAAGAGATTCTTCCGAGACCATAGACCCCTGAGCTTTCAGGGAGTCCCAGACTGCACCCCAGCCTAACAGACTGGCATCTGTCGTGACAATGATCCACTCCGGTCTGCGGAAGTTCATTCCCTGAGACAGGTGATCCTGAGCACAACCACCAGAGAAGAGAGTCTCTGGTTTTCTGGTCCATTTGTATTTGAGGAGACAAATCTGCATAATCCCCCATTCCCACTGTTTGAGCCTGCACAGTTGCAGTGGTCTTAGATGAATTGGGCAAAAGGGACTACGTCCATTGCCGCAACCATTAAACTGATTACCCTCCATGCACTGAGCCACAGAAGGCCGTGGAATGGAATGAAGAACTCTGCAAGTATTCAAAAGTTTTGACTTCTTGACCTCTGTCAGAAAAGATTTTCATTTCTACCGAGGTCTATTAGTGTTCCCAGGAAGGGAACCCCTTTTTTTCGACGTTCACCTTCCACCCGTGAGACCTTAGAAAGGCAGAACAATGTCCGTATGAGCCTTGGCTCTGTGAAAAGACGACGCCTGTATTAAGATGTCGTCTAGGTAAGGTGCTACTGCAATGCCCTGTGGTCTTAGAACCGCTAGAAGGGACCCTAGCACCTTTGTGAAAATTCTGGAGCGGTGGCCAACCCGAAAGGAAGGGGCCACGAACTGGTAAATGCGTGTCCAGAAAGGCGAACCTTAAGAACTGATGATGATCTTTGTGGATAGGAATATGTAGGCTACCGAATCCTTTAGATCCACGGGTAGTCATATATTGACCTGCCTGGATCATCGGCAAGATTGTCCGAATGGTTTCCATTTGAAAGATGGAACTCTGAGGAATTTGTTTAGAATTTTTAGATCCAGGATTGGCCCTGAAAGTTCCTTCCTTTTTGGGAACTACAAACCAGGTTTGAGTAAAAATCCCAGTCCTTGTTCTGCAATTGGAACTGGGTGTATCACGCCCATCTTTAGAAGATCTTCTACACAGCGTAAGAACGACCTGTTTCTTTGTCTGGTCCTGAAGACAAACGAGAAATGTGGAACCTTCCCCTTGGGGGAGAGTCCTTGAATTCTAGAAGATACCCCTGAGCAACAATTTCTAATGCCCATGGATCTGGAACATCTCTTGCCCAAACGCCTGAGCAAAGAGAGAAAGTCTGCCCCCTACTAGATCCGGTTCCCCGGATCGGGGGCTACCCCTTCATAGCTGTCTTGGTAGCAGGCGCAGGCTTCTTGGCCTGTTTACCTTCTTTCCAGCCCTGCAAGGGTTTCTCAGGTTGCTTTGGGCCTGTGAAGCGTTACCCTCTTGCTATTGCGGCAGCAGAGGTTGAAGCAGGTCCGCTCCTGAAGTTGCGAAAGAGAGCGAAAAATTAGCCTTGTTTTGGCCTTAAACGGTCTATCCTGCGGGAGGGCATAGCCCTTCCCCCCAGGTGATATCCGCAATAATTTCTTTCAACTCGGGACCAAAAAGGGTCTTTCCCTTGAAAGGAATGTTTAGTAACTTTGTTTTTGGCGACACGTCAGCCCGACCATGATTTGAGCCAAAGCGATCTTGCGCCATAATGGGCAAAACCTGAATTTTTCGCCCGCTAACTTAGCCAATTGGAAAGCGGCATCAGTGATAAAAGAATTCGCCAGCTTTAGAGCATGAATTCTATCCATGACTTCGTCATATAAAGTCTCCCTCTGGAGCGACTCCTCCAGCGCCTCCAAACCAAAAAGCCGCTGCAGTAGTTACAGGAATAATGCAGGCAATTGGCTGAAGAAAGGAAACCTTGCTGAACAAACATTTTCTCCAGCAAACCTTCCAATTTTTTATCCATAGGGTCTTTAAAAAGGCACAACTGTCTTGGTATAGTTGTACGCTTAGCAAGTGTTGAAACTGCTCCCTCTACCTTAGGGACCGTCTGCCACGCGTCCCGCCTGGGGTCATTTATGGGGAACATTTTCTTAAAGATGGGGTGGGGGACAAAAAAGTTACACCTGGTCTCTCCCACTCCCTAGTCAAAATATCCGCCAACCCTCTTCAGGATCGGAAAGACGCATCAGTGTATACAGGGACCTCTAACCTGTCCATTTTACACAATTTTTCTGGGACCACCATGGGGTCACAATCATCCAGCGTAGCTAAAACCTCCTAAAGCAGGACGCGGAGGTGTTCCAGCTTAAATTTAAACGCTAAGGAATCTGACTCTGCCCACTGAGAAACTTTTCCTGTGTCAGAAATTTCTCCCTCGGACAGACCATCCCTTACTGCCACTTCAGAGTGTTGTGAGGGGTACAACAGCTAAATCATCCAAAGCTTCTGATTGCTCATCCTCTGTTCTTAAAACTGAGCTATCACGCTTCTTTGGAAAAACTGGCAGTTTGGATAGAAATGCCGCAAGGGAATTATCCATGACTGCTGCTAATTGCTGTAAAAGTAATAGGGCACAATGCGCTAGAGGTCTAGGCAACACTTGCGCGGGCGTAACTGGTGTCGACACATGGGGAGAGGAAGGAGGACTATCCTCATTACCTTCCGTCAAAGAATCATCTTGGGCTACATTTTTAAGTGTCACTGCATGGTCATTAAAATGTTTAGATACCTTAGCACACTTTAAACACAAATGCAATGGGGGTGCCGCCATGGCTTTTAAACACATAGAACAAGGTCTATCTGTAGGCTCAGACATGTTAGACAGACTTAGATAGCACTCAAATACAGAAAAATACACTTTTGAAAAAACGGTTACTGTGCCTTTAAATAATAAAAAGCACACACTTTTTTACCAAATCTCAAAAAAACATTCAATCTTTATGAAATTTTCACCATATGATCCTAATGCTTTGAAATGATTGCACGCCAAGTTTCAAGACAATTAACCCCTTATAGCCCAAACCGGAGCAAATTGAAGCAGGCCACCGGTTTAACACACTACAGCACTATGCCACAGTCTCTGCTGTGGCCCTACCTTCCTTGGGGATTAGTTTTGGAACGAAAATAAGCTCCCTGTAGTCCTCCTGCAATCTCTGGACTCTACATGTGAAGCTGCATGAAGCGGTCTTGCAAAAGAACTGCGCAACTGAGGCGCGAAAATTAGGCCCCCTCCCTCTCTCACTCCGGAGTTGTGGGCCTTCCTAAGCCAAATTAGGTGTCTAAAAATATGCCAGGCGTATAAAACCCCAAAAAAGTGTTCCAAACATAATAAAACACTTGTGCAAATATCAGATTATAGAAATAAAATAATCTGATTTTCCCCATAACAGTGTCCACCAGTGATTTAAGCCCCTTTAACCAAGCCATCCTTCTATACTGAGTCTCAGAAATATGCTTACCTTCCCACATGGGGATTTCTGTCAGTCTTCTAGCATTACCAAGTCTTGTTAGAAAAAAAGTGACTGAGCATACCTTAAGCAGTTAAGCCTGCAAACTGTTCCCCCCAACTGAAGTTCTCCGGTACTCAACAGTCCTGTGTTGGGAACAGCAATGGATTTTAGTTACAACATGCTAAAATCTTTTTCCTCTCAGCAGAAATCTTCATCACTTTCTGCCTCAGAGTAAATAGTACAAACCGGCACTATTTTAAAATAACAAACTCTTGAATGAAGAAATAAAAACTACAAATCTAACACCACATTCACTTTACCCTCCGTGGAGATGCTACTTGTTAGAGCGGCAAAGAGAATGACTTGGGGGGGCGGAGCCTGAGGGGAGCTATATGGACAGCTCTGCTGTGTGCTCTCTTTGCCACTTCCTGTAGGGATTGAGAATATCCCACAAAGTAAGGATGAATCCGTGGACTGGATACAACCATGTAAGAGAAAATAAGTAAGAAACCAGAATTCATTTTTAGAAAAGCACGAAACTTTAAGAATATAATGGGGCATATTTATCAAGCTCCGAATGGAGTTTGATGCCCCGTGTTTCTGGCGAGCCTGCAGGCTCGCCAGAAACAGCAGTTATGAAGCAGCAGTCACAAAGACCGCTGCTCCATAACCTGTCCCCCTGCTCTGAGCAGGCGACTGACATCACCGGAAATCAACCTGATCGAGTACGATTGGGTTGATTGACACCCCCTGCTGTCATCCTATTGGCCGCGAGTCTGCAGGGGGCAGCGGTTGCACCAGCAAGCTCTTGTGAGCTGCTGGTGCAATGCTGAATACGGCGAGTGTATTGCTCGCTGTATTCAGCAAGGTCTGTCGGACCTGATCTGCACTGTCGGATCAGGTCCGACAGACCTTCATAAATAGAGGCCATTGTCTCCAAGTGAATATAAACCAGGGATTAGAGATATGGATAGGAGCCTACTAGGAGAAAAACATTTTTTTTCCATGTCATACATGGAAGTCATGCACCCACAGTAAAAAAAAAAAAACTGGTAAAGTCACAAAGTAATAAAGAAGAATATGTTATAAAAGAGACAATAAGATGTGCTGATAAATGTAATTTATTTATTACAATGCTCATGTAATCTTCAATATTTAGAGCAAACGAGCCGAATGCTCCGTGATAGAATTAGAGAGCACATTATATGCATAGAATTAGGTAAAACAGATACTAGGTTATACAGACATTTTAATGAGAAACATCATAAAAACCCGAAGGATTTGACTTATTGGGGTATAAAGAAATTAGTAAAAAATAGTAAGGGGGAAATATGGAGAATATATTATTAAGACAAGAGGCAGAACTAATTTATAGATTTGGGACATTGCACCCCAAAGGTTTAAACAGTGAACTAGCCCTTTACTTCCATTATCCAGTGATACAGTTTATTTAGAAAGTATATATTATCATCAAGTGTCATACAATACACCTTTGTCCATGTTTGTAACAATGTTTATATAGAGGGAATCTGTGAGTAGAGAGAGACTAATTGTATATCTTTGCTGGAAGCGAAATAAGGACGCATTAATTTAACTGGTTAAATATGTTTATTTCAAGAATTTCCAAAACAATTATAATATAATTATGGGTTTTTTTATATATTAGAATGAGATTAGTAGTAATATATTAAGAGAGTTTGTTACATAGTAAGGGACTACATAACATGGATAGATATTGCAATAGATTCAGGTATATTTATATAGCTATATTGTTTGGTGCGATGTATTAAGCGCTTTTACAATATATCTTCTTATTATTATTATTATATAATAAATTATAAATATCCTATCACAAATATAGGAAATCTATTACCAAATGGTATACAGTATACAGTCATATGCAAAAGTTTAGGCACCCCTGACAATTTCCATGATTTTCATTTATAAATAATTGGGTGTTTGGATCAGCAATTTCATTTTGATCTATCAAATAACTGAAGGACACAGTAATATTTCAGTAGTGAAATTAAGTTTATTGGATTAACAGAACATGTGCAATATGCAACAAAATGAAATTAGACAGGTGCGTAAATTTGGGCCACCCCCAACAGAAATATTGCAATAATATTTAGTAGAGCCTCCTTTAGCAGAAATAACACCCTCTAGACTCTTCCTATAGCCTGTAATGATTGTCTGGATTCTGGAAGAAGGTATTTTGGACCATTCCTCCTTTCAAAACATCTCCAGTTCAGTTAGGTTTGATGGTTGCCGAGCATTGACAGCCCGCTTCAAATCACCCCCCAGTTTTTTAATAATATTCAGGTCTGGGGACTGGGATGGCCATTCCAGAACATTGTACTTGTTCCTCTGCATAAATGCCAGAGTAAATTTTGCAGTGTATTGGGTCGTTGTCTTGTTGAAATATCCAGCGCCGGCATAACTTCAACTTTGTGACTGATTCCTCAACATTATTCTCAAGTATCTGCTGATATTGAGTGGAATCCATGTGACCCTCAACTTTAACAAGATTCCCAGTACCGGCACTGGCCACACAGCCCAACAGCATGATGGAACATCCACCAAATTTTACTGTGGCTAGCAAAAGTGTGTCTTGGAACGCTGTATTCTTTTGCCGCCATGCATAACGCCCCTTGTTATGACCAAATAACTCAATCTTTGTTTCATCACTCTACAGCACCTTCTTCCAAAATGAAGCTGGCTTGGCTAAAAGTGAGTTTACATACCTCAAGCGACTCTATTTGTGGCGTGTGCAGAAAATGCTTCTTCAGCATCACTCTCCCATACGCTGAACTGTTGAACAATGCACAGTGACACCATCTGCAGCAAGATGATGTTGTAGGTCTTTGGAGGTGGTCTGTGGGCTGTTTTTGACCGTTCTCACCATCCTGTGCCTTTACCTCTCCGATATTTTACTTCTGGCCTTAACAAGAACTGTGCCTGTGGTCTTCCATTTCCCTTACTATGTTCTCACAGTGGACACTGACAGCTTAAATCTCTACAATAGCTTTTAGTAGCCTTCCCCTAAACCATAATGTTGAACAATCTTTGTTTTCAGGTCATTTGAGAGTTGTTTTGAAGCCCCCATGTTGCCACTCTTCAGAGGAGCTTCAAAGAGAACAACAACTTGCAATTGGCCATCTTAAATACCTTTTCTCATGATTGGATGCACCTGTCTATGAAGTTCAAGGCTTAATGGGCTCACCAAACCAATTGTGGGTTCCAATTAATCAGTGCTTGGTAGTTACAGGTATTCAAATCAACAAAAATAAAAAGGGTGCCCAAATTTATGCACCGGTCTAATTTTGTCTTTGATGCATATTGCACATTTTCTGTTAATCCAATAAACCTCATTTCACTACTGAAATATTACTGTGTCCTTCAGTTATTTGATAGATCAAAATGAAATGCTGATCCCAAACACCCAATTATTTATAAACGAAATCATGGAAATTGTCAGGGGTGCCTAAACTTTTGCATACGAATGTATTTATATAACAGAGATGGGACAAAATCTCTCAATGTATTCCACCAGTCAAAGGGAGAAAGAATGAACAGGGACTCTAAGGGTTAACACCTAAAGATGATGATGCTGCAAGAGAAAGGCGGAGACTACAGACACTACAAAAGGAGTCACTTGGATCAAATATGGCATCTTGATAAAGGCTGTTGAGCCGAAGCATGTTGAGAAAGCCATACGTTTGATCCAATTTTACAACAGAACTACAAGGAGTCCAATTACAAAGAAGTGTTGGAGATCCAAGTTATATAGTGAGCGCTCACACAAGGAACTTCTTTTCCACACAAACTAAGGAAAAACATAATTTATGTAAGAACTTACCTGATAAATTCATTTCTTTCATATTGGCAAGAGTCCATGAGCTAGTGACGTATGGGATATACAATCCTACCAGGAGGGGCAAAGTTTTCCCAAACCTCAAAATGCCTATAAATACACCCCTCACCTCAGTTTAACGAATAGCCAAGCAGTGGGGTGATAAAGAAAGGAGTAGAAAGCATCAACAAAAAAAAAATGGAAATAATTGGGCTTTATACAAAAAATCATAACCACCTTAAAAAGGGTGGGCCTCATGGACTCTTGCCAATATGAAAGAATAACATAAATAATGTTTTCTTTCATGTAATTGGCAAGAGTCCATGAGCTAGTGACATATGGGATAGTAATACCCAAGATGTGGAACTCCACGCAAGAGTCACTAGAGAGGGAGGGATAAAAATAAAAACAGCAATTTCCGCTGAAAAAAATTAATCCACAACCCGAAAAAGAAATACGTTTATTTTCATAAATGAAAGAAAAAAACTCAAATCAAAAAGCAGAAGAATCATACTGAAACAGCTGCCTGAAGAACTTTTCTACCAAAAACTGCTTCCGAAGAAGCAAATACATAAAAACGGTAGAATTTAGTAAATGTATGCAAAGAGGACCAAGTTGCTGCTTTGCAAATATGATCAACTGAAGCTTCATTCTTAAATGCCCACGAAGTGGAGACTGATCTAGTAGAATGAACTGTAATTCTCTGAGGCGGGGCCTGACCCGACTCCAAATAAGCTTGATTGATCAAACGTTTCAACCAAAGAAGCCAAAGAAATAGCAGAAAGCCTTCTGACCTTTCCTAGGACCAGAAAATAAAACAAATAGACTGGAAGTCTTCCTGAAATATTTAGTAGCTTCCACATAATATTTCAAAGCTCTTACCACATCCAAAGAATGTAAGGACCTTTCCAAAGAATTCTTAGGATTAGGACACAAGGAAGGGACAACAATTTCTCTATTAATGTTGTTAGAATTCACAACCTTAGGTAAAAATTGAAAAGAAGTCCGCAAAACTGCCTTATCCTGATGAAAAATCAGAAAAGGAGACTCACAAGAAAGAAATTCTTCTAGCAGAAGAGATAGGCAAAAGGAACAACACTTTCCAAGAAAGTAGTTTAATGTCCAAAGAATGCATAGGCTCAAATGGCGGAGCCTGTAAAGCCTTTAGAACCAAATTAAGACTCCAAGGAGGAGAAATTGATTTAATGACAGGCTTAATACGAACTAAAGCCTGTACAAAACAGTGAATATCAGGAAGTATAGCAACCTTTCTGTGAAATAAAACAGAAAGGGCAGAGATTTGTCCCTTCAAAGAACTTGCAGACAAACCCTTATCCAAACCATCCTGAAGAAACTGTAAAATTCTAGGAATTCTAAAAGAATGCCAAGAGAATTTATGAGAAGAACACCATGAAATGTAAGTCTTCCAAACTCTATAATAAATCTTTCTAGAGACAGATTTATGAGCTTGTAACATAGTATTAATTACTGAGTCAGAGAAACCCTCTATGACTTCGTACTAAGCGTTCAATTTCCATACCTTCAAATTTAATGATTTGAGATCCTGATGGAAAAACGGACCTTGAGACAGTAGGTCTGGCCTTAACGGAAGTGGCCAAGGCTGGAAACTGGACAGCCGAACCAGATCCGCATACCAAAACCTGTGTGGCCATGCTGGAGCCACCAGCAATACAAATGATTGTTCCATGATGATTTTGGAGATCACTCTTGGAAGGAGAACTAGAGGCGGGAAAATGTAAGCAGGATGATAACACCAAGGAAGTGTCAGCGCATCCACTGCTTCCGCCTGAACATCCCTGGACCTGGACAGGTATCTGGAAGTTTCTTGTTTAGATGAGAGGCCATGAGATCTATCTCTGGAAGACCCCACATCTGAACAATCTGAGAAAACACATCTGGATGGAGAGACCACTCCCCTGGATGTAAAGTCTGACGGCTGAGATAATCCGCCTCCCAATTGTCTACACCTGGGATATGCACCGCAGAGATTAGACAGGAGTTGGATTCCGCCCAAACAAGTATCCGAGATACTTCTTTCATAGCTTGGGACTGTGAGTCCCACCCTTATGATTGACATATGCCACTGTTGTGATATTGTCTGTCTGAAAACAAATGAATGGTTCTCTCTTTAAACAGAGGCCAAAACTGAAAAGCTCTGAGAATTGCACGGAGTTCTAAAATATTTATTGGTAATCTCGCCTCTTGAGATTTCCAAACCCCTTGTGCTGTCAGAGATCCCCAAACAGCTCCCCAACCTGAAAGACTCACATCTGTTGTGATCACAGTCCAGGTTGGCCGAACAAAAGAGGCACCTTGAACTAAACGATGGTGATCTATCCACCACGCCAGAGAGTGTCGTACATTGGATTTAAGGATATTAATTGTGATATTTTTTGTATAATACCTGCGCCATTGGTTCAGCATACAAAGCTGTAGAGGTCTCATGTGAAAACGAGCAAAGGGGATCGCGTCCGATGCTGCAGTCATGAGACTTAAAACTTCCATGCACATAGCCACTGAAGGGAATGACTGAGACTGAAGGTGCCGGCAGGCTGCAATTTTAAACGTCTCTCGTCTGTTAGAGACAGATTCATGGACACTGAATCTATCTGGAAGCCTAAAAAGGTGACCCTTGTCTGAGGAATCAAGAAACTTTTTGGTAAATTGATCCTCCAACCATGTTTCTGAAGAAACAACACAAGTTGATTTGTGTGAGATTCTGCAGAACGTAAAGACTGAGCCAGAGTACCAAGATATCATCCAAATAAGGAAACACCGCAATACCCTGTTCTCTGATTACAGAGAGTAGGGCACCTAGAACCTTTGAAAAGATTCTTGGAGCTGTTGCTAGGCCAAATGGAAGAGCAACAAATTGGTAATGCTTGTCTAGAAAAGAGAATCTCAGAAAATGATAATGATCTGGATGAATCGGAATATGAAGGTATGCATCCTGCAAATCTATTGTGGACATATAATGTCCTTGCTGAACAAAAGGCAGAATAGTCCTTATAGTCACCATCTTGAAAGTTGGTACTCTTACATAACGATTCAAAATTTTCAGATCCAGAACTGGTCTGAATAAATTTTCCTTCTTTGGGACAATGAAAAGATTTGAATAAAACCCCAAACCTTGTTCCTGAAAAGGAACTGGCATGATTACCCCTGAAAACTCCAGGTCTGAAACACACTTCAGGAAAGCCTGAGCTTTTACTGGATTTGCTGGGATACGTGAGAGAGAAAAAAATCTTCTTACAGGAGGTCTTACTCTGAATTCTATTCGATACCCTTGAGAGACAATGCTCTGAATCCATTGATTTTGGACAGAATTAGTCCAAATATCCTTGAAAAACCTTAATCTGCCCCCTACCAGCTGAGCTGGAATGAGGGCCGCACCTTCATGTGGACTTAGGTGCTGACTTTGGTTTCCTAAATGGCTTGGATTTATTCCAATTTGAGGAAGGCTTCCAATTGGAAACAGATTCCTTGGGGGGAGGATTAAGTTTTTTTTTCCTTATTTTGACGAAAACGGTTAGCCTTAGATTTACCCTTAGATTTTTTATCCTGAGGCAGAAAAACTCCCTTTCCCCCCAGTGACAGTTGAAATAATAGAATCCAACTGAGAACCAAATAAATTATTACCTTGGAAAGAAAGAGATAGTAATCTAGATTCAGATGTCATATCAGCATTCCAAGATTTAAGCCACAAAGCTCTTCTAGCTAATATAGCTAAAGACATGGATCTAACATCAATTTTGATAATATCAAAAATGGCATCACAAATAAAATGATTAGCATGTTGCAGTAAGCGAATAATGCTAGATAAGTCAGAATCCATTTCTTGTTGCGCTAAATTCTCCAACCAGAAAGTTGATGCAGCCGCAACATCAGCCAAAGAAATTGCAGGTCTAAGAAGATGACCTGATTATATATAGGCCTTCCTTAGATAAGATTCAAGCTTCCTATCTAAAGGATCCTTAAAGGAAGTACTATCTTCCATAGGAATAGTGGTATGTTTAGCAAGAGTAGAAATAGCCCCATCAACTTTGGGGATTTTTTCCCAAAACTCTATAGACTTTGCTGGTAAAGGATACAATTTTTTAAACCTTGAAGAAGGAATAAAAGAAGTATCTGGCTTATTCCATTCCTTAGAAATCATATCAGAAATAGCCTCAGGAATAGGAAAAACCCCCGGCGAAACTACAGGAGGTTTAAAAACAGCATTTAAACGTTTATTAGACTGAACGTCAAGAGGACTGGTTACCTCAATATCCAAAGTAATTAACAATTCTTTTAATAAAGAAGGCATATACTCTATTTTAAATAAATAACTAGATTTGTCAGTGTCAATATCTAAGGAAGGATCTTCTGTATGAGATAGATCCTCATCAGAAGAGGATAAATTATTATGTTGTTGGTCATTTGAAATTTCATCAACTGAATGAGAAGTTTTAAAAGACCTTTTACGTTTATTAGAAGATGGAAATGCAGACAAAGCCTTCAAAATAGAATCAGAAACAAATTCTTTAAAATTCACAGGTATATTATGTACATTAGAAGTTGAAGGAACTGTAACTGGCAATGTACTATTACTGATGGACACACTATCTACATGTAAAAGGTTTATCATGACAACTATTACAAATGACATTCGGCAAAATAATTTCCACAATTTTACAACAAATGCACTTAGCTTTGGTAGAACCGATGTCAGGCAGCAATGTTCCAGCAGAAACTTCTGAGGCAGGATCAGATTGAGACATCTTGCAAAATGTAAAAGAAAAAACAACATATAAAGCAAAAACAGAATTTATGTTTACCTGATAAATTTATTTCTCCTACGGTGTATCCGGTCCACGGCTTCATCCTTACTTGTGGATATTCTCAATCCCTACAGGAAGTGGCAAAGAGAGCACACAGCAGAGCTGTCCATATAGCTCCCCTCAGGCTCCGCCCCCCCAGTCATTCTCTTTGCCGCTCTAACAAGTAGCATCTCCACGGGAGGGTAAAGTGAATGTGGTGTTAGATTTGTAGTTTTTATTTCTTCAATCAGAGTTTGTTATTTTAAAATAGTGCCGGTTTGTACTATTTACTCTGAGGCAGAAAGTGATGAAGATTTCTGCTGAGAGGAAAAAGATTTTAGCATGTTGTAACTAAAATCCATTGCTGTTCCCACACAGGACTGTTGAGTACCGGAGAACTTCAGTTGGGGGGAACAGTTTGCAGGCTTAACTGCTTAAGGTATGCTCAGTCACTTTTTTTCTAACAAGACTTGGTAATGCTAGAAGACTGACAGAAAATCCCCATGTGGGAAGGTAAGCCATATTCTGAGACTCAGTATAGAAGGATGGCTTGGTTAAAGGGCTTAAATCACTGGTGGACACTGTTATGGGGAAAATCAATTATTTTATTTCTATAATATTTCTATAATCTGTCCATATAGCTCCCCTCAGGCTCCGCCCCCCCCCCAGTCATTCGACCGACGGTTAGGAGAAAAAGGAGAACCATAGGGTGCAGTGGTGACTGTAGTTTACAAAAATAAAAATTTAAACCTGACCAAATGCCAGGGTGGCCCGTGGACCGGATACACCGTAGGAGAAAGAAATTTATCAGGTAAACATAAATTCTGTTTTCTCCTACATTGGTGTATCCGGTCCACGGCTTCATCCTTACTTGTGGGAACCAATACCAAAGCTTTAGGACACGGATGAAGGGAGGGAACAAGTCAGGTAACCTAAACGGAAGGCACCACTGCTTGTAAAACCTTTCTCCCAAAAATAGCCTCCGAAGAAGCATAAATATTGAATTTGTAAAATTTGGCAAATGTATGCAGTGAAGACCAAGTCGCTGCCTTACAGATCTGTTCAACAGAAGCCTCATTCTTGAAAGCCCATGTGGAAGCCACAGCTCTGGTGGAAAGAGCTGTAATTCGTTCAGGAGGCTGCCTTCCAGCAGTCTCATAAGCCAACCGGATGATGCTTTTCAGCCAGAAAGACAGAGAGGTCGCAGTCGCCTTTTGACCTCTCCTCTTGCCAGAATAGACGACAAACAAGGACAATGTTTGTCTGAAGTCTTTAGTTGCTTTTAGATAAAACTTCAAAGCACGAACCACATCAAGATTGTGTAACAGACGTTCCTTGTTAGAAACTGGGTTAGGACACAGAGAAGGAACAACTATTTCCTGGTTAATATTCTTATTGGAAACCATTTTGGAAGAAAACCAGGCTTGGTACGTAAAACTACCTTATCTGTATGAAACACCAGATAGGGTGAATTACACTGCAAAGCAGACAATTCAGAAACTCTTCTAGCAGAAGAAATAGCAACCAAAAACAAAACTTTCCAAGATAGTAACTTAATATCTATGGAATGTAGAGGTTCAAACGGAACCCCTTGAAGAACTGAAAGAACTAAATTTAGACTCCATGGAGGAGCCACAGGTCTGTAGACAGGCTTGATTCTGACTAAAGCCTGTACGAATGCCTGAACATCTGGCACGGCTGCCAGACGATTGTGCAACAAAACAGACAGAGCAGATATCTGTCCTTTTAGGGAACTAGCTGACAGACCTTTCTCCAATCCTTCTTGGAGAAAAGATAGTATCCTTGGAATCCTAATCTTACTCCATGAGTAACCCTTGGATTCGCACCAGCAAAGATATTTCCGCCATATCTTATGGTAAATTTTCCTGGTGACAGGCTTTCTAGCCTGAATCAGAGTATCTATAACTGATTCCGAAAACCCACGCTTAGCTAGAATCAAGCGTTCAATCTCCAAGCAGTCAGTTGCAGGGAAACTAGGTTTGGATGTTCGAATGGACCTTGGATTAGAAGGTCCTGTCTCAAAGGTAGCTTCCATGGTGGAACCGATTACATATTCACCAGGTCTGCATACCAAGTCCTGCGTGGCCAGGCAGGAGCTATTAGAATTACCGAAGCCTTCTCCTGATTGATCCTGGCTACTAGCCGGGGGAGAAGAGGAAACGGTGGAAAGACATAAGCTAGATTGAACAACCAAGGCGCCACTAAGGCATCTACCAATGTCGCCTTGGGATCCCTGGACCTGGACCCATAACATGGAACTTTGGAGTTCTGACGTGACGCCATCAGATCCAGATTTGGAAGGCCCCATAGTTGAGTTAACTGGGCAAAAACCTCCGGGTGAAGTTCCCACTCCCCCGGATGGAAAGTCTGACGACTCAGATAATCCGCTTCCCAGTTGTCCACTCCTGGGATGTGAATTGCTGATAGATGGCAGGAGTGATCCTCTGCCCATTTGATGATCTTGGATACCTCCCTCATCGCCAGGGAACTCTTTGTTCCTCCCTGATGATTGATGTACGCTACAGTCGTCATGTTGTCCGACTGAAATCTGATGAATTTGGCCTCCGCTAGTTGAGGCCATGCCTGGAGCGCATTGAATATCGCTCTCAATTCCAAAATGTTTAAATCGGGAGAAGAGATTCTTCCCGAGACCAAAGACCCTGAGCTTTCAGGGACTCCCAGACCGCACCCCAGCCTAAGAGGCTGGCGTCGGTCGTGACAATGATCCACTCTGGTCTGCGGAAACTCATTCCCTGAGACAGGTGATCCTGAGACAACCACCAGAGGAGTGAGTCTCTGGTTTTCTGGTCCATTTGTATTTGGGGAGACAAATCTGCATAATCCCCATTCCACTGTTTGAGCATGCACAGTTGCAGTGGTCTTAAATGAATTCGAGCAAAGGGAACCACGTCCATTGCCGCAACCATTAGTCCTATTACCTCCATGCACTGAGCTATGGAGGGTTGAGGAATGGATTGAAGAACTCGACAAGTGTTTAAAAGTTTTAACTTCCTGACCTCCGTCAGAAAGATCTTCATTTCTACAGAGTCTATTATTGTTCCCAGGAAGGGAACCCTTGTGAACGGGGACAGGGAACTCTTTTCTATGTTCACCTTCCACCCGTGAGACCTTAGAAAGGCTAGAACAATGTCCATATGAGCCTTTGCTTTGTGAAAGGACGACGCTTGTATTAAGATGTCGTCTAGGTAAGGTGCTACTGCAATGCCCCTTGGCCTTAGCACCGCTAGAAGGGAACCTAGTACCTTTGTGAAAATTCTGGGGGCAGTGGCCAATCCGAAGGGAAGAGCCACGAACTGGTAATGCTTGTCCAGAAAGGCGAACCTTAGGAACTGATGGTGATCTTTGTGGATAGGAATATGCAGGTACGCATCCTTTAAGTCCACAGTAGTCATATATTGACCCTCCTGGATCATTGGTAAAATTGTCCGAATGGTTTCCATTTTGAATGATGGAACTCTGAGGAATTTGTTTAGGTTTTTTTTGAAATCCAGAATTGGCCTGAAAGTTCCTTCCTTTTTGGGAACTACAAACAGGTTTGAGTAAAAACCCAGTCCTTGTTCTGCTGTTGGAACTGGGTGTATCACTCCCATTTTTAAAAGGTCTTCTACGCAATGTAAGAATGCCCGTCTCTTTATCTGGTCTAAAGACAAGCGAGACATGTGGAACCTTCCCTTTGGAGGAAGGTCCTTGAATTCTAGAAGATACCCCTGAGAGACAATTTCTAGAGCCCAGGGGTCCGGAACATCTCTTGCCCAAGCCTGAGCAAAGAGAGAAAGTCTGCCCCCTACTAGATACGGTCCCGGATCGGGGGCTACCCCTTCATGCTGTCTTGGTAGCAGCAGCAGGCTTCTTGGCCTTTTTACCCTTGTTCCAGCCTTGCAATGGTTTCCATGCTGGTTTGGGCTGGGATGCGTTACCCTCTTGCCTAGAGGCTGCAGAGGTAGAAGACGGTCCGTTCCTGAAATTGCGAAAGGAACGAAAATTAGACTTATTTTTAGCTTTGAAAGGTCTATCCTGTGGAAGGGCATGGCCCTTTCCCCCGGTGATATCTGAAATAATTTTTTTCAACTCTGCCCCGAATAGGGTCTTACCCTTGAAAGGAATATTAAGCAAATTTGTTTTGGACGACACGTCCGCCGACCAAGATTTTAGCCAAAGCGCTCTGCGCGCCACGATTGCAAAACCAGAATTTTTCGCCGCTACATTTAGCTAACTGAAAAGCGGCATCTGTAATGAAAGAATTAGCCAACTTCAGGGCGTGAATTCTGTCCATGACTTCATCATAAGAAGTCTCCTTCTGGAGCGAGTTTTCTAGTTCCTCAAACCAAAAAGCCGCTGCAGTGGTTACAGGAATAATGCAAGAAATTGGTTGAAGAAGAAAACCTTGTTGAACAAAAATTTTCTTAAGTAAACCTTCTAATTTTTTATCCATAGGATCTTTGAAAGCGCAACTGTCTTCTATTGGTATAGTCGTGCGCTTAGCTAGCGTTGAAACTGCCCCCTCTACCTTGGGGACCGTCTGCCACGCGTCCCTTCTGGGGTCAACAATTGGGAACATTTTCTTAAATATAGGAGGGGGAACAAAAGGTACACCTGGCTTCTCCAACTCCTTAGTCACTATATCCGCCACCCTCTTAGGTATCGGAAACGCATCAGTGTGTACTGGGACCTCTAAGAATTTATCCATTTTACACAATTTTTCTGGGACCACCAAGGGGTCACAATCATCAAGCGTAGCTAGGACCTCCTTAAGTAGGGTGCGGAGGTGTTCTAGCTTAAATTTAAATGCTATGGTATCAGGCTCTGCCTGCTGAGAAATTTTTCCTGTGTCAGAAATTTCTCCCTCAGACAGGCCCTCCCTCACCGCCAAGTCAGATTGATGTGAGGGCACTACAGATAAATTATCCTCTGCGTCTGCTTGCTCATTTTCTGTATTTAAAACTGAGCAATCACGCTTCTTTGGAAAAGCTGGCAGTTTGGATAAAAATGCTGCGAGAGAATTATCCATTACTGCTGCTAACTGCTGCATAGTAATAGCAATTGGAGCGCTAGATGTACTGGGCATCGCTTGCGCGGGCATAGCTGGTGTTGACACAGAAGGAGGGGATAGCAAGCTATCCTCACTACCTTCAGCTAAAGAATCATCTTGGGCTACATCTTTAAGCGTGATTGTACGGTCCTTAAGCTGTTTGGACGCTATGGCACACTTCACACATAAATTTAATGGGGGAACCACCTTGGCCTTTACACATACAGAACATAGGCTATCTGAAGGGTCAGACATGTTTGACAGACTTAGACAGAACTTCAATGCAATAAAAATTATTTTTGACAAAAACGTTACTGTCTCTTTAAATAATAAAAGTGCACACTTTATTACTGAAACATCAGAAAACCATCAAATAAACATCCAATTTTAATGAAATTTTCACCACAGTGTCTTAATGCTTTGAGAAGATTGCACACAAATTTTCAAACCAATTAACCCCTTAATGCCCAAACCGGAGCTAATAACATCAGTTAACCGGTTAAAAACACTACAGTCCCATGCCACAGTCTCTACTGTGGCCTTTACCTTCCTTAGGGATTATTTAAGTAAGAAATAAGCCTCTCTGAAGTCCTTTCTGAAGCCTCTGGACTCCCCACGTGAAGCTGCATGAACTGCCTAGTGAAAACAACTGCGCAATTGAGGCGCGAAAATGAGGCCTCCTCCCTCTACATTCCAGAGTGGAGGGGCCTTTCTGACTAGATTAGGTGTCTAAGTAACTGCCAGGCGTAATATTAAACCCCATAAGTGTTTCAAAGTCTGAAAAAAAACACCTTATTTTTACTTCAAACATGCCAAAAAGCAATCGATTTAGCCCACAATAGTGTCAACCAGCATAGAGCCCTTAATATAAGCCATAATTTTATACAGAGTCTAAGAAAAATGGCTTACCTATCCCAGAGGGGATTTCTGTCAGTCTTCTAGCATTACTTGGTCTTGTTAGAAAAATGACTGATCATACCTGAAGCAGTTAAGCCTGCAAACTGTTCCCCCCAACTGAAGTTCTCTGGTTTCAACAGTCCTGCGTGTGAACAGCAATGGATTTTAGTTACTGGTGCTAAAATCATACTCCTCTCAGCAGAAATCTTCATCACTTTCTGCTGCAGAGTAAATAGTACAAGCCGGCACTATTTTAAAATAACAAACTCTTGACAGAAGATATAAAAAACTACAACTAACACCACATACTCTTTACCACCCCCGTGGAGATGCTACTAGTTAGAGCGGCAAAGAGAATGACTGGGGGGGCGGAGCCTGAGGGGAGCTATATGGACAGCTCTGCTGTGTGCTCTCTTTGCCACTTCCTGTAGGGATTGAGAATATCCCACAAGTAAGGATGAAGCCGTGGACCGGATATACCAATGTAGGAGAAAACATAATTTATGCTTACCTGATAAATTCCTTTCTTCTGTTGTGTGATCAGTCCACGGGTCATCATTACTTCTGGGATATAACTCCTCCCCAACAGGAAATGCAAGAGGATTCACCCAGCAGAGCTGCATATAGCTCCTCCCCTCTACGTCACTCCC
This sequence comes from Bombina bombina, assembly GCF_027579735.1. Lineage (NCBI taxonomy): Eukaryota > Metazoa > Chordata > Amphibia > Anura > Bombinatoridae > Bombina > Bombina bombina. The sequence continues at coordinate 1,113,279,480 of NC_069499.1, read as the reverse complement.
AGTCATTCGACCAAGAATCAACGAGAAAGGAGAAACCAAGGGTGAAGTGGTGACTGGAGTATAATTTAAAAAATATTTACCTGCCTTAAAAAACAGGGCGGGCCGTGGACTGATCACACAACAGAAGAAAGGAATTTATCAGGTAAGCATAAATTATGTTTTCTTCTGTTATGTGTGATCAGTCCACGGGTCATCATTACTTCTGGGATACCAATACCAAAGCAAAAGTACACGGATGACGGGAGGGATAGGCAGGCTCATTATACAGAAGGAACCACTGCCTGAAGAACCTTTCTCCCAAAAATAGCCTCCGAAGAAGCAAAAGTGTCAAATTTGGAAAATTTGGAAAAGTATGAAGCGAAGACCAAGTTGCAGCCTTGCAAATCTGTTCAACAGAGGCCTCATTCTTAAAGGCCCAAGTGGAAGCCACAGCTCTAGTAGAATGAGCTGTAATTCTTTCAGGAGGCTGCTGTCCAGCAGTCTCATAGGCTAAACGAATTATGCTACGAAGCCAGAAGGAGAGAGAGGTAGCCGAAGCCTTATGACCTCTCCTCTGACCAGAGTACACGACAAACAGGGAAGACGTTTGTCGAAAATCCTTAGTTGCCTGCAAGTAGAACTTGAGGGCACGAACTACATCCAGATTGTGTAGAAGACGTTCCTTCTTTGAAGAAGGATTCGGGCACAGGGAAGGAACCACGATCTCTTGATTGATGTTCCTGTTAGTGACTACCTTAGGTAAGAACCCAGGTTTAGTACGCAGAACTACCTTATCTGAATGAAAAATCAAATAAGGAGAATCACAATGTAAAGCTGATAACTCAGAGACTCTCCGAGCCGAAGAAATAGCCATTAAAAATAACACTTTCCAAGATAACAACTTTATATCAATGGAATGAAGGGGTTCAAACGGAACTCCTTGTAGAACGTTAAGAACAAGGTTTAAACTCCATGGCGGAGCAACAGTTTTAAACACAGGCTTGATTCTAGCTAAAGCCTGACAAAAGGCCTGGACGTCTGGATTTTCTGACAGACGCCTGTGCAACAAGATGGACAGAGCTGAGATCTGTCCCTTTAATGAACTAGCCGATAAACCCTTTTCTAAACCTTCTTGTAGAAAAGACAATATCCTAGGAATCCTAACCTTACTCCAGGAGTAACCTTTGGATTCGCACCAGTATAGGTATTTACGCCATATCTTATGTAAATCCTTCTGGTAACAGGCTTCCTAGCCTGTATCAGGGTATCAATAACAGACTCAGAAAAACCACGTTTTGATAAAATCAAGCGTTCAATTTCCAAGCAGTCAGCTTCAGAGAAGTTAGATTTTGATGTTTGAATGGACCCTGTATCAGAAGGTCCTGTCTTAGAGGTAGAGACCAAGGCGGACAGGATGACATGTCCACTAGATCTGCATACCAAGTCCTGCGTGGCCATGCAGGCGCTATTAGAATCACTGATGCTCTCTCCTGTTTGATTTTGGCAATCAATCGAGGAAGCAGCGGGAAGGGTGGAAACACATAAGCCATCCCGAAGTTCCAAGGTGCTGTCAAAGCATCTATCAGAACCGCTCCCGGATCCCTGGATCTGGACCCGTAGCGAGGAAGTTTGGCGTTCTGGCGAGACGCCATGAGATCTATCTCTGGTTTGCCCCAACGTCGAAGTATTTGGGCAAAGACCTCCGGATGAAGTTCCCACTCCCCCGGATGAAAAGTCTGGCGACTCAAGAAATCCGCCTCCCAGTTCTCCACTCCCGGGATGTGGATTGCTGACAGGTGGCAAGAGTGAGACTCTGCCCAGCGAATTATCTTTGATACTTCCATCATTGCTAGGGAGCTTCTTGTCCCTCCTTGATGGTTGATGTAAGCTACAGTCGTGATGTTGTCCGACTGAAACCTGATGAACCCCCGAGTTTTTAACTGGGGCCAAGCCAGAAGGGCATTGAGAACTGCTCTCAATTCCAGAATGTTTATTGGTAGGAGACTTTCCTCCTGATTCCATTGTCCCTGAGCCTTCAGAGAATTCCAGACAGCGCCCCAACCTAGTAGGCTGGCGTCTGTTGTTACAATTGTCCAGTCCGGCCTGCTGAATGGCATCCCCCTGGACAGATGTGGCCGAGAAAGCCACCATAGAAGAGAGTTTCTGGTCTCTTGATCCAGATTCAGAGTAGGGGACAAGTCTGAGTAATCCCCATTCCACTGACTCAGCATGCACAATTGCAGCGGTCTGAGATGTAGACGTGCAAAGGGTACTATGTCCATTGCTGCTACCATTAAGCCGATCACCTCCATGCATTGAGCTACTGACGGGAGTTGAATGGAATGAAGGACACGGCATGCATTTAGAAGCTTTGTTAATCTGTCTTCTGTCAGATAAATCTTCATTTCTACAGAATCTATAAGAGTCCCCAAGAATGGAACTCTTGTGAGAGGAAAGAGAGAACTCTTCTTTTCGTTCACTTTCCATCCATGCGACCTTAGAAATGCCAGAACTAACTCTGTATGAGACTTGGCAGTTTGAAAGCTTGAAGCTTGTATCAGAATGTCATCTAGGTACGGAGCTACCGAAATTCCTCGCGGTCTTAGTACCGCCAGAAGGGCACCCAGAACCTTTGTGAAGATTCTTGGAGCCGTAGCCAATCCGAATGGAAGAGCTACAAACTGGTAATGCCTGTCTAAGAAGGCAAACCTTAGATACCGGTAATGATCTTTGTGAATCGGTATGTGAAGGTAAGCATCCTTTAAATCCACTGTGGTCATGTACTGACCCTTTTGGATCATGGGTAAGATTGTCCGAATAGTTTCCATTTTGAACGATGAAACTCTTAGGAATTTGTTTAGGATCTTTAAATCCAGGATTGGCCTGAAAGTTCCCTCTTTTTTGGGAACCACAAACAGGTTTGAGTAAAACCCTTGTCCTTGTTCCGACCGCGGAACCGGATGGATCACTCCCATTAATAACAGATCTTGTACACAGCGTAGAAACGCTTCTTTCTTTATCTGGTTTGTTGACAACCTTGACAGATGAAATCTCCCTCTTGGGGGAGAGAATTTGAAGTCTAGAAGGTATCCCTGAGATATGATCTCTAGCGCCCAGGGATCCTGAACATCTCTTGCCCAAGCCTGGGCGAAGAGAGAGAGTCTGCCCCCCACTAGATCCGGTCCCGGATCGGGGGCCCTCGATTCATGCTGTCTTAGGGGCAGCAGCAGGTTTCCTGGCCTGCTTGCCCTTGTTCCAGGACTGGTTAGGTTTCCAGCCTTGTCTGTAACGAGCAACGGCTCCTTCCTGTTTTGGTGCAGTGGAAGTTGGTGCTGCTCCTGCTTTGAAATTCCGAAAGGAACGAAAATTAGACTGTCTAGCCTTAGCTTTGGCTTTGTCTTGAGGCAGGGCGTGGCCCTTACCTCCTGTAATGTCAGCGATAATTTCTTTCAAACCGGGCCCAAATAAAGTTTGCCCTTTGAAAGGTATATTAAGTAATTTGGACTTAGAAGTTACATCAGCTGACCAGGATTTTAGCCACAGCGCCCTACGTGCCTGAATGGCGAATCCTGAGTTCTTAGCCGTAAGTTTGGTTAAATGTACTACGGCCTCCGAAATGAATGAATTAGCTAGTTTAAGGACTCTAAGCCTGTCCGTAATGTCGTCCAGCATAGCTGAACTAAGGTTCTCTTCCAGAGACTCCATCCAAAATGCTGCCGCAGCCGTAATCGGCGCGATGCATGCAAGGGGTTGCAATATAAAACCTTGTTGAACAAACATTTTCTTAAGGTAACCCTCTAATTTTTTATCCATTGGATCTGAAAAAGCACAGCTATCCTCCACCGGGATAGTGGTACGCTTAGCTAAAGTAGAAACTGCTCCCTCCACCTTAGGGACCGTCTGCCATAAGTCCCGTGTGGTGGCGTCTATTGGAAACATCTTTCTAAATATTGGAGGGGGTGAGAACGGCACACCGGGTCTATCCCACTCCTTAGTAACAATTTCAGTTAGTCTCTTAGGTATAGGAAAAACGTCAGTACTCGCCGGTACCGCAAAGTATTTATCCAACCTACACAATTTCTCTGGTATTGCAACAGTGTTACAATCATTAAGAGCCGCTAAAACCTCCCCTAGTAATACACGGAGGTTCTCCAATTTAAATTTAAAATTTGAAATATCTGAATCCAATCTGTTTGGATCAGAACCGTCACCCACAGAATGAAGCTCTCCGTCCTCATGCTCTGCAAGCTGTGACGCAGTATCAGACATGGCTCTAGTATTATCAGCGCACTCTGTTCTCACCCCAGAGTGATCACGCTTGCCCCTTAGTTCTGGTAATTTAGCCAAAACTTCAGTCATAACAGTAGCCATATCTTGTAATGTTATCTGTAATGGCCGCCCAGATGTACTAGGCGTCACAATATCACGCACCTCCCGGGCGGGAGATGCAGGTACTGACACGTGAGGCGAGTTAGTCGGCATAACTCTCCCCTCGCTGTTTGGTGAAATTTGTTCAATTTGTACAGATTGGCTTTTATTTAAAGTAGCATCAATACAGTTAGTACATAAATTTCTATTGGGCTCCACCTTGGCATTGGAACAAATGACACAGGTATCTTCCTCTGAATCAGACATGTTTAACACACTAGTAAATAAACTTGCAACTTGGTTACAATCTTATTTAACAAAAACGTACTGTGCCTCAAAGAAGCACTAAACGATTAAATGACAGTTGAAATAATGAACTGAAAAACTGTTATAGCATCAATCCTTGAAAACAACACAACTTTTAGCAAAGGTTTGTTCCCATTAGTAAAGTAACAATAATTAAATTTGAAACGTAAAAATAAGAGAGCAAAGTTTTTAATCACAGTCAATATATAAGTCTCACAGCTCTGCTGAGAGAATCTACCTCCCTTCAAAGAAGTTTGAAGACCCCTGAGTTCTGTTAGAGATGAACCGGATCATGCAGGAAATACAAGAGTAACTGACTGGAAATTTTTGATGCGTAGCAAAGAGCGCCAAAAACGGCCCCTCCCCCTCACACACAGCAGTGAGAGAGAAACGAAACTGTCACAATTAAAACAAGCAACTGCCAAGTGGAAAAATAATGCCCAAACATTTATTCACTCAGTACCTCAGAAAATGCAAACGATTCTACATTCCAGCAAAAACGTTTAACATAATAAATACCTATTAAAAGGTTTAATGTACTTTTTACAGAGTAATTCCAGTGAAGTACCATCCCCAGAATACTGAAGTGTAGAGTATACATACATGTCATTATAACGGTATGGCAGGATTTTCTCATCAATTCCATTCAGAAAATAAAAACTGCTACATACCTCAATGCAGATTCATCTGCCCGCTGTCCCCTGATCTGAAGCTTTTACCTCCCTCAGATGGCCGAGAAACAGCAATATGATCTTAACTACTCCGGTTAAAATCATAGTAAAAACTCTGGTAGATTCTTCTTCAAACTCTGCCAGAGAGGCAATAACACGCTCCGGTGCTATTGTAAAATAACAAACTTTTGATTGAAGTTATAAAAACTAAGTATAATCACCATAGTCCTCTCACACATCCTATCTAGTCGTTGGGTGCAAGAGAATGACTGGGAGTGACGTAGAGGGGAGGAGCTATATGCAGCTCTGCTGGGTGAATCCTCTTGCATTTCCTGTTGGGGAGGAGTTATATCCCAGAAGTAATGATGACCCGTGGACTGATCACACATAACAGAAGAAATTATCAATTTCCTTATATGACAGTTTCAGGAATGGGAAAAAATGCAAATAGCATACGCCTTCTGATAGAAAAAAAAAAAAGGCAACCATCAATGGGGTATTGAAATAATGAAAAAGTTTGGCGCCAAGTATGACGCACAACGTAACTGAAACTTTTTTGGCGCCAATAATAACCAGAAATGACACGCTCGCGTCACCAATGATGCAACCGTGTGTAAGGCTTCGGCGTCAATTCTGACGCCGGAAATGACGAAGTTGCGTCATAGACGTATTTTTCACGCCAAAAAAATTCTTGCGCCAAAAATGACGCAATAAAGTTTAGCATTTGGTGCACCCGCAGGCCTAATACCGCCCGCACTTGCAAGAAGTAGTCAATTGAAAAAAAGACTAAACCCCAGGTAATAAAAAATTTTCTTAAAAAATGTTAATATTCCCCAAATATGAAACTGACAGTCTGCAGAAGGAAATATATTTGCCTTGAGTCAGGTTCATGTAAGTACAATACATATATTTAGAACTTTATATAAATGCATAAAGTGCCCAACCATAGCTGAGGTGTCTTAAGTAATAAAAAAGATACTTACCAAAAAGACACCCATCCACATATAGCAGATAGCCAAACCAGTACTGAAACAGTTATCAGCAGAGGTAATAGTAAAATGAGAGTATATCGTCAATCTGAAAAGGGAGGTAGGAGATGAATCTCTACGACCGATAACAGAGAACCTATGAAATAGACCCCCGTTAGGGAAATCATTGTATTCAATAAGTGATACTCCCTTCACGTCCCTCTGACATTCGCTGTACTCTGAGAGGAATCTGGCTTCAACAATGCTGAGAAGCACATATCAATGTAGAAATCTTAGCACAAACTTACTTCACCACCTCCATAGGAGGCAAAGTTTGTAAAACTGAATTGTGGATGTGGTGAGGGGTGTATTTATAGGCATTTTGAGGTTTGGGAAACTTTGCCCCTCCTGGTAGGATTGTATATCCCATACGTCACTAGCTCATGGACTCTTGCCAATTACATGAAAGAAAATGGAGAACTAAGAAGCAGCCTGGGGAATCTAGACGTGACGTAGGGTGAACCTTGGAGAGATTGGCTACCCACGGTCACGTGATTCACCCAGGAAGTACGGAACAAAACCAACAGCACTCGCTATACAGCAGATTCTTACAGAGAGGTAAGGGATTGGGAAGACAAAAAGGCCCCACACAGCAGTTCTGTGACCTGCCCAGCAGCTCAGTGACCCAGTGACGAAACGAAAGGTACAGCTGACTGACAGGTACTGTTTTTGACAACAACAAAAAAACGGAATAAGATAAGTGGGAAGTACTTTTGAGACACAAATATTTCCTTCTAAAAAGACCTATACTTGTTCCAGAGTCCCTGCACCTTTTAGTTTAAGAACTTTATCTGATAAAGACGAACTAAGGAAGATAAGTGTCTGGTGGCAAAGCATACAGCCCATATCGCAATCCTGGGAGTTTTTTTTATGGAACTGACATTGTAAATATGTGGATTGAATTATAGCATTGATTTTGGCATCACTTTTATTAGGTTAGGGTGGGAGTGTGAATGTGTACACCGGTGTATGAACACATTATTATTATTTTAAATTAGCGCATAATAAATCCTATCTTTTAAGTGTTTCCTGTATTTTTAAACATTTTGATATATTGGAGCACCTTTTAGAGACATATCTCAAAGAATTAATGTAATAAATGTTATACTATCCTCAATATTGATTGATTGATTTACTTATTTATATATCCTTCTCTAAACTATTTTTTTTGTTCTAGCTTTAGTTACTAGAGTACTTATTGTTTATACATTAACCCTTACCAGCAAGGAATGCGCCATATTTTGTGATCATTCTAACTAGGCTGCATACATCACATTGGTGAGAATATAAAGGAATAAAAGGGTTATATCAGTGCTGAGGGTGTGTTTAGTAAAAGTGATTGAACCCTTCATTGACTGTATGAGTTACTAGGAAACAAGGTATTAATTTACTACAGTTTTGTGTATTCTGAGTTTACCATGGGGGTTAAAGCACGTCTGCATCATGTGTTTCTAGCAATCAGGATAAATCTTTGGTATAAGTTACTGTCAGCTAACAACTAAAATCAATGAATATATGATTGGAAAAAAAAAAAAGAAATATTCCCTCCATAAATGGTACCTACAACGTTGAAGAGCACTTTTATATACAGTATTCTATTTCACACACACAAAATTAAATACAGAACGCATCATAAACACTTTTTTTTCACTTTCTGCAATGAGGAGATTTTTTTTGTGATAATTTTCTGCAGGTCACTTTGAAATTAAAATTTTAAATGAAGCTGTTTACAACAAAGCCCCAGCTTAATTGAAGTTTGATGAATAATTGGAGAATAAAGCAATTTTTTAAGTTTTATAATATATTTTTAGAATGTCTCTTGAATAAATTTGTTTCCTTTGCTCTTGGTCTAACATGACATAAAAGGTAAAAATGTAGTAATAAAAAAAGGTTAATTGTTCTTAAAAATGTCTTACACCCAGGAGTCATAGCTTTGCAAACTGGGAAAGGATAGGGGGCAGGGTTAAAAAAATCAATTTGCTGTCACTTTGCACCACTGCTCCATATTTGACTGTACTCTTCAAACAGCTCTGGCTTGACTGCGTTAAGGAAAACTTACGCAGCCAGAGCACAGCACTGTTTGAAGAGAAAAGCCTGATGTAGCGCAGCACTGTAAAATTAATTCTGATTAAAGTTTATGCATGTGTCCTTTTCTTTCTGCAGAACTGCTGCATTTTCTGCGATGGCTTCTCAGATCACAGCATGTTCTGCCTTGGGGTACACACACAGTATAATTTAAATAAAAATGACAGTATAAATGCAGCATATATACTTACCACTCGGGCAGCCCTCTCCTGAGACTCACATTTCCGACAAAACCAGGGTCCTGTGGGAACCTGCACAATCCCATAGCAGGCTAGAAGAAAAAGGGAGACAAAAGGTTACTAGAGAAAGAAAGAAAACATAACTGTGGATTTAATGGATATTATCAATAAGGGGAGATGAGAAACTAATAGTGAACACCAGTGACCATAAAAGGGGAAGCTAAATTAAAGATAGCTTGAAAAAAAAATACTATTGCTATAGGCGATATGGTATTATTTTAGAGACAATGGTTAACGGGAAAGGATTTGTAATGTGAGAGTTGCTGTAAGGGTTTTAGAAATTGTGCAAGCAGTTAATTATTAATAAGTTCAATTATTTAATATAAAAAGTGTTAAGAATAGTTGTATATGGGGGGGGATTTACAATTGAAATTGAAATTAGCAGGAAATGTGCATCTGCATGCAACTGATACTGAAGTATCAATTGCTCACTGGCTGCACTGGTTGACAGGGACAAGCCTCCACAAGCCAGAAAACAATATGTACATTTCTTTTTTAAGCACAAGATCGTCCATTTTTACACACCAAAATAACTACAATACATTTAAAATGCTATATTTTTCAATGCAGCAGAGACAACAATATATGTTCCATGTCCATTTAATAGTGAAGACAGAAATTAAAAAACGGAAAGAAAAAATCAGTGTCAAGTCCCAAGGGATAGAGACAGGGTCAGGATGCAGCCATTTTAAAGGGAAACTAAAGACTGAACTGTATAATTAGAAATACTAAATTAAAATATCTAACCCATATTGTTATCTACAATACATAATAAAGCAAAAAGACGACAATGCATTTTTCACACAGAATTTTATTTACTTGGCTTCTTTCCAAAAGAAGCATTTGGCAAATTAAAGAATTTCCTTCTTCAGATTGACAGACAGAAAAGAAACCCCCCTCCAGGACATTAAACTAATAAATTCATAATCAACAAATACATAATAGACAATACAACTTACTTTGAATTTCAAATCAGCAGTAGATTTCTGAAAAAAAATTAGTTTCCTTTAATTTTCCTGTCCCTGTATCATGTGACAGCCATCAGCATGTCACACACTCCAGTACGTTTATTCTGTGAACTTGTGCACATGCTCAGTAGCTTAAGGAGTGAGTCTGCACATAAAAATTATATGTTTAATATTAACTGGGACCAATGAATAAGACAAATTAAACTATGGACTTAACCAAAGAATATAATTGCAAAGCCTGTACAATCACTGTACATTGATTAACTGTTGATGAAGTTATACCATGCCCACCAGAGTAAGCTTTGTCTGTCATGATTGCAATTGTATCTGTTTTTGAAAATCTAATAAAAAAATACCTAGGGCGCAATTCCGATATACGGCGCAGGTTTCGGCGCAAGCGTGGAAACCTGCGCCGCCCGTAGTATCACCTCGCACATCGGGCTATCACATATACGGCCCCGACAGTTGCTAAAGTGCCGTAAGTCGGACAAACTAGCGATGTCCAGAAATAAGCGTAAGTACAAATTTCTGGAGTCGCCAGTGACTTACGGCACTTTAGAAACTGCCGCCGCCTAAAAAAACTAACTAAAGTCTTAAATCTCCCGTTACTGTCTAACACAGCTCCCAAAAATAGCCCGACACGTATACCCCTCTATCCGCAATCCCCCCTCTCACTCCTAACAATAAATGTATTAACCCCTAGACCGACAACCCCCCACAACGCAATAAGCCCAATTATTAACCCCTAAACCGTCATAGCCCACACCGCAATAAACCTATCCTAGTATTAACCCTTAAACCGCCGCTCCCGGACCCCGCCGCCACCTATATTAAATATATTACCCCCTAATCTGACCCCCCTACACCACCGTCACCTATATTAAATTTATTAACCCCTAATATGATCCCCCTACACCGCTGCCACCTATATTAAGTATATTAACCCCTAATCTAATCCCCCTACACTGCCGCTGCAACCTATATTAAATATATTAACCCCTAAACCTAAGTCTAACCCTAACACCCCCTAACTTAATTATTATTTAAATAAATCTAAATAATAATATTATTAACTAAATTATTCCTATTTAAAAATAAATACTTACCTATAAAATAAACCCTAAGATAGCTACAATATAATTAATAATTACATTGTAGCTATTTTAGGGTTTATATTTATTTTACAGGTAACTTTGTATTTATTTTAACTAGGTATAATAGCTATTAAATAGTTAATAACTATTTAATAGATACCTAGTTAAAATAATTACAAAATTACCTGTAAAATAAATCCTAACCTAAGTTACAAATACACCTAACACTACACTATCAATAAATTAATTCAATAAACTACAATTATCTCAACTAAAATACAATTAAATAAACTAAACTATATTACAAAAAACAAACACTAAATTACAAAATATAAAAAAAAAATTACAAGAATTTTAAGCTAATTACACCTAATTTTAAGCCCCCTAATAAAATAAAAAAGCCCCCCAAAATAATAAAATTAACACCCAAGTGCTCCTTACCGGTCCTGAAGACTGGCGGAGAAGGTCCTGTTCCAGGCGGTGAAGTCTTCTTCCAAGCGGCGACCTCTTCTTCTTCTTCAAGGAACCAGCCGGCGCAGAGGAGTTTAAGACCGATGACCGCGGAGCTGAAGACCATCCACTCTGGAACTGAAGACCGGCGATGCTGGAACTGAAGATCGGCGACGCTGGAACTGAAGACCGCAGAGCCATGGAGCGTGGAGGATCCTCTTCATACAATCTCCGCCGTACACTGAATAGGAATTCAAGGTACGCGATTAAAAATGGCGTCCCTTGAATTCTTATTGGCTGATTTGAGCCTTCAAATTCAAATCAGCCAATCGGATGAGAGCTACTGTAATTCTATTGGCTGATTTGAATAGCCAATAGAATAAGAGCTACGGTGTAGGGGGGTCAGATTAGGGGGTAATATATTTAATATAGGTGGCAGCGGTGTAGGGGGGATCATATTAGGGGTTAATAAATTTAATATAGGTGACGGCGGTGTAGGGGGGTCAGATTAGGGGGTAATATATTTAATATAGGTGGCGGCGGTGTAGGGGGGTCAGATTAGGGGGTAATATATTTAATATAGGTGGCGGCGGTGTACGGGGGTCAGATTAGGGGGTAATACATTTAATGTAGGTGGCGGCGGGGTCCGGGAGCGGCGATTTAGGGGTTAAACACTTTATTAGGTATTGCGGTAGATAGACATTGCGCATGCGTTAGGTTTTACCTTGCAGGCAGTTTAGGGAGTTACGGGGCTCCAATAATCAGCGTAAGGCTTACTACATCTGCATTTTGTGGCGAGGTGAAAATGGAGTAAGATTTTTCCATTTTCGCCACGTAAGTCCTTACGCTGTATATTGGATACCAAATTGCGCGGCTTTTCTATATCAGTCTATGGGCCAAAAAACGACGGCCGAAGTGTGAAATATACGAGCGTAGCTTCTATGTTACGCTGTATATAGGATACCAAACCAGCGCAAATTTTGGCGTTGCCGGCGACGCTGCATATCGGATGGGGCCCCTAAATTAAAGAAATTGGAAGTTTTTTATTGCATGCTCTATATGAATCATTATGCATAAGTTTGAGAGAGACAAAAAGTCCACACTTCGCATCACATTTTTGTATAAAGCTAAATTAAGAACTTTCAGCCCGTAGGGGAAATGTCTAACCTTTTATTAAGGTAATGTGCCAAGAAAAAAAATGATAGATAAGAATTACTTTTTGTATTCCTTGACTTTCCAAAGTAACCATTTGCCAAAACAATATTTCCTTAAGCATAGATCATATGAGTTTAATATTGAACAACAAAGATAAATTATTTTAAATGCAAATTAAAATGTATTCATGTGGAACACTGACTTATGACTTTCAGAATAGGCTGCCGCTATGATATATCTAACTTAACATTTTCACAAACAGTTAAAGGGACAGGAAACACCAGATATGTTGTTGTTTAAAAAGATAGATAAATCCTTTATTTAGCGTGCCCCAGTTTGCATAACTAACACTGTTATATTAATATACTTTTTACCTTTGTAATTACCTTGTATCTAAGCTTCTGCAGACTGCCCCCTTATCTCAGATCTTTTGACAGACTTACATTTCAGGCTATTAGTGCTGACTCTTAAATAAATACATGGGCATGAGCACAATGTTATCTATATGGCACACATTAACTAAAGTCCTTTAGCTGTGAAACCTGTCAAATGCATTCAGATAAGAGGCGGCCTTCAAGGGCTTAGAAATTATCATATGAGCCTTCCTAGATTTAGCTTTAAACTAAGAATACCAAGAGAAAAAAGCAAATTAGATGATAAAAGTAAATTGGAAAGTTGTTTAAAATGGCATGCCCTATCTGAATCATGAAAGTTTCATTTTGACTTTACTGTCCCTGTAAAGTACAGGTAAAGCAAGCAAAATAAAGAATTAAATGGCATAGCAGATTGTTGTAATTACTCATAATAATACATGCTATGAGGAATAACATTTTAAATGTATTGTCCTTTTAATATAAATGATTTTGTAAGCAGACTCAGGACTACCTTGTACAGGTAAATGTAGTTTGGTGAAAAATGCCAGTAAACCTTCCCTTTTGCATTACCAACACTGTTATATTAATACACATTTTACATCTGTGATTACCTTGTATCTAAGCCTCTGCAGACAGCCCCCTTATTTCAGTAATTGTGAAAGACTTGCATTTTAGCCAATCAGTCTCCTCTCATAAGTAACTCCATAGGCGTGAGCACAATGTTTTCTATATGGAACACATGAACTAACACCCTCTAGCTGTGAAAAACTGTCAAATGCACTGAGATGAGAGGTGGCCTTCAAGGGCTTAAAAATTACCATATTTGTCTACCTAGGTTTAGCTTTCAACAAAGAATACCAAGAGAACTAATCGATTTTGAGGATAAAAGTAAATTGGAAAGTTGTTTAATATTGCATGCCCTATCTGAATCATTTAATTTTGACTAGACTGGCAGTTAAAGTCACACATTTTAAGCCATACATATGAAAGATCAACAATGTACCATGTTAAAAATATGTATTAATGTGTATAAATAAAACTAAAGTATTAATGGTTCACTCGCTTATGAGGACAAGCAAACACTAAAATAAACAGTAGTCTGTGTGTTTGTTTCTAAGAAACTGTAATACCTTTTAAAAGGGACAGTGTACTATAAACAGTGTACTATAAAATAGTTTTTTCTTTAATGTTTTCCAATGACTTGATATACCAGCTGCAGAGTATAAAATGAATGAAAAATTGCTTCTTAAGGTTTATTTTTGTACATGAAATAGATTGTTTTGGTCTTTGAAACTACAAACCCATTAAAATAAGTTCAGCTTGCAGGCAAATCAGATCTCCTTATTTTATCACTTTCTGTACACACACATGCTTATTTATATTATCTCTGTCTGTATACCAAAGCCGAATATTTGAGAGAACTGAAAATATAACATTTTATTATGTCTCTCTCCTAACCACCCTTCTTTCGGCAGGTATGTTAACACAGCTTTTCTATAGCCAAACTTTCAGTACAGGTAGGAATACCACCCGCAAAATCAGATATTTCAAATGCCGATATAATTATAAAGGTAAAATATATATTTTTAAATAATTCAATACACTGCAGCAGGTTAATTAGAAAAAAAATATAGGATACATTGTCCCTTTAACAAAAATCAAGAATACAATAATGAAAGAATGAAAAATGATTGCCTGATAACTAAACCGTCCAGAGTTCAACAGGTTCCCATGAAGTATAAAAATAAATCTGATAAAGGAAACAGATATCAACATAGTGTGCCAGTTACTTTAAAGAAACTCAGTAAAATTGGAAGCCTTCAATATGCAGAGCTAAATTACAGTAAAATGGGGACAAAATAAGTAATTAAAGTATATTGCAAACAATATTTGCTACGTATAATTAAGCATTTTACATTACAATCTCATATAGTTTATGTAATGTTAAAAAAACGGAAGTAAACAGGTCTTATCCATTTGGATGGACAGAAATAAAAAATATGAAAATGAAAGGGTAGAACTACCTAAAGACCAGAGTGCATAGAGACAGTGTTGTTTCTGCCCAGCAAACCTAAAGGGAAAAAAACTCTCACAATGGGTGAGTGGCTACTATGGTGAACCAAGAAATCAAAAACACACAAAATACATATATATTATTTTCTTCAGGCAATGCATAAGTATATACAATGTATCTGCTCACCCATCTATGATTAAAACCACATTCATTACCTATCAGTATATATACGCACACACTATACTCCTACTTTGCTCACACACTACTCATACCACCTCCGCATGTGGTTTCCTGATATCTTTGTCTAGCGACTCAGAAAAAGATTTAAAAGAGAAAGAAAGAGACCACATCCGTATGTCAGCAGCATGCAACCCAAGGAACAGGGACCTTTCTCCAAAAATCAACACTCCTCTCGTAGAAAGTTTATATTCATAAACATTACAAAACACAAACTTTCACATCATAGTGTACACACAATCAAAGAAACAAGAGATTTGTAGGATAAAGTTGAATTTACAACACAAGCAAACCTTTCCAGTTCTAAACACAACTCAAAAGGGACTTCTCAGAGCATAAATAACCACACATTCAATTTAATCAGAAGCCTTAATATTCTATTATAACAAAAGAAAAAAAAGAAAACAATACACATACATATATATTTTTCTGAAAGGGACATGAATTCATTTTTTTTCCCTTTCCTGATTCAGATAGGACATGTCATTTCAAACAACTTTGCAATTTACTTACATTTTAAAAGTGTTAATTTTGGAGCAGCAATGTACAACTGAAATCTAACTGAACATATTGGGTGAGCTAATGAGAAGAGACATATATGCAGCCACCAATCACCAGGCAGCTCTCAGTAGTGTATTGCTGCACCTGAGCCTACCTGGATATGCTCTTCAACAAATGATACCAAAAGAACTAAGCAAATTAGATAAAAGACATAAAAAGGAAAGTTATTTAAAATTGCATGCTACATCTGAGTCATAAAAGTTAAATTTTTACTTTACTGTCCCTTTAACATTACACTTTTATTTATTTATTTTACCAGGAAGGATACATTGAGATTTCTCTCGTTTTCAAGTATGTCCTTTTAAATTATGTGGACATCTGAGGTCACACAAGCCTCTCATTATGACACACACACACCTCTTAGCAAGTGTATACAAAAGCATCCCTAATACAAATTCTATTAACAGAAATATGAACAGCAAACATCTGAAAACAAATGCATGCAAATATTCATGTTCACAACCATGTAAACTATACCTCACCTATGCTATAAAAAAAACAGACTCTACCCCATTAAACTGTAACTTAACTTAGATATCTTGTGCTTCCACTGTCACTTGGTTTTATGTATATTGTAGATAGATAGATAGATAGATAGATAGATAGATAGATAGATAGATAGATAGATAGATAGATAGATAGATAAACAAAAAGGTGCCTTTTTCCTTTCTTTAATATTGAGTGGACTCGTATATACAACCATATATGTTCTTTAATACTCATCCTCTCCACAGTGTTCTCCACCTAACAATATCTCCACTCTAGGTAAAGCATTTTCTCTGAGATTATATCATGTTACATTTAATAAAATATTTGTATTTGTCCACTTTCCAACATATACTCTAACAATCCAAACTGTCTCTTTTTATTATGGTCACATTTGCCAGTCAGTTTCTCTCTGTTTTACTTACCACATTCATAATACCATCTATATTCTCTAGCTACATCCACCTGTAAGCATCTGTATACTCAGGTGACAGCATTTGACTATTAAAGACTCACACCTCTGCATTAAAGGGACAGTCTAGTCCAAAAAAAAACTTTCATGATTCAGATAGGGCATGTAATTTTAACCAATTTTCTTTTATCACCAATTTTTCTTTGTTCTCTTGGTATTCTTAGTTGAAACTTGAAAGCTTAACCTAGGAGGTTCATATGCTAATTTCTTAGACCTTGAAGGCCGCCTCTTAAAGTGTCAGTAAACATTAAAAATAATGTTATATAATTCTGCACATAGTGCAGAATTATATAACATTATATTAGCGCAATCTTTATAAAACAAAAATTTCCCCTTTGAATTTTTTAAAAAAACTGCTGTTTTACAGACCCGCTCTCTGTGATCTGCTGAGCGGGTCTGTTTTTTTCAAACAGCGCATCGGGCCAGCTGTATAGTCACAGCCCGGCCCGGCCGCGCCATAGCACTAAGTGCAGCTCGCTCCTGCTCTGTCAGACAGCAGGAGCGAGCTGCACTTAGTGCTATGGCGCGGTCGGGCCGGGCTGTGACTATACAGCTGGCCCCGATGCGCTGTTTGAAAAAAACAGACCCGCTCAGCAGATCACAGAGAGCGGGTCTGTAAAACAGCAGGGTTTTTTTTTTTTTAATTCAAAGGGGAAATTTTGTTTTATAAAGATTGCGCTAATATAATGTTATATAATTCTGCACTATGTGCAGAATTATATAACATTATTTTTAAGGTTTACTGTCCCTTTAAGAATGCATTTTAACAGGTTTTTCACCACTAGAGGGTGTTAGTTCATGTTTTTCATATAGATAACACTGTGCTCGTGCACGTGAAGTTACCTGGGAGCCATCACTGATTGGCTAAACTGCAAGTCTGTCAAAAGAACTGAAATAAGGGGCAGTCTGCAGAGGCTTAGATACAAGATAATCACAGAGGTAAAAAAAATTATAAATATAACTGTGTTGGTTATGCAAAACTAGGGAATGGGTAAACAAGGGATTATCTATCTTTTAAAACCATAACAATTCTGGTGTAGACTGTCCCTTTAAGAGTTGCCAGATGTCCTTGCTACTTTCCCACCCTTTCAGTACTCATCTGCTCTAATTTCTCAGTCATGTCACTATTTATCTGGTCCAGTTATTTAATACTGCCAGAATATTTTTGCGATAAGTGTTATAATCTTTTATTATAGTTACTCTCATCTCCAAGTGTTTATTCTATTTACCTCCCCTGCTGTCAGTATCTATTAATGCCATTTGCCCTCTCATGAATCTACTTGATTGCCCACCTCCTAATGGTACTTTCTAATTGTTCCTATTGTCAGTTTCCATTAATTGTAATTGCCCCCTACAGGCACTGTCCCTTTAATTTGTATGCCATTATTGTCCGTATCTGTTCCAACTGACCAATCATCTCGATACTTTTGATCACCATGATCAATATCTGAATTATCCTGTCAATAACCCTGGCTATGGCTGCTTCCTATCAATAGATTTATTTTTGTAGCTGCCACCTTCTAAAAACTGTCTATAGCAGGTGTCCACGTTATCCCAGCATTTCCCTCTAGACACGTCCTTCTATCAATATCTGTTCTGTCAATATCTATTTAGTTGCCGCTTCCTCTCAGTATCCCTCTTTTACTGTAAACCTCTCAGAATCTCGCTGTTCAAGTTGCCCTCTCCTCTCACGATATGTATGTTCAAGTAGCCCCCAGTTCTTGATATCTGCTACCGTCTGTCAGTATTTCTCTATTCTACTCGCCATCTGTATACACAGCTCTTTATCCTAGTTGCACACTTCTGTCAGCCCCTCATATTATTTTCTATATTAGTTCCCTATTGGCAGCATCATTCTGTTACTTATCTCCTCTAGTATCTATAAGCTGAACCCTGCTGTCAGTATCTGTCACCTCCTGTCAGTAGGTACCCCATAGCAGCGAATTTGCCCCCACCTTGATGCACAGCCACATTGCACCCATGTCCGTCACAATAGACAAGCGGGTTCTCGGCCCAGCCTCTCTCATCTGAGCACACGCAGCAGCCTCCAACCATCTCCTTCATCCTCCCATGGATCCGCC
Organism: Bombina bombina; assembly: GCF_027579735.1. NCBI lineage: Eukaryota > Metazoa > Chordata > Amphibia > Anura > Bombinatoridae > Bombina > Bombina bombina. The sequence continues at coordinate 1,113,260,912 of NC_069499.1, read as the reverse complement.
GCTATCCCCGGGGCCGGGCGGCCGACCAGCCGGGGACTCTACGCATGCGCGGCTTGCTCCGCACAACCAGGAGCACTGCGCGTGCGGACACAAAACAAACAAGGACACCGAGCATGCGCTTTGTTTGAGATCTGTTTGCATTTGCGCAATCTCAGAATACTATGCGCATGAGCGAGAGCGACCTTTTTTTACGCTTTAATCCGGGTAACTGATTATTTTAAACTGCTAAAAGGGGTCAGAAAAATGTGTATATTTTGTAATAAGTGATTAGTTTAGGCTGATACAAGAAGACATGGCCTTCAAACTGTAAATGTTGTATTATTTAAGACTTTTACAATGTATATATTTTTTATATATATGAAAAATAAAACCCTTATCTACACCGTTTACATAGCTTTGCCTAAAGAGGGAGCCTTACACAAGTGTCTGCTTATTGTTCACGGGCATCAGAAATTCGGTGCGATTTTATTGGAGGCAACTGACAAAAGTGCAAGTGTAATGTAAAAATGACATTTTGTTGAAATTGAAAGAATTATGTTGTAATTGGCAAAATTTGAAAATGTTGCTTGTTACTTATTTTATATTGAAGCAGATACTTGCAGTCTTCATACATCTCTTGTATAAAACAGTCATTTAAATTATTTAGCAAGTTATTTAAATGGACATTAAACACTTTGAGATATTAATATAAAATATTTAATTGTATGTAGCAAAACAGCTTTCCAATATACTTTCATTATTTATTTTGTTCTTTTTCATGCAGAGCTCACTGCTTTATGGACATTAGAATCTTACCATTATTTTTTCAATATTTTAAAAAACTAATGTAATTTATAAAAATACATGTATATATTATTCTCAGGGTAATATTTGCTCTGAATATATTATTATATCAATTATTTATTTAGTGTTTAATGTCCCTTTAAGGTACATTGTTTTCATTTAAAGGGACACTGAACCCAATTTTTTTCTTTCTTGATTCAGATAGAGCATGCAATTTTAAACAACTTTCTAATTTACTCCTATTATCAAATTTTCTTCATTCTCTTGGTATCTTTATTTGAAAAGCAAGAATGTACGTTTAGATGCCGGACCATTTTTGGTGAACAACCTGGGTTGTTCTTGCTGATTGGTGGATAAACCAATAAACAAGTGCTGTCTAGGGTTCTGAACCAAAAAATTGTCTGGCTCCTTCGCTTAGATGCCTTCTCTTTCAAATAAAGATAGCAAGAGAACGAAGAAAAATTGATAATAGGAGTAAATTAGAAAGTTGCTTAAAATTGCATGTTCTATCTAAATTACAAAAGAAAAAAAAATTGGGTTTCATGTCCCTTTAAGAGAGCAATGTTTTGTATTAAAGGGAAATTTAAAAAAATATCTATATTGTTAGACCATTTCATTTTTCACTAATAGCTCCCTTTGTCGGTCATTGACACTCTGGCCCCTCTTACCATAGCTCAGAAACTACACTCTCATCCTCAGCCTTGGCATACTCCTCTGACACGGTACCTATGCAGATGTTCCTGTACTGCTGAGCGACACTGGAGGAAATCTCAGAGTTCAGCTGACTTTCTTCACTACAAGTTCATTCTGAACTCCTACTATTCTGCCCTTAATTATTATTATTATTATCAGGTATTTGTCGAGTGCCAACAGGTTCCGCAGCGCTATGAACATGGGTGGTATATAAAAAACGATTACAGGGATCAAATGGGTAGAGAGTCCTGCCCCAACCCCCCCCCCTCCCTCCAAATCGTACACTTGTTATGAATATAGAGAAGGTGCGTTTACTATAGTAATTCAGTATATGGAGTTTATTCAGGGTTAAAGTGCCAGCACAGTGGTTTATAACATGTCAACAAGTAGTCTAGCAACAGAGTACACGTATACAATCCATTCACTAATCTAAATTCATACATGTATCTAGATGGACTGAAATCAATGTTCACACGAAACATTATGACGAGTCCGGATCGCCCACAGCTAAGAAACTTGCAGTATATACGGTTTGGTATACCCAGCATGGGAAGTATAACGAGGGTCTAGATCCAGATCATTTTGACACACCCACTAGGAATAACGTTCCTATTATCAAGGGAGGGTATTTAGTTAGAGTAATCCCTCCAGTAAATCCGATCAACACTTAATAAAAGGTACTCAACACACCCCCAAAGCGTACATCACTCGAGATAGAGGCGTAGTCTAGCTTCGGCAGCTGAGGGGAACGAAAGCCCATAGGGTCAAAATAGAGGTGTGTACCACACGTCACTCTAGCATACAAACAAACATACACGGAATCTAAGAACCGTAATCGCATCCCAGGTCATGAGGTTACATACACAACAGTCAGAGGGCAGTTTCGGACCCTGGCGGTCCCAGGTATCATTTCTTTCTTTCCTTTTAACAAGATGAGGTAGATAAAATCAACGCAAGGGAACTTAGAGCGTTCAATACATAGAAATACGAAAATGTACAAATGAGACTACTAAAATGCAAACTTTGGTTATATAAGCATAATGTCTTATTATGAACACCATACTTTCTGGTTAAATAGATGTGACGAGGAGCACTTTTATGCAGTTTGGATGATAGCATTTGAAAGTTCACAACAAAATAAAAGACTTCAAGCTAGCTAATCCAAAATCGCCACACCTATTAACAGTGAGCTAGTAGGGAAACAGGTGTCTGAATAAATTAAATTAAACAAGTTGATGTTTGACATTGGTTAATTACTTAAAGGGTGTGTACTCCACACCCAATGGAAACACAGAGAAGGGTTTTTAAATTGTGAATTTACATTCACTTTTTAAGCAGGCTAGGATTAAGGCAGACGCCGAAACCGGTCAGCCGTTTTTGTTCTCTGTTTATTGTTTTCTGTTTTCACACTCTTACCCTGGGGTTAATTAACCCTCATGTTCAAATTAACTGTAAATAAATTTTGCTTTTTCACTTGCTTTTTGGTGCTCCTAACTGTTTTCGTTTTCACTGTTGTAGTCGGCTCTTATGAAGGTGGACTACAAACAGCTGGGCTCATAGGCTTACATGCTATGGGGTTTAAGGGGATAGCAGTGGAGATAGGAAGGTTAGTGTGGGTTGTAAGCGTCAATTAATGAACAAAAACTATAACTGTCTGATTGGAAAGGGAAACAAGCTCACCTTTAAAACAATATCCCAAAAATGTTTAATGTGCTAAATACAGAGGTAAGGTGGTGCAATAAACAATTGCTGGTTCCCCAAATTGTAGGAGTCAAAGAGACAATTTTTTATATATATATATATATATATATATATATATATATATATATATATATATATATATATACACAATATATTGTGTGTTTATCTTATATAAAAAATGGGGGTACTGTGTACTTCTGTTATATATGACCCATACTCAAGAGAATATATATAAAATAAATGAATTTATTACTATATCTGTAAGCTTACAATATTAATTGAAACAATGCATAAAAACAGATATTGCAAACAATGTGGAAAAAAGGTCTAGACACCGGTGTCAATATATATTATATCTAGTTGAGACATAAAACAATAAAAAATACATATGTTAAAAAGAGAGCTCATACTTGAGGTTTATAGATGAAACCATGAAGAGGTCTTTAAGATCTGTAAGAACCTCTTCCTTTCCTTTGTTATTATGGTCTGCAGCATTAGAGAAAAGTCTATTTTTAGTAGACAGGATCATTCTCAGGATACCAACGTTATTCTATGTTATCCTTAAATCAGTTTGTATCTGGGTATCTTGATGTAGTTTGCATACATATGATATTATAATATTGTGGAAACTATCATCTCATGCCTGTATTCCTTTTTTCAAAACTGTAATAAAAAATATATATATATAAAAAAAAAAGAGACCTTATAGGTTGACAATCTGTATCTATATATAGTTACTTAAACTATGTGCTTCTATCAGACTCTATATATTCCGTAAGTACTCTCTGATTAAAATTGCTATTATAAATGCTAAAACAAGTTAATCTTGAATAGTGGATTGGATAATCTAAAACCAATTGCTAATACAATGTTGGATGTTATCTTCTCATATAACAGGATATGTAAATTGTGGCTAATACATCTAATAATGTTTTATAATGCATGAAATTAATGCAAAAACACAGTCTATGTTATAAATCAAAATTCTGTACAGATTTGTAGATGTCAGAGGTAACGTCTCATAACTGTATCAATATTGTATATGTTAAAGATACAAGTTATTTGATTAAGTCGTATTTCCTTTTGTAATTATGTTGCTTTTAATATGTTAAATAACAAAAGAATGTCCAGCACGGAGGGTACTGTATGCACGCCACAGGAGCACCACAAAACTCCTCAATAAATCAACAATAAATCCTGAATGTGGCAGCAAAACAGGGATTTATTATAAACACACAAGGGAACAGCACAGCAACGTTTCGGGAGTAATCCCTTTGTCAAGCTGGTTTTACACTGTTCAAAACGTTAATTTATACACAGCCCCCAATAGAGGGCGCTAAAGAGCATACAAAAATGAACTCTATCATATCCATAGTGAAATCATTACAGATTGTAACAAACAATTTGATATGCATATTTACATAGTTCATCCAGAATTATATATATAAAAATATAATAAAGTACACTAATATATTTCCCTAACATATTTCCTACACGTCAGGAAGCAAGCAAGAATTCATATATTTACACATACATAAATTCAATGTTACATATAAATTATTTCAGAGACAATTTATCAAAAAATAAATAAATACAAAAAATAAATACAAAGATACAATATATCTTACCCAGGGATGATATTTATAAAAACACAGATAGGTCTAACTCTCTATTTAACCCAGAGGGCTCTAATGTGCCGAGTTTATGGATCCAGAATGCTTCACGTTGTTTTAATAAACATTCTCTATCACCACCACGCCGTGGTCTATGTACACATTCAATTATCTGAAACCTAAGTTGGTTTATCGCATGACCCATTTTAAGAAAGGGATAAGCAACTGGTGCAGTAACTTTTTTGTACGTATATTACTTTTATGTTCAATTATCCGATGACGAATACTACGGGTCGTTTCACCAATGTAGCTCTGCCCACAGGGACATTTAATTATATAAATTACATAGGCAGAGTGACATCTGAGGTATCTATTAATATTATATTTATGGCCAGTGGTTGGATGATGAAACATTGATCCCTTTATAAGGTTACCACAACAAGAGCAGCTTAAACAGGGAAAACAGCCATTACTCTTCTTTGTAATATAACTTTGGGTATTTTCTGACTTGCTAGGGCCAATATCAGCTCTAACTAAAGATTGCTGCAAATTAGGGCCTCTTTTATAAGCTGGTATGGGAGGGTTTCTAAACTCTACTGTGATGAGAGCAGGATGTGATGTCACTAGTTTGTGGGTGGAGCTTAGGTCCGGTGTCTGTGTCGCAGTTAGTTTAGTACAATCAACCTGACTAGATGTGTATTGCTATGCTCTGCAATAAAATAGAGTTGTACCATCATTGCTGTGTCCTGCATATGTCCTGCATCTCATGACATGTTGTCAGAAGTTCTGGACTGCGCTTCTGTTCCTGATCGATTGCAATGACAAAGTTTACCCCACCTGAGCCTTTTGACTTCTCTCAGCCTGCAGCTTGGCCCACATGGCGTCAGCGGTTTCAGCGCTTCAGGATTGCTTCCAAACTGAACAAGGAGAGTGGTGAAGTACAAGTTAATTCTCTTTTATACTCTATGGGGAAAGATGTGGAGCCAGTGTTTAATGCTTTTACTTTCCAAGAAGGGGAAGAATTTAACTTTGATATAGTTATGGATAAACTCAGTGCCCACTTTGTGCCCAAAAGAAATGTGATTCATGAGAGAGCTTGTTTTCACAAACGTAATCAGCGTGTGGGAGAATCTGTGGAGTCATTTGTGCGCAGCCTGTATGAATTAGCTGAATTCTGTGAGTTTGGTGTTGCTAAAGAAGAGCAAATCAGAGACAGAATAGTTATTGGAATTGCAGATGCTGAAGTCTCCCTGAAGCTGCAGTTAGAGCCTGATTTAACGTTAGATGGGGCTATTAGGATGGCCCGCCAGAGTGAACTGGTGAAAAAGCAAAGTGCTGATCTGAGGTCTGAGAGAACAGTCTAGGAAAACTGCTAGTGAAAGGCACAGTGCGAGCGGTAGATCTAAAGTACTGGAAAGGCCTAGAAGTGGATGGGCGCAACATGCCCGATGCACACGGTGCTACCGGGCTCATGATCAGAGTGCTATATGCCCGGCCAGAGATAAAAGATGCAGAAAATGCAACAGAATAGGCCATTTTGAAGTGGTGTGTAAAACTGAATACATTAAGGAGATGCAGGTGGACAGCAACCAGGAGGGTCAGGAAGTGTCTTTTGTGGGGTACGTTGTGGAACGGCCAAGCTCAGAGGAAGATTGGAAAGTTACTTTTACTGTAATGGGAGACAAAGTTGATTTTACGATTGACACAGGAGCAGATATCACTGTAATGTCTTTTGCTGAATTTATGAAACTGCCTCGACAGCCCCAGCTGGCGAAGGTTACTACAAATGTCCATAGTCCTGGTGGCCGCATTGATTGTGCGGGGAAATTTCTTGCCAGCTGTGAGTACAAGCAAAGAAAGTTCACCATGTGGGTGCATGTGATTCGAGGTCAGTGTGTTAACAATTTATTGAGCAGAAAAGCAGCCTGTGACTTGGGCCTCGTGGCCAGAGTGAATGAGATTTCTGAAGATATGTTTGGTGAGTTGGGCCTACTGAATTGCAAACCAGTCCGTATAGCACTTAAAAGTGACGCAGTCCCATACAGTATTTCTACTCCTCGTCGAATTCCGTTCCCGCTCATGCCTCAAGTGGAGAAAGAGCTTATGCGCATGAAGTCTATGGGGGTTATTGAAGAGGTTGTTGAAGCGACTGATTGGTGTGCCCCCATTGTTCCAGTTGCAAAGAAAAACGGAAAGGTGCGCATCTGTGTGGACCTGAAAAGGTTGAATGAGGCAGTGAAGAGAGAGAGAGATTTGTGCTGCCGACATTAGAAGATATAGCTCCGAAGTTGGCTGGGGTGAAGTTCTTTTCCACATTAGACGCTTCTAGCGGCTTTTGGCAGATCCCCCTGGATCCAAAGTGCCGCAAACTGACTACCTTTATCACACCGGTAGGTCGGTTCTGCTTCTGCAGACTCCCCTTTGGGATATCCTCCGCTCCTGAAATCTTTCAAAGGGAAATGAGTTCTCTCCTGAGTGACCACGTTGGCACAGCGGTCGTCATGGACGACATTCTAGTGTATGGGTCTACAGTGGAGGAGCATGATCAGCGTTTGAGTTGTGTGCTACAGGCTATCAAAGAGTCTGGGCTGAAGCTGAATAAAGAAAAATGTCATTTTAGGAAAACTTCATTATGCTACTTTGGGCATATCATCAACGGGGATGGCATCAAGCCAGACCCCGAGAAAATTCGTGCTATTGAACAGATGAAAAGCCCTTCTGATGTACATGAGCTGAGACAGATATTGGGCCTTGTAAATTATGTGGGCAAGTTTCTTCCAGATTTATCAACAGTTTTACACCCTATCACAGAGTTGCTTAAGAAAGACGTTGCCTGGGTCTGGGGACCTTCACAAGAAATGCTTTCCTGCATGCCAAGTCCCTGCTGGGGTCTGCCCCAGTGCTGGGGTTCTACGACCCTTCAAAAAAGACTGTGGTTAATGCCGATGCAAGCAGTTATGGGTTGGGGGCTGCACTCCTGCAGCTGAACGAAAATAAACTACAGCCCATCGCCTACTGTTCCCGCACACTGACGGCTGCGGAGTCAAAATACGCTCAAATTGAGAAAGAGTGCCTGGCTGCAGTTTGGGCCTGTGAGCGCTTCCAGCGCTATCTAGTGGGTTTGGAGAAATTTAGTCTGGAAACTGACCACAAACCGCTAGTCCCTCTAATCAACTCTTATGACATTGACAAAACACCTTTGAGATGCCAGAGGCTTTTAATGAGACTGCTCAGGTTCAATGTTCAGGCAGTGCATGTGCCGGGGAAACAACTGGTTGTGGCGGATACACTATCCAGGCTTCCGCTGGCTGCTGCTGAAGAATCCTCCACAGAATCGGATGTGAAAGTGTATGTTGATTTGGTTCTGGCCTCTAAGTCCATTTCTTCAAGGAAACTGGAAGAGATAAAGAAAGAGACATATTTGGACACAGATCTGCAAGAAGTTATAAGGTACATAAAAGAAGGCTGGCCCGAGAGCTGGGCAGCCTGGATGTCTTTAAATGCTTACCAGCCAGAGAGGTCGCAGCTCACGTAGCTGGAGGGGTTGGTGCTGTTCCAGGACCGCATTGTAATTCCTGTCAGCATGAGGAAGGAGATGTTAAACAGGATTCACGATGGCCACTTAGGCATTACAAAGTGCAGAGAAAGGGCAGCTACAGCTGTGTGGTGGCCTGGGATCAGCTCCGACATTGCAAATCACGTGTCTAAATGTGCCTTTTGCCGGGAACGCCGGCCTTCTCAGAGAAGGGAGCCCTTGATATCTACTCCGCTGCCTGCGGGGCCGTGGCAGAAAATAGCTGCGAATTTGTGCGAACTGCACGGGAAAAAGTTTCTTGTTGTGATCGACTACTATTCCAGGTATTTGGAAATTGCACCCCTGAATGATATCACAAGTCAGGCCGTTATCATTCGCCTGAAGAGCTTGTTCGCCCGCTGGGGCATTCCAATGGAGCTGGTGAGTGATAATGGTATGCAGTTCGCTTCTACAGAGTTCAGTGCTTTCAGCAGGGAATATGATTTTGTACATTCCACGTCAAGTCCACATTATCCGCAGGCCAACGGAATGGCTGAAAGGGCAGTTCAAACAACAAAATTCATTCTAAAGCAATTTGAGCCGTACTAGCCCTCTTGTCATACAGTGCGACGCCCATTCAAGCCACCGGGTTTAGCCCGGCACAGCTGATGCTAGGACGCCAGATTCGCACCACTTTACCCTCAGTGGGTGTCTTCAAGCCGCCTGGCCCTGTTCCTCGGGACGAAGTCCTTAGGAGGGATGAAGAGGCCAAAAAGGGTTATCGTTTCTTCTACGACAGGAGACATTCTGTCAGGCCCTTACAGGAACTGAAAGCGGGCCAAAGTGTCAGAATTAAACTGGACGATGAGAAGAAATGGAAGATGCCTGCTACGGTAGTTGGACGCTCTCCAGAACCAAGGTCTTATACAGTCCTTACGGAGGGAGGGACGGTTACACGCCGTAACCGAAGACATCTTCAGTCTGTACCTGAGAGTCTGGAACTGGATGCCTCAGTACCACCGCCGGTGGGATCCCCTGTTCTAAGAGAGGTGCCTTCCCCTCAGCAAGACCACAACAGGGATATATCTTTGCCTCCAGCGGACTCTTGTTCACCATCTTCTGTATCAGAGGACAGTTCATGCAAAGTTACATCAAGCGGAAGAGTGGTAAAACTTCCGGCCCGATATAGGGACTGACTTTAGCTAGAACAGTGACCGGAAGTATGGGCAGAATAATCCCATGGTCACTGTGGACTAGGGTAGTCTACCCCGATGTCCAAGTCAGGATGTAATTTATTTGTTCATGTTTTCTAACCTATTTGCTTTTATAATGTTCAAAAACAAAAATGTTGTTGTATACTCTGTTGGTGTACCTTGTTATTTGTTATATGCAAATGTATGCTTCGCCTTTGAAAAAGGGGAAGATGTGATGAGAGCAGGATGTGATGTCACTAGTTTGTGGGCGGGGCTTAGGTCCGGTGTCTGTGTCGCAGTTAGTTTAGTACAATCAACCTGACTAGATGTGTATTGCTATGCTCTGCAATAAAATAGAGTTGTACCATCATTGCTGTGTCCTGCATATGTCCTGCATCTCATGACATCTACCACTTCAGGGTTACATTTACTTAGCATATCCCAATGTTTCCTAATTATTCTCTGAATAATATGGCTTTGAGCATTGTGTTCCTAGACAAAAACCATTCTTTGACTATCCTTTTTATCTCTTGATTTCCCTTTCTTGGGGCGTAACAGAGTTTCTCTTGGGATAGATAAAGCAAATTGCTTCTCATTATCAATAATGGACATAGGATAGCCACGTTCAAAAAACCTATCACTCATCACATTTAATCTACAATTAGAAACCTCTTCATCAGAGACAATCTTTCGAACCCTAAGAAATTGACTTCTAGGGAGGGCTTTAAATAAAGAGGGAGGATGGGCACTATCGTAACATAAAAGACTGTTACGATCAGTTTCTTTTCTATACAGGTCAACTTGTAAACCAGATTTAGATTTAATAATTCTTGTGTCCAGAAATGCTATGCTTTCTTCACTCCATGTTAGCTTAAATCTAATATGATTAGTAGTGATATTCAGATCGTTAACAAAAGCCACTAGGGATCCAACGTCGCCCAACCAAATGCCGAAAATATCGTCGATATAGCACCACCAACAGGCGCCATATCGAATAAACAAATCATGGGAAAAAATAAATTTCTCTTCATAAACATTCATAAAAATATTAGCATAATTGGGGGCGATGTTGGATCCCATGGCTGTAGCTTGTATTTGCAAGTAATAGTCATCTTCCAGTAAGAAGTAATTGCAATATAGGACAATTTCAAGCAAATGGATGAAAAAAATCAACCTGGATGGAATTATACTTACTGTCATTACTAAGCATAAGTTTAACAGCACCCAAACCACTTTCATGGGTTATCGATGTTTACAAGCTTTCTACATCAAGGCTGAATAATAAGTATTTATCAGTAGAAAGATTCAATTTGTCAATCTTCTGCAAAAAAATCACCCGTATCTTTTATAAATGAAGTGGATAACTCCACATAAGGCCTTAATATTTTATCCAAGAAGATTGAGACATTTGTGGTGACTGAGCCATTACTAGTAACGATGGGACGGCCAGGGAATTTATTAGCATCTTTATGAACTTTCGGGAGAGTGTACAGTACTGGGGTACGAGGGTGTTCTATATTCACAAATTTAAATACTTCTTTATCAATTATATAATTAGATAAGGCATTACAAGAGATACATTTAATTTCCTTTTGTATCAAAATTACAGGATTACAAGAAAGTTTTTTATAAACATGTGTAGCACTAAGCTGTTCTCTCATTTCATCAATATAATATGATCTATTCAAGTCCACAATAGCACCGCCTTTATCTGCTCTTTTCAAGATTATATCTGTTTTAGATTTAAGGCTATTTAAAGCTTCATTATCAGCTTTTGTGAAATTAGATGAATTTCTATGTTTCTTATTAAGATTGCGCTGCAGGAGTTCCACATCATTATTAACGAGACTAATAAAAGTCTCCACGCTGTGGTTGTTTTGTGGAGGAGTATAGGAACTCCTGTTGTTCAACCCCAAATCCTTCAACTTAATATTAGATGCATTGTTAACAATATTTATACCATCTTTATTAAAACCCATGGTTTTTAACCTTATGTTTCGGAAGAAACAATATAGATCTTTCTGCAGCTGGAAAAAGTTGCAATTTCTGTCGGGACAGAATGTTAAGCCCTTCTTTAGTATCTCAGTCTCTTTATAGGTGATATCAGTCCCGGAAATATTAAGTAAATTATCAGTCTGAGTGTCAGATGTCAATACTTCTTTGGTTGTACGGGTAACAGATTTACGATGTTTCTTACCCCCTCTGTGTGACTTCTGCTTACTTAATGTTTTGTCGAACGGAGCTGGCGAGTTGTTTTCTCCTTTATAGGCTGGATTTTTGCTCCTTCCACGCTCCCATCTGTATCCGAGTCCCCCTGGGACTGCTCCAATGATCCCCAGCTGCTATCGCTCCGTGCTAACCCACGGCCGCAGCGTCAAGGTTTACCGGAAGTGCCCCATCTGAAGGATCCTTCCGGGTCATACCACCATCTGTACACTCTACCTTGAGTGTAATCCGCCTCATCCCTTGCAAATTTAGTTCTCTTCCGTGCTTCAATCACTTTCTTTAGATCAGCGACAGTGGTATTAACTTTAGATAGTACTTTATCAGCATCCTCTGGTGGTAAGTTGTTTTTAATATCACACTCCATCTCCGTTAATTTTTCCTACTGTTCAGCTAGCTCCTTGTTCAAACAATCTACAGTCAGGACCATAAGGTCCATTGAGCATTTGTTTAAGATTTGCTCAAATCTATCACAGTAGGCTTTGTTCTTTGCCATCAAAGTAGGGCGTGCACCCATCCGTAGGCCTCTGGGAATCCTTTTTACCCGGTGATATTCGGCAAGGGTAGCTGCGTGCAGGTCATAAGATAACTTTTTCTTAACAAGCTTCTCATAATCTTTAGAAAGTGACTCAGTTGGCACCGTTTTTAGAAAGTCTCTGGGTCTCTTGGTAAGGGTAGTAATTCTTGCTGCTTCCAAATCAGTGTAGGAGAAAGTCTTAAACCCTTTTGTGTTTTCCATTTTTGTAGTAATGTAAATATACACTCTGATTCCCACACCATGCACGGGCTAGTGGTAAAACTATACTAAATAACAAAAGAATGTCCAGCATGGAGGGTACTGTATGCACACCACAGGAGCACCACAAAACTCCTCAATAAATCAACAATAAATCCAGAATGTTGCAGCAAAACAGGAATTTATTATAAACACACAAGGGAACAGCAGAGCAACGTTTCAGGAGTAATCCCTTTGTCAAGCTGGTTTTACACTGTTCAAAACGTTAAGGTGAAATACCTATTTCAATAGGTTACGTCCATGCGGTCTGACTTTGGAGTGCTGTCAGTAGCTTCTTCAAATGCCGAGTATCGGACGCTTTACCTTTCACTTTCCTTCTGTAAATCCTTTTGTTGCGGTGGCAGTAGCGGTTATGCTACGTAAGTCCTTTAGCAGCTTTAGACGGGTCTTTGGAGTGTCAGCGTGGGACCGGATCCACAGTGGTCCCAGAAGGAGAATGAAAGGTAAAGCGTCCGATACTCGGCATTTGAAGACGCTACTGACCGCACTCCAAAGTGAGACCGCATGGACGCAACCCTTTTTTAATATAGGTATGTCACGTTTCACAATAACATCATCTACAGTGCACTGTAAACCAAAATACCAGGTATTTGGCTGTAAAGCTGAAGACTCACATTGATTTATTTGCCAATACTAGTTCACATTGAAAAAAAACTGTGAAAACTAGGACAGATTGCAACATATTAAAAGCAACATAATTACAAAAGGAAATACGACTTAATCAAATAACTTGTATCTTTATCATATACAATATTGATACAGTTATAAGACGTTACCTCTGACATCCACAAATCTGTATAGCATTTCGATTTATAACATAGACTGTGTTTTTGCATTAATTTCATGCATTATTAACATCATTAGATGTATTAGCCACAATTTACATATCCTGTTACATGAGCAGATAACATCCAACATTGTATTAGCAATTGGTTTTAGATTATCCAATCCACTATTCAAGAATAACTTGTTTTAGCATTTATAATAGCAATTTTAATCAGAGAGTACTTATATAGAGAGTCTGATAGAAGCGCATAGGTTAAGTAACTGTATATAGATACAGATTGTCAACCTATAAGGTCTCTTTTTAACATATGTAATTTTTATTGTTTATGTCTCAACTAGATATAATATATATTGACATGTCTAGACAAAGTTTTTCACGTTGTTTGCAATATCTGTCTTTATGCATTGTTTCAATTGATATTGTAAGCTTACAGATATAGTAATAAATTCATTTATTTTATATATATTTTCTTGAGTATGGTTCATATATAACAGAAGTACACAGTACCCCCATTTTTTTTATATAAGATAAACACACAATATATAGTATATATATATATATATACATATATAATTTTTTTTTGTCTCTTTGACTCCTACAATTTGGGGAACCAGTAATTGTATATTGCGCCACCTTACCTCTGTATTTAGGTTGTAAGTGTCCCTGAATAGTAGAGTCTTCAGGGAGCACTTGAAGCTTTTAAAACTAGGGGAGATTCTTGTGGAGCGAGGCAGAGAGTTCCATAAAATGGGAGCCAGTCTTGAGAAATCTTGTAGACGGGAATGTGAGGAGGTAACAAGAGAGTAGGAGAGTAGGAGATCATGAGCGGAGCGAAGGGGGCGGGAGGGAGAGTATCTGGAGACAAGGTCTGAGATGTAGGGGGGAGCAATGCAATTGAGGGCTTTGTGTGTCCGAGTGAGAATTTTGTGTTTAATCCTGGAGGCAAGAGGAAGCCAGTGAAGGGATTGGCAGAGAGGTGCGGCAGATGAAGAGCGACGTGCAAGGAAGATGAGCCTGGCAGAGGCATTCATTATGGATTGTAAAGGAGCTAGGCGGCAGCTAGGGAGACAAGAGAGGATAGAGTTGCAGTAGTCGAGGCGGGAAAGGATGAGAGAGAAGATTAAAATCTTTGTTGTGTCTTGTGTAAGGAAATATCTAATTTTAGCGATGTTTTTAAGGTGGAAGCAGCAGGCTTTAGCCAAGGACTGAATGTGAGGAGTGAAAGAAAGATCTGAGTCAAGTGTGACCCCAAGACATCGGGCATGTGAGGTTGGGGTAATGATGGAGTTGTCAACAGTTATAGAGACATGGGGAGGGGTGGAGATTTTTGACAAAGGGGGGAAATAAGGAGCTCGGTTTTGGAGAGATTTAGCTTGAGGTAGTGAGAGGACATCCAAGATGAGATATGAGAGAGACAGTTAGTGACACGGGTTAGCAAGGAAGGAGATAATTCTGGTGCAGAGAGGTAGATTTGTGTATCGTTGGCATACAAATGATAATGAAACCCGTGGGACTTTATTAAGGAACCTAGTGAGGACGTGTAGATTGAGAAAAGAAGGGGACCGAGGACAAAGCATTGCGGTACCCCAACAGAAAGAGGTAACGGGGCAGAGGATACCCCAGAGAAGGCTACACTAAAGGTACGGTTAGACAGATAGAAAGAGAACCAAGAGAGAGCTGTGTCACAGATGCCGAAGGATTGGAGGGTATGGAGCAAAAGAGGGTGGTCGACATTATCAAGGGCTGCAGACAGATCAAGGAGGATAAATAGTGATGTCGCGAACCTAAAATTTTCGGTTTGTGAACGGCGGACTCGAACTTCCGGTATTGTTCGCGAACCGCCATTGAATTCAATAGGCAGGCGAACTTTAAAACCTACAAGGACTCTTTCTGACCACAATAGTGATGGAAAAGTTTTTTCAAGGGTACTAACACCTGGACTGTTGCATGCTGGAGGGGGATCCCTGGCAAAACTCCCATGGAAAATTACATAGTTGATGCAGAGTCTGCTTTTAAGCCATAATGGGTCTAAATCAACTAACATTCCCAAAGTGGCTGTCTCAAAACATCCCGGACAGAAGATAGATTGATAGTGATAGATAGGATAGATAGATATACATAGATTGATATTTAGATAGAATCGATAGAAGAGAAATAGATAGATTTGTTAGATATATAATTACCCTAATAAATTCTAATAATCAAACATGCGTTCTTGGACCCAACTAGCTTGTGTTAATTAGTACTTTTCTTAGCACTTTAATCCCTGTTCCCCCCCCCTATCGGGGGAGTTCTATATGGCCTGCCAGATTACCCTGAAAAATTACAATAATAAGACATGTGGTCTGCTACCTATTTTAACGAGGTTGTGTTTTAAGTACTACCATTCTTAGCACTTTAATCTCTGTAACTCCCCCTATTTGGTGAGGTCTATACGGCCTGGATGATTACCCATACAAAATATAATAATAAGACATCTGCTCTTGGTCTGCGACCCATGGTAACTATGTTGTGTTAATTAGTAATGTCCTTCGCATTTTAATAGCTGTTACTCATACTCACCCTATCGGTGGAGGTCTATATGGCCTGCATGATTACCCTTACAAAATATAACAACCAAACATATGCATAGAAAAGTGCAATTCAAAGGCACGAGCAAACTGAGGATTAAGATCATCAACAATCAAGATTTTTTTAATTTTAATTAGTAACTATACTGTGACAAAAAATTAGGATTGGTGTAAATAGTTGGCAAGACGGCCTGGCACAAAAGGATGGCAGGCAGGAGGTAGATGCAATTCAAGGACACTAGGAGACTGATTACTGACAGTCTAAACAGTGATGATTGACAATTTTTGCAATACTGTTAACAGAAATATGATTGCTGACAACAATTGGCTAGGTGGGCCTGGCTCACAGCAGGCTGCAAGGCAGGAGGAAAGTGCTATTCAATGGCACCAGCAAACTGAGGATTCAAATCACAGCAACTATTACCAAAAATTTTAATTTTTAATTATTAAAAAAAAAATTAA
The DNA here is from genome assembly GCF_027579735.1 of Bombina bombina. Lineage (NCBI taxonomy): Eukaryota > Metazoa > Chordata > Amphibia > Anura > Bombinatoridae > Bombina > Bombina bombina. The sequence goes on along the minus strand of NC_069499.1, from coordinate 1,113,244,577 downwards.
TAACTATACTGTCTGACTGTGACAACAATTATGATTGGTGTAAATAGTTGGCTAGACGGCCTGGCAGAAAAAGGCTGGCAGTGGCAGGCAGGAGGTAAATTAAATTCAATGGCACTAGGAGACTGAATATTTGCAGTCCAAAAAATTATGATTTTTTTTTTATTATTACTGTTACAAGAATTGTGATTGGTGCTACTAATTGGCTACTTGGGCCTGGCAGACAGGCTGGCAGATATGAGTCGTGGATGGTAGGTAGGGCAGCAATTTAACACAGTATGCTGTGTAAGTGACAAAAACACAGGACTGATAGAAAATTAAGTTACATTACACTAGCAAAATATTTGAAAATTTTAGATTTTAATATTATGCAAAGAAAAAACAGTGGGTATAAGGTGCGCAAATCTACCCCTGCACTACACACTAATCTGCTCCCATAAAGCAGATAATCAAAGAAAGGTACAAAGAGAAAAGAGGTGTGTGTATGCGCTAAACAGCTACGGGGAAAAAAAAGTTTTGCAGTCCTATAATATTTCTTATAAATAAGTGTGTTAGGGATGTGTAATACAAAACCAATAGGTTGGAATATTAATAATCTTCTATAGATGTATCATATAATATGGCTATTCATCTAAGAATGAATCTAGTAATAAAAAACAGGTTTAGCAAACATAAGATTTATTAATCTCAAATTAAAAAGATATATTAATCTAGATAAAACATACATATAAACATATATGATTAGATGTTAATATGACCGGTCATACGTTAGTACAAATCAACAAAAATTACAATATAAAATCCTGACGATATAAACTATAAAAGTATAAGTTCAACTAAATCTAGAGAATTATAGAGTGGTTGCTATATATATGAATAAATCCACCTTTGTAGTACTGACACAAAAAGGGAGTGCAGTAAAAATATAAGTTCCAATGTGTTGGTATAAAAAGTTCCGTTTTTGTAATACGCTTATTTTAAATATATGGCAAAGTTCCGTTATAGGAAAAAACAACTGGTGTTAAAGTTCCGTTATAGGGAACTAACTGGTGTTAGAAACAACATATAGGGATAATGTTGTATTAGTTCCGTTATAGTTCCGTTCCGGTATTCCAAAAGTTCATACAAAGGGTATAAAATAAAGTATTTTCCTTAAAAGTTTAAAAGTTACCTCTGACTTCCACGCTGTGGTGCCCTTACACCTCTATAGTGCCTACCTGCTCTTGTCTCGAGCTGAATCCTCCGTCTGGGTATGGCACAGGTGTCCAAAGCGGCTTCCAGCAGCTGGTAACGTCAGGAACGTAGAATGCGTGTCAAATGTAGGTCCGGTTAAGGATATGAAACTCTGCGCAGAGTACTTTAAAAGTTGACAAAGTAGTTCCCACGAATCCTTTGTAATCCTTGTAAATAATACTTTCTTATCACTTTTTGATTAATAGTCTAGCTCCATCAACGCGTTTCGCCATGTTACATGTACATATATTGACAACTCAATTCCCGATTGACCCCCTCATATGGTTATTACACAAGCCCCCCTCAACACTTAAATATAAACCTTACTTACACCTTCTCAACATCATGACCAATGGGGTTAAAGTATTGATAGCTAAGAACTGGAAGAGTAGGGAGGTCCCTTCTATGAACATGTGGATCACAAAAGTTACGGAAATACTAGAACTGGAGGAATACTACTTCCTCAAAAATGACAAAATGGACTCCTACGCGGAACTCTCCCAACTTTGGTCCACTTACATCCAAAATAAACACAAGGGCCCCAGTTAGCCCCCCCCCCCCCCCCCCCCAAAAAAAAAATAAAAAAAAATCAGTCAGGTTATTTCCCATATATTACTTCTGCATAATATGCTAGCAGGGGAACTTAAAAAAGTCTCACACCCATCACACTTTTGTTCTGTGCGCGGGCGGAGCGGGGGCGTTCAGCCCCTGTTCATGTAAATTGTTTTGTATTTAAATTCTTAATTTCCAAAAAAGGATATTCAGGGCAATACCCTTGGTAGTTACCTCCCAGCTCCTTGCGATCCTACAACAGGACTCTATCATAGACTTTTTAACAAAACTTGATATCGCAGAACACTCTGAATGGACACTCTGGGAGGACCTGCCACTTTGTGCCGGTATCTTTATCCTTAAAAATAACAGCTGTTGTTGTATCTGGCGATCTGGAGCTGCGTCTCCAACCTTTTGTAACCTCACTTTCTTTCTTACAATAAAGCTGTTTAAAAAAAAAAAAAATTAAAGAATAATAATGCTAAAGCTACAGCTAGACACCTATATAATATTTCATACATTTCAACATGTAACAGGCTTTCTATTGAAAATTATACTCTATAGGTAGTAGATGCTGGATACTTGACACCTATAGTTCCCAGCTTACTGTGATAAAATGGTATGGAGTATATGGTAGGCTTTCTGGGACCAGGATTTCCAACTAATTGGTCACCATATAGAACATATTATAGGTCTTATTATCCTATTAGGCGTTTAATATAGTGCAAGGGCTTGACACAAACCTGGATAGTTAACTAAATGCATTCAGGCATAGGGCAGTTTCTCTTATGTGATATCATGCTTGTCTTTTTTATAGCAACTCCGGCCGCGAGCCGCTAGATCCAAGGACAAAGTTATGTGAACCCTAGAATATGACAGCCAAACCCTGTCAACATGTATTTATAATATATAGGACATATCAACCTGGGCATATTGTGATGCTGTATTGCAACACTATAAAGACAGGATTCACTATGGTGCTTAATATATGTACACATCTCTTTTTTACCCTGTCAAAGTATTCAGCAAACAGGAATATGGTATAAAACATTATAATGTTACAACAACAAAAAAGCAAAAAAATCAAGTAATCCAACAGTGTTTGAACATATTACTGTGTGTTAGAGTCTTTTACTGCTTAGCCCCAAGATTTTGTGAGCATAACAATGCGTGCTATAGTAAAGTCCTGGTGGTCTTGTGTCGCATCAATAATATAGGCAGTCCAATATGATATAAGGAGTGGCAGACGTGGACGTTTAGGCCCGATGAAGTTATCTGGTATAAGTAAGTTTTTATTTTTATCAAAGGCAATTTCCAACAGGTGACCTGTAGCCTCAAAGTAGTCCAGCGAGGCCGCAAGCCCCGAAGATACTCTCACCACAGACCCGGTTTTCCAGGGGCCACCCCCAAAACCCCACCGAACCGATACCTGTGGTGTGGATGTTGTCGTCTGCCAGAGCCTCCCCGCTATGCTAGATGAAGCTGATTTCACTTGTATCGCTGGGCCGCTCCTCTCTGAGGTTTGTGGGCTGTTTGGCCTCTCCTCGTTTGCCCGGTTATATTGTAGGTAGTTAGATGGGAGAATATCAGTGCCAAAGCATATCTTCTGTAGCTCCGGCCTCTCCGGGCATGTCTTCAGGGCTCTATAGTTAGTCGTCAAAGAGCCATTCATAAGCAATTGGTCTTGCGGGGCTTTTTCAATTAGGCGTAAGCAAAGCTCTTCAAATTTGCGCCAATGTGGTTTGTTAAAGATGTCTTGTATGTCAGCTTCCTCCGTAGCAGCCATTTTAGATACCAGGTGACGCAGGAGTTTATTTTATTCGTTCGAGTGATGCTGTATACTTAAGTCCTCTAAGGTCGGTCAAAGCTTAGTGGTAGTAAATGCAGATATTCGGTTTAGTGATTTGGTGTGTCCGGCTGTAGCTAAATACCTCGGACTCCCGAGGGGGATGGCGCTGCCTATTAGGTGCCGCCGCACTAGGCCTTCGTAGTCTGATTTCGTGCTACAGCTTCAAAAATACAGCTTAATTTGGTGATATAGTATGCTACTGAACAGTAGTTCAATACCAGATATAAAGTTGGGTAATTAGCTGTAGTAGGATTCTCTGAGTCGGCGGATTAGGAGAAATTCAGCTGGAGCTCCAAAAAGTGTGACCGATCCGATCACTGTTCAGACACGCCCCCCTGCACTCCCTTTTTGTGTCAGTACTACAAAGGTGGATTTATTCATATATATAGCAACCACTCTATAATTCTCTAGATTTAGTTGAACTTATACTTTTATAGTTTATATCGTCAGGATTTTATATTGTAATTTTTGTTGATTTGTACTAACGTATGACCGGTCATATTAACATCTAATCATATATGTTTATATGTATGTTTTATCTAGATTAATATATCTTTTTAATTTGAGATTAATAAATCTTATGTTTGCTAAACCTGTTTTTTATTACTAGATTCATTCTTAGATGAATAGCCATATTATATGATACATCTATAGAAGATTATTAATATTCCAACCTATTGGTTTTGTATTACACATCCCTAACACACTTATTTATAAGAAATATTATAGGACTGCAAAACTTTTTTTTCCCCGTAGCTGTTTAGCGCATACACACACCTCTTTTCTCTTTGTAGATTTTAATATTAAAATTATGTTAAGAAGTGCAATGCACATATGACTCTATGAGTGGTCGCACTGGCTGGCTGCTACGTAGGGCAGCAATTATAACAACAGTATGCTGTGTAAGTCAGATAGACAGTTAGACACAGGCCTGATAGAAAATACAATTAGATTACACTAGCATAATGATTTAAAGACTTTTTTTTGGAAATTTTAAGAAAAAGGTTAAGCACATACATATGAGTCGTGGCTGATGGCCTTGGAAGGGCAGCTATTAAAAACAGTAGGCTCTGTATGTCGGATACACACATGCCTGATAGAAAATACTATTAGATTACACTAGAAAAATGATTGAAATTATTTTTCGGGGGGGGAATTAAAAAAGGTTAAACACATATGAGTCGTGGCTCATAGACTAGGGAGGGCAGCAAGTAAACACAGTAGGCTCTCTATGTCAGCAAAACACACAGGCCGGATAGAAAATTATATTAGATTACACTAGCAAACAAATTTAAACTTTTTTTTTTATATATTAAAATTAAGGTGAAAGAAAAATAGATATGAGTGCTGGGTGGCTGCCTGGCACAGACCAATTAACCAAAAGACTGAAAAAAAAAAGAGGTATATTAATGCTGAGTGAGCCTGACAGACACAGGCATGATAGTAAATGTAATTAGATTACACTAGCAAAATATTTTTATTTTTTTATTTTTTTTTAATTTAAAATAATGTTATAAACGGATATTAACACTGGTGGCTGCTGGCTGGCACAGAGCAATGAACCAGAGTATATGCTGTGTGACACTGGCCTAATAGAAAATGAAAAAAAATTACACTAGAAAAATAATTATATTTTTGGGTTAGTTAAATTTAAACTAATGTTGTTAGGGAGATATCAGTGGTGGCAGTAGTCACAGCATATGCTGTGAGCCTTAAACACACAGCTGAAAGCCAGGCAAATGCTAATAAAAAAAAAAAACGAAAAAAAAACAAAAAACGGCACGAAATATAGCCCTAAAAAGGGCTTTTTGGGGTGCTGTGCTTGCAGCAGAGATGAGTGGAGTCCTTCTGGACTGTAAATACACTAGCCTAGCTATGTTTTTCCTATTAATGTCAGGAGCAAAAACACAACACGTCCTCTCATTAAAAAAGCAAGGTCGTTATGAGTCTAAAATGGCGGATTCCGAGTAGCTGGGAGTGTCTGTGAGGGAGTGTCTGATGTTGATTGGCTCTAATGTGTCAGGCGGCTGTGACATAAAGGGTCAAAGTTTCCACAATGATGACACATAGGGGCGGATCGAACATCGCCATGTGTTCGCCCACAAACGCGAACGCGAACAAGCTATGTTCGCTGTGAACCGTTCGCGGGCGAACAGTTCGGGACATCACTAAGGATAAATAGAGAGAAGTGGCCTTTTGATTTTGCTGTAAGTAGGTCGTTGGTAACCTTAACAATTGCTTAATCTTTTTAAGCAACAATACTTCTCTTTACTACTCTTTCCTCTAACCCAAAATGTCTGTTTTCCACATTCAATACTCTTCTCCGCCCACCCCCACCTCCTAATACAAATTCTCTCTCAGCTCAAGATTTTGCCAGCGACTTCAATAACAAAATTGACTCCATCAGAAATGAAATCACCTCTCAACTTACTACCAATCTCCCACCCCCTCAAAAGCTCACAATCATCCAAAACCCAAATACCCTTAAATTTAGCTCTTTTGCCCCTGTTACAGAGGAAGAAGTTTCTGCCCTTATACTGTCCTTCCACCTCACTACCTGTCCCCTCGACCCTATCCCCTCACATTTACTCCCCTCCCTCTCTTCTACCCTCACCCCCACACTCACACACATTTTCAACCTCTCCCTCAGCACTGGTATATTTCCCTCATCTCTAAAACATGCACTGGTCACACCTATCCTCAAAAACCTTCCCCTGATCCAACCTCACCATCCAACTACTGTCCTATTTCCCTACTCCTTCTTGCATCAAAGCTCCTTGAAAAGCTAGTCTATCCCATTTCCTTACACTATACTCTCTTCTTTACCCACTGTAAGCTGGATTTTATCCCGATCACTCCACAGAGACAGCAATTGTCAAGGTTACCCATGACCTACTTACAGCAAAATCCAAAGGCCACTTATCTCTGCTCATCCTCCTTGATCTGTCTGCAGCCTTTGATACTGTTGACCACCCTCTTTTGCGCCAAACCCTCCAATCCTTCGGCATCTGTGACACAGCTCTCTTGTGGTTCTCTTCCTATCTATCTAACTGTACCTTTATTGTAGCCTTCTCCGGAGCATCCTCTGCCCGTTACCACTTTCTGTTGGGGTACCTCATGTCGCTGTCCTCAGTCCCCTTCTCTTTTCAATCTATACATGATCATTAGGTTTCTTAATAAAGTCCCACGGGTTTCAATATCATTTGTATGCCGATGACACCCAAATCTACCTCTCTGCACCAGACCTACCTCCTTCCTTACTAACCCATGCCACTAACGGTCTTTCTCATATCTCATCTTGGATGTCCTCTTACTACCTCAAGCTAAATCTCTCCAAAACTGAACTCGTTATTTTTCCCCCTTCTTCCAAAATCTCCACCCCCCAATTTTCTATAATTGTTGATAATTCCATCATTACCCTTACTCCGCATGCCCGATGTCTTGGGGTCACACTTGACTCAGACCTTTCCTTCACTCCTCATATTGAGTCCTTGGCTAAAGCCTGCCACTTCCACCTTAAAAACATCTCTAAAATTAGCCATTTCCTTACACAAGACACAACTAAGCTTTTAATCCACTCTCATCCTTTCTCGTCTCGATTACTGCGTCCTCTCTGGTTTACCTAGCTGCCGCCTAGCTCCTTTACAATCCATAATGAATGCCTCTGCCAGGCTCATCTTCCTTACTCGTCGCTCTTCATCTGCTGCACCTCTCTTCCAATCCCTTCACTGGCTTCCTCTTGCCTCCAGGATTAAACACAAAATCCTCACGCTTACATATAAAGCCCTCAACTGCACTGCTCCCCCCTACATTTCAGACCTTGTCTCCAGATACTCTCCCTCACGTCCCTTTCATTCTGCTCACAATCTCCTACTCTCCTCCTCTCTTGTTACTTCCTCACACTCCCGTTTACAGGACTTCTCCAGACTGGCCCCTATCTTGTGGAACTCCCTGCCTCGCTCCACAAGACTCTCCCCTAGTTTTAACAGCTTCAAGTGCTCCCTAAAGACTTTACTATTCAGGAATGCATACAACCAACACTAACCTTTCCTAACTCCATTGCTTTCCCCTTGAACCCCTTAGCATGTAAGCCTATGAGCCCAGCTGTTTGTAGATCACCTTCACAAGAGCCGACTAAAACAGTGCAACTCTTGGCAGGGCCCTCTACCCATTTGATCCCTATAAATGTTATCCTGCATACCAACTATGTTTATAGTGCTGCAGAATCTGTTGGTGCTCTACAAATACCTATTAATAATAATAATAATAAAATGAAAGTCAATATTAATCTATAGTTCAGACAGAGTGTCATGCAATTTGTAGTGAGTTTTAAACAATCTATGCCATAGGTTTTCAAACCTGTCCTCGGGCCTCCCTAACAGGCCATATTTTCTGGATTACCTTGGGTAAGAACAGGTTAATAACATGTTTACTAATCAACTGATTATTTAACCTGTGCTCCAGTTCATATATCCATTAAATCTGGTCTGTTAGGGAGGCCTGAGTACAGGTTTGAAAACCCCTGATCAATACCAGCCTTGATCATTTGCTTTTGTGACAAGGCCTGTGCTTCTGGACCTTTGATTCCTGCTACCTTGAAATCAGTGGCAGTTCTAGTTCTATTTGGGTGGGCAAATAAAGGTGGGGAACATATAATACATGGGGACCTTCACAGCTCAACGGTGGTGCTACATTTATGTTTGGAGGTGCATAGCACCCCCATAGAATTGCCACTGCTTGCCTGTTATCTGCAGCATGACTTGATGTTCCTGCTCTTTTGTGCTGCTTGTAGCTGCAGTTATGTCACTGCTGGGGCCACATCTGCATTAGAGTTGCTAGTGTCCTTGAGTCTGTATTGCAGTGCTTTCCAAACTGTGTGCCGTGACACATTAGTGTGTCGGCGGCAGTGTGTAGGTGTGTTCCTGCTTCAGCACAATTTTTTTAATTTAAAAAAATTATTTTTGGTTTCCAACTTTCCGCCTGCTTCGCCTGGTTTACACGTGATTGATACCTAGTGGGTCACAGATCATCTTAACCTATTGGCACAGCTTAGCGGGAACTGAAACTATTCCCATTGGCGGCACATTGGCTCCTGCACGTGTAGACTCCTGAATTGGCTTGTGACTGCACATGTAGTGAGTGAGTGGGACAGCAGTGTGTTTGCAGCGCAGGCAGTAGTCGGTCAGACTCGCAGAGCTCTGAGGGCAGCAGCTTAAACGCTGAGTCAAAGTGTTTTGGTTTTTTTTTGCAGCTAGCTCCCAGTAGTGCATTGCTGCTCCTGCTCTTGATATATGGATAGGAAGTGGAAGCTTAAAAATGCTTGATGATGAAATGTGAGTGTCTTTATCTAATATCCCACCAAATATTCAGAAATTGTGTTCAACCCATCAACCTCATACATCACATTAAAATAGTAAGTAGCTATTGGTGTTATTAAACTTTTTTAATTCTTGCACATACATACTGTTACTTGTAAATACATTTCATTATTATATAATTTATGTATGTGTCCGTAGCTCTTAAAACAAGTTAGTTCAACCTCCTGTTTGCTAGTACAACTGAATTACAGTGTCGCAAAATGATGTAGGTCTAAAAAGTGTGTCACCAACATGAAAAGTTTGGAAAGCTCTGCTGTAGTGCCACTGCTTCTGCATATACAGCATATAACCTTCTACTGCTCCTGAGTCTCTGCAGCAATCCCTCTGTTCTGGTATATCCCACCACTTTTATTTGCTATGTGTTCATCCCCTTTGTTCACCAGTAAGTTGCCCTCAAGTAGTCATCTATACTGTGCTGCAACCATGTTAGCTAATCCTGGATAAACACTCTCTTTGGCCATGGCATCTGCTAAAATATCAACTTTAAACCCTTCCAGATTTTTTCTTTTCCTATTTTGCTAAAATAAAAGAGATTTCAATCTAAGTGACACAAACTCATAATCCTACTAATACCATTCCCTTTTGACATCCATGCCATGTTGTTTCAACTTCTGAAATTCTAATATTTTTCTCCACTGTGCGAATCATGAGGTAAAAGAAAAGCTAAAAAACTTTGCAATTCATATAATAAAAACATAAATTATGCTTGCCTGATAATTTCCTTTTCTTCTGATGGAAAGAGTCCACAGCTGCATTCATTACTCTTGGGAAATAAGAACTGCCCACCAGGAGGAGGCAAAGACACCCCAGCCAAAGGCTTAAATACTCCTCCCACTCCCCTTATCCCCCAGTCATTCTGCCAAGGAACAAGGAACAGTAGAAGAAATATCAGGGTGAAAAGGTGCCAGAAGAATATGAGGACGCCCCACATAAAATTACGGGTGGGGAGCTGTGGACTCTTTCCATCAGAAGAAAAGGAAATTATCAGGTAAGCATAATTATGTTTTTCTTCTTAAATGGAAAGAGTTCACAACTGCATTCATTACTTTTGGGAAAACAATACCCAAGCTATAGAGGACACTGAATGCCAAGACGGAAGGGTACAATAGACGGCCCATACTGAGGGCACTAGGCCTGGACCTCTCCCCAATAAAAAAATCCCGCCGAGAATGTATTAATTTTTTTTTTAAAGAAAAAGCCCCAAGGACACTGACTCACAGCTAGTCTAGAGCTAAACTAGAGAAATTGCAAAACAGACTCGACTGAGCCAACAGTCCACCAAGAGACACCGTCGCCAACAGACGGTCCCACACCTCTCAAACATCACAAATGTGGATACCAGCCGAAACCCCCAAGGGGACGAGGCAAAGGAGAACCGAGGAACTGAAAGGTCCCTTAATGCAAAAAAAGAACACCTCCAAGAGTGGGCCCAGGTCACAGAGACCCAAATGGACACAAACAGGGAAAGGAGGCAATGCCTATACAAGCAAAACCCGGGATAAGACCTGGCACAGAGACAGAACAGACGTCTCTCCAACATCCTGCAAGCATGGAATGCAACTGAAGTGGCAAAGTGTTCCCAGCGTCTGAACAGAGAATACCAACGTATTCAACCATGAAAAGTGTGTAATAGACTCAGGCGAAAAAACCCCAAGTATGAAAACACAGAGTCCATAACAGGACGACACAGGGGGTGCTTGCGAGGAAGAAGAGACAGTCAAGCAAGAAACAGACCGCAAAAGAAACCCCCAGACAGAGGGCACGCTCCAGGCAACCTAACCTGCCGGACCTACCCACAGGTCCCAAAAAAGGGAAACACAAAGCCTCCATCGAGGCCCAACGAGAAGGAGAGAATACCCTCAGAACTCAAAGGAAGAGTAAACCCACTTCTGAAATCAGTGGAGCAAGGTGAATGGAAATCTATATCCTAACAGACTGAGCTAACAGGATAGACTCAACAAGCTCACACATCCAAAGGAGACTGTGATCCGAACGCAGCATCTTAGACCGCTCGGTCATCCTGACCTGCAGACCCACACCCAGCTGGACCAACCCAGCCTCAGGGATCCAAGACAGGGGAACAAAAGAATCCTGAAACTGGTACAGGAACGAGCATAAAGATAGCACAGCCATCCCCACAGAGTACAAGTACAACCCGACTCTGAAAACAGACAAGGCCATAGACTTAAGGATCTATCAAAACAAAGGCCTAGCAAGTCTGACTTGGAGCCAGCAAGACCACAGGGGGAACCAATCCCACCTTTCTACCTCCCGACCAGGAGAAGCCCCAAAAAAGGACTCCATCTCCATAGGGAGGAGAATATCCCCGAAAGAAAAGGGGTGAGGCCGGAAGGGCAACAACTGTCCTCAAGGCCCGAAGCCACCGGGTAATGGGAAGATAAATCCCCAACACAAAAGTAATATAAAAGGACCCCCCTATAAGTAGCTTGCCAAGCAGAGGCACAGCCAACCCATTCACCTGCAAAGCAGGGAATCCACGGGTACACTAGCAAGCTGACCAGGGGAATGCAACCCTAAGGCGCACCAGAAATTGGACATTGAGCGCCAGCAGCTGGGTATGAACCAACAACCCTTAAGATGCAAGCCACACAGCTAACCACCAAATGATGGTGGCAAGGAGTTAAAAATACTCTGAAAACCTGACCAACCATGACCAGGTTAGGTAGATGGACCAAGGACACAGCCCAAGTTCCCACTACCGTGGAACACCCCGACCAGCCCTGAGATCCAAGATACCAAAACTACCCAATACTGGGTCAGGAAAAAAGCCAAGCGAAGCTGCAGCAACCGGAAGTCTCAGGGGAAAAAACAGGTCCTGGCACCTAATAGTTCAGGCAAATCTTAACCTAGAACATAACACCCCAACTGGCCAAAAAGCCAGACACAAGGGATATAGATGCATATCCAGAGAATCCGGATAGCGAGAAGAACTTGAAAGCCCCGACCAAAGGAAGGAACCACCCCTAGCTAAAGTCCAACGCTCCAAAGAGCAAGGCTAGAAGTCATATGAAGATACTTCTCAAAGCCTCAGAACAACCAAGGGATACCTCGAGGTAAAAAAAATCCTACTAGCAGGACTAGTCTCCCTATCACCTCCGCACAAGCAGAGGATACAAGGAAGAGAAATTAAAGGAACTAAGCCCACCCAGCTCCAGAAACCCTGAGCTAAACAAAGTCCCCACAGGGAACAACCATCACCCGGAAACACAAATCCCTAAAAGGAGATCCAACTCACCTGGAGACAATGGAAGAAGACCCAAACGTCTCTTATAACTTAGACAGACAGTACGCGTCAAAAAGTAAGAGCTGCATCTAGATAGAAGCATAAAAATTTGCATTTTTTTATGTATTTTTGTTAAACATTTCTATTAAAAAATCCAATTAAATGAAAAAAAAAATACATACTTTAATGTGGTTTACAAGCAAAGATGAAAACATATGCATAGTTTTTAAACACATAAGCAATATTCATACTTTTGTTTAAAGGATGTGTACTTTATTAAGGGTTTTATTTTAAATAAGCATGAAAATGTGTGAATGGCTTTAAGTGTATGGACACAAATTGTAAGTGAATATGTTTAAAAAATGTATGTTTTTGAATCTGCCTCATAAAAAGCAATATGTTTTTTTTTTCTTAGGTCTTATTTTTCTATGTATGATGTCAATGCTGCAACAGTTAGCGTTTAGCAATTAACTGTTACAAAAAGCCCTACTAATATATTATGTCAGCGAGAAATTAATGAGTTTTGTTCTAGGCCCCACTTCACATAAATCATATAATATTATATTTAAAACTCTGAAATGTATGTTATGAATGTAAACACTTGCTAGTTATCAACTCTAAAACTATTAGCTATATAAGTTTGCATGCTGTAAATAAACACATCTTTTTCTTACATTATTCAGATAGAGTGTACCATTTTAAAAAAAAAAGTTTCCCATGTAGTCCTATTATCAAATTTGCTTTGTTCTCGTTGCATTCTTTGTTGAAGAGAATACCTAGGTAAGTAGAATACATGTTGGAGCACTACATGGCTGCCACCTAATGCTCTTGCAAATGCGTAACAATATTAAAAGTATTCTTGCAGAATCCATGCCATTCGGACACCACAAATCGCAGGCGTACCCTCCAATGTACCTATACACATGCTACTACACAATGGCCAGATGCGCTCACAAGCAGAGATAGGCCAATCTATAGGCTCTCCATTTCACCTTTGGTTTCCATACCTGCAAGCTAGGCACGCTATCTTTACTAGCCCGCACAGAGCAAATCTCACTAGGCCATTAACACCATTTGAAGCCCTGTGCACGTACACCTCAATGTCTAAAGCACATATTTCAATAATTTATAAGTTATTAAGAGGTTCCTTTCCCGCCAAGAGACCTGCATATATCACCAGATGGGAGAAGGAGTTGGACATGTCGATGTCAGACGACCAATGGGATTGTATCTTTCTTGAAACCAAAAAGTCATCTCTATCATTAGCCTTAGTAGAAACTAATTTTAAGTTACTATCTAGATGGTACCTAACCCCTCATAGGCTCCACAGTATTTTCCCCAGCTCCTCTTCCCTATGCTGGAGGCATTGCGGTGAAGTTGGTACCCTCACCCATATATGGTGGAATTGTCCACGTCTTAGGCCATATTGGAACAATATAAACAAGCAGATCAGTAAGACACTGGGGATGCCCCTTGACCTCTCCCCTAGCTTAATCCTATTAGGTAATTTACCGATAGTACCCTGTCAGCTTAGGAAAAAACTTCTACATATTATGCTTAACTGTGCTAGGCGCCTGATACCAAGGTTTTGGAAGAAAGCAGAAATACCAACATATGGCATGTGGGTTAAGGAAGTGAATCATGTATTTGAATTAGAAAAAATACACTATATGTATATAGGCAAACAGGATTTTATAGCTGATGTGATGTTCTTCTGGGAGCAAAGTGTATGAGCCTGTCCTAGAGGTCCCGAACTGATTATGACCAAAATTTTATAAGGGTTTCGTAAATCTTTTCAATTTTTATTATTACTGTAAAGATTCCTGTTGGTTTATCTTGAAAGGACTGTGGTTATCGGTTTACCTAAGATGTCTACAAATATTGTGATTCAAAGTGTTGTTATTCCATGACCTATATTTAGCTATTGTTAATAATTGACACATGATTCAGTTGTATGTTATATGAGAAATTATTTCTTTGTTGAAAACAATAAAAAGATATATTGTAAAAAAAAAAAAAAGTATTCTTGCAAAACTGCTGCCAAATAGTGCTCAAGTCGTGTATGCTCCTGAGCCTACCTACCACCTTTCAATAAAGAATATTAAAGGGACAGTAAAGTCATAATTAGATATTCATGATTCAGACAGAGAATGCTATTTTAAACAACTTTCCAATTTACTTCTATTACTTTTTTTTCCTTCTCTTGTTATCCTTTGCTGATTGGTGGCTGCATATATACATACTGATTGCCATTAACTCAGCCATGTGTTCAGTTAGAAACCAGTAGGGCATTGCTGCTCCTTCAACAAATGATACCAAGAGAATGAAACAAATTTGATTATAGAAGTAAACTGGAAAGTTTTTTAAAATTGTATGTTCTACCTAAATCATGAAAGCATTTTTTTGGGGTTTCATGTCCCTTTTAAGAGGATGAATTAAATTTGATAATAAAAGTAAATTGGAAACTTTTTTTAAGTTGTGCAGTGTATCTAAATCATGAAAGAAAATATCTGGGTTTCATGTCTCCCAAAAATCTATAGGTCCAATGATCTATAAGTCTCCGCGCTAGCAAGATTATCTGAGAAGTTTGATCAGTATGGTGAGGTCTCTCAGCACATTTTAGCTTGATAGCTGTCTATCTGGCTATGCAGGGTTCTGGGTGTGAAGGAGAGCCACCGAAATTTCAATATAAAGTTCAAAAAAGCCCCCAAAGATTTTGGTGATTTCTCTCCATACTGGTGAGTTTTTGATCATCAGGACCTATATGTCATATACTTTCTCTTTAAGTGCAAAATTTTAATCAACTTTCTAATTTACTTCTATTATCAAATTTTCTTTGTTTTCTTGTTAACCTTTGTTGAAAAGCAGAGAGGTAAGTTCAGGAGTGTGCACGTGTCTTCAGCACTATATGGCAGTAGTTTTGCAACAATGTTATACATTAGCAAGGGCACTAGATAGCAGCACTATTCCCTGTCATGTAGTACTCCAGACATGTGCAGATATCTCTTCAACAAAGGATAACAAATTTGATATTAGAAATAAATTGAAAACTTTTTAAAAATTGTATTTTCTATCTGAATCATAAATTCCCTTGGATGTTAAAGAATATGATTAAGAGCTAGCTGAACACATCTGAGTCAATCATTAAAGGCATATATTTGCAGCCACCAATCACAACCTAGAACACAGTAGTGCACTGCTGCTCCTGAGGCCTACCTAGGTATGCATGCTTTATCCGAAACATGAAAGTCTAATTTTGACTTTCCTGACTCTTTAAAACTCATGTATCTCCATTCTGTTGGGAGGTATGTGCTTAAAGAGACACTGTAGTCAAATTTATTCTATGAATAATATGAAAAAGCAAATTTATTTATTTTTGTGTGTTTTTTTATTTATTGTGTTCATGAATAAAATTGTATTCATGAATTGGTATCTGAAACTTACTACATTTTATTCTTAAACTGGTTTCTGAAACCTACCCAATTTTATTAATAAACTTAAACATTTTGTTAGCAAAAGCTAAACTGAACACCTTGTCTGACTGCTGCTTCCTCTTTGCCGTGGTTACTATTGCTTGTTGTGACCATCTCTGAGACCCCCTTCAGCCTTGTGTTGTACTACATATTTTTGTAGGATTATGTTTTATTGCACACTTTTCTTTTCAGTTTGCCTTACAACAGTACCCTGGGGCTTCTAAATCGCTTGCCCCCACCAAAAAAATAAAAATAAATAAAAATAAATAAATCTTCTCAAGATGAAAGCAGAATGTGTGTTTTTACTGTATAAAAAAGGGTTTGCACCTAACAATAAGTTAATCAATAACTGTCATTTTATTGTTATGATAGTTAAAGGGGCAATGTATTCAAATAGTAAATTCCTGGTAAATGACTTGATGAAAATGAAACACCATAGCAATATGCAGGTTCAATTCTTCAACTCTCTCGCAAAATAGTTTTCATTTCATATATTGCCTAGAAACAAATGCCTAGGAAATGTGTAAAGATGATGTTATTCCATACATTGCCTAAATGTTTTAGGCATTCTATGCTACAGAATGCTTGAATTTCACACTTTGCTTGTAAGATACACATCTATTCAATGGTGTGATCTGTTTGTAGCACATTAATACAAAATGGAATGAACAGATTGTATTGGTGCATCGCATTGACCAAAAGGTTGACCCTGTGGGTGAAGTCGCTATACACAGCAGCAGCAGCATTTGTCTAATGACAAATCTAACCTTTAGTGTACAAACTTTATACACACAACACAAGCATAAACAGTTGCTCCTAAGACACAGATTACATGATTTCTGCATATAAAAAAAGAGTTAAACATACAACCAAGAACTGGCTTTTAAATAAAGTAAAATTAGCAAAAACAAAATGTTGCAAACATCATTAAAATGTAATATTGCTCCTGACACCCTTATCATGCTTTCATTGGTTCTCATACGGGGCCAAATATTTTCCTAAAACTTAGAAAATTAGGATTTGCTTAATTATCTGTTTCATGCATTATTTTTGCATGTTATGCCTCTGCTTATTTATTTTTTTTCTTATTTTTTTAAAATTTTGTTTATAGTTCTTTGGGTTTGTTTTTTTGTTGTTGTTGTGTTTTTTTGTCATAACATGTTAATGTTTTGTTGGTTTATATTTCTCTACAATTCTAGTATCCTGACAAATATATTGACATTTCTGGTTTCTGGGTATCTAATGAGCGTGATATGACTTAACATTTCTACCATTCTTTCTATTTATTGATTTAAATTTGGCAGTCAACTTTGAAGTTTTTCTATGGTGGGAATTTCTTTTTTTCACCGGTGGCCATCTTAGTTTTTGATCTTTGTTCAAGGTTGTTTAAGAAACAACATTTCATAGCAGCGCTAGTATTTATCACGCTAATTTGTTTTGGTTCTCTGCTGTTTTCTGAATATAGTTATGGTTTCTTGTGACTGTATAACTTGTCTGTTTCACAGGTACACAATGTCCAATTCTAGTCCATGTGGACCTTAAAAGGACATTAAAGTTATTATATATATATATATATATATATATATATACACATAATATATATTAGCAATTAATTACTGCTTTGCAAAATATCTATATACAAAACAAATGTTTTAAAAGCAATTAAATTATCACTTTACAAGTGTTTTGAAAAAATGCTTGGTAAGTCTGTTTATCTTATCTCTCCTAATTATGGGCAGTTAGGGCCTAGTTGTAAATGAGTATCATCCATGCTCTAAGCAATCACACTGCTGGTTTGACAATAAGCTATAATAGAGAATTTGCTTTTTATAGTGCAGAATTATATAACATTAATTAAGTGCTATAGTTCTAAAAGCCTTTTTTACCATTTAATATGTAAAAATTATGGCGCTTTTAAAGACCCGCTCTCTGCTCTCTGCTGAGCGGGTCTGTAATATTTAGTCAGTGACAGGAGCGAGCTGCACTTAGTGCTATGGTGCGGTCGGGCCGGGCTGTGACTATACAGCTGGCCCGATGCGCTGACTAAATATTACAGACCCGCTCAGCAGAGAGCGGGTCTGTAAAAGCGCCATAATTTTTACATATTAAAAGGTAAAAAAGGCTTTTAGAACTATAGCACTTAAATAATGTTATATAATTCTGCACTATGTGCAGAATTATATAACATTATTTTTAAGGTTTACTGTCCCTTTAAGTATGATAGTCCCTTTGTATTGGGAAAGAAGATCGAGGGGTTCATTTATTAAGCAGTGAATGCTGCATCAATGCCCCATCGTTTCTGGTCCCACAGAAACGGAAGGCTGCTCTTTAACTTAAAAGGTGGCGGACTGAAATCATCCGGATCCGATCGGGATGATTGAGGGCCCCTGCTAGCGGTCGATTGGCCACGCCAGTGAGCTGTGGGTGGCATTGCACAAGCATTTCATCAAAAATGCTTGTGCAATGTTAAATGCTGACAACGATTACTGTCGGCAATGAGCGAGGTCAAGGACATGATTTGCTACAGAGAATCATGACCGCTCGACCTTTGGTAAATCTTTTCTGTCTAATCAAGAAATAAATCTCTGAGGCAGTGAGCAAAGTATATCAAACTCCTATAAAAGGATAAATAGATTTTATAAGGTTTATATTGTAGAAACTATGTTTTGATACAACTTATTAACGTGTTAAAATGTTAATGTTATATTTCTTTAAGGACTGAAGGACTGATTCACTGAAAGCAATGCAGCGCAAGATTACAGCCTAGTAACCGCCTTGATAGCCTGCTAAGCCCTGTTTGCTAACTTATACAGCTTAGCGGTGGGGCGATCTTGTTAACAGAGTATATTGTCTTTATATCCTATATATTTTAATAAACCTTTTAAAATATAC
Source organism: Bombina bombina (assembly GCF_027579735.1). Lineage (NCBI taxonomy): Eukaryota > Metazoa > Chordata > Amphibia > Anura > Bombinatoridae > Bombina > Bombina bombina. The sequence continues at coordinate 1,113,225,959 of NC_069499.1, read as the reverse complement.
ATCTTGAAGCAGTGTTCCTGTAATTACTGGAGCAGCCGAGGGGCTTTAAAACCTATCTGTCTGGAAAGTTAGAGCTGAGTTATAAGCTCTGTAAAGTGTGAGTAAGACTCTATGAATAATCACAGTTTGTTTTCCTGCCAGTACTCACTATTGTGTGTATGTCTTTTCCTTTTAAGATACTGCGGTGGAGGAATTACCCCTTTGGCCTTAAAGGGACAGACCACTCTTTATAGGGACATACAAGTTTACTTTACTTTGCACTTCCAATATTTGCAGGCTTTAAGCAAGGCACTTATGGCTCCCCCCCTTTTTTTAATTACAGGAACAGTAAACACTAGCCATGTGCATTTGGAGGTTTCGTGTGTCACAGAATGCATAAAAAAGGTGGCCATTTACGGCATTTGGCCCTTTTCAGAGCTGGATTTCTGCTTGTGAAACGGAAAACACCAAGATCTGTGCGAATCCATATCTGTATGTGTTGCACTTTCATAAGAACAAAATCCGGCTCTGAAAAGAGTTGAACGCTGCGAGCATCTGCCTTCTTGCGCATTCATAGGCATCCAAAACCTCCAAATGCACAGACCTAGTAAACAGCTTGTAATTACAAGATAACCTTCTGTTGTCTTGCTGGGGAATAACATTCTATCCAGGTATAAAGATTTTAACCAAACTAACATTGTATAATTGTTTTTCAATAGCCAAACTCTACCCAAATCTGGACTTGAGTCTGCAGCTGACAAGGCTAGCCAAAGTCATATTGTTAGCATACAGCATTGTTTTGCAGCTGTTATCTGTTAAAGGAAAGATGTGTAGCGGGAGGAACCTTAAACAGACAGTGTAACCTACATTTTAACCCCCTTTAATTTGTTCTCAATGGTCCATTTTACATGCTGGAGTGTTTTACATTTTTTACAAATAGCTCCTTTACCATTATTTCAGCATTTTAAATAGTTCATTATTGCTGTGTTATCCCTGCCTGTACTGAAAGTTTCTATACTTAAAGGGACATTATCCACTAGATTTTTCTTTGCATAAATGTTTTGTAGATGATACATTTATATAGCTTATACAGTTTTTTTTTTTTAGTTTTTCTTATTTTTAAATAACATTGCTCTAATTTTCAAACTTCTAGCCAAGCCCCAAAGTTTTAGGAGAATACCAACGTATACCTACTCCCGCTTGCTCCTGTTTTATGCAGGGGGGAGTGTCTGCTATTTCCCACTTGCAGTGGGTGTTCCAGCTACCTTTTTAACAGAGCTAAACTGTGAGCTTCTAAGCAAGTTTTTAAATGGCTTTATACTGGATTTTTAGATCAGTGACTGTGCATATTATTCTTTATAGTAGTGTATATCACATGCAGTTATATGAAAATTGGTGTAATACTGTCCCTTTAAGTATTTGCTAAAAACGGCTATGTTAACATAGCTAGCAGAAGAAATTACACTCCCACTGTGAGGTAGGAGAGATAAGTAATAACATTTTAATTTTCAAGTATTGACTTTGGTTTACAGACAGATTTAATATAAAAAGCATGTGTGTGTACAGTACGTGATTAAATAAAGAGATCTGATTTTATTGCAAACTCAACCCATTTTAAACGGATGTGGTTTCAAAAAACAAAATCAGCTATTTCATATACAAAAATAAGCATAAATAGTCCTTTTTTTATACATTGTATACTCTGCAGCTGGTATAACATGTTATTGGAAACACATTAAAGGGACAAAAACACTCTAAGATGGTAATATAAAATGATACATTGTATATATATATATATATATATATATATATATATATATAACCTCTACAATATACTTTCATTATTTATTTTGCCCCCCTTTCCTGTAATTCCATTCTAAAATTGTGAGCATTTTAGTTCCTGTTAGAAATGGAAGTGCAGAACACATATTCCACACAGCCATTGGCTGCACACTCTAGTGACCTATTTATAACTGTCCCTAATTGGCCACAGAAGAGAAAGTAACCTAAGTTACAACATGGCAGCTCCCATTCTTTTATGATATTACAACTTTACACTTATTTTGTCACTATTTAAACAACTAACAAAGCTTTAAAAATACATCTACATGTTATTCTCAAACTAATCTTTTATTTGAATGCATCATTCTATCTGGCATTTATTTAGTGTTTAATGCCCCTTTAAGGGGAAACAATTTTACAGTACATTGTCCCTTTAAGAGGTCTGCATGATGCTTTTTAAGTTCTGAGCTAAATTACATGAAATGGGGCATAATAAAAAGTTGTTTTACTACACATAACTAAATCTTTTATATTGAAATATAAAGGAGTTTACTGTTTAATATGAAGTCTAGTTAACGTGATAAACAAAGCCAGGAATTAAGCAAAACAAACAACATAAGAAACGTGTCTGGTGCATGTGCACATCATGTGACATCTTCTGTAATGGTATTCAAATGTCAAACATAAGTGTTTCATGATTTTTTTTAACAAGTTTTACCATTTATATATCAAAGTCAAGAAATAAAGCATAGTATTGGGGTTTTGTCTTATGATAGAAGGCTTCTGGAAAGAAGTATTAAAGATAAGTAAGAAAATAATAATATTTCCTCTAAGAAGAATTTTATTATATGAAAAGAGGAAACATGGAGTTTTATCAATCTATGGTAGATTTAAGGGCTAGATTTATTAAGCCCCTACGGCAGCAAGTTCTCTCAAGAACTTGCTCGCCGTGATTTATCAAGCAGCGGTCACCAGACTGCTGCTTCCCTAACATCTACGCCACCTCTATTGTGGCGAAATTCAATCTCCTCGGTCGAGTCCGACCGAGGAGATTGACAGCTCCTGCCCGCGCGTGATTGGCTGTGCGCGTGCAGGGGGCGGGATTGCACGCGAGTGCAAAATTGCGCTTGTGTGCAATGTTAATTACCTGCGGGTAATTTCGCCCCGCAACAGGCGAGCTGAGGCGTACAGGGGCGCGTATACGCGCCCCTGTACACCTCAGCGTTGATAAATCTAGCCCTTAAGGGTAACCTATATATTCTAAGTATTACAGGGTTTAAAACTAATAAGAGTAGGCGCCCCAAGTCTGTGCATTTATATAAAATAAAACAAGTCAAATTATGTTTAATAGTCGACTGAAATGACTGAAGCTCACTGTAGGATACAATAATATTATTAATGTTTTTGTTTTTTGTTCTGTATATGTTTTATTATTTTTTTAAAGAAAAAAAGCATAGTCAATGTATAACAGACAGTTATGTTTTTTTAACATTTGCATCATTTTGTGACGTTCTGCACAACACCTCAACCTTCTATAACACATCTTACTTTTAGCAAACAAAACAAGCTCCTTAACCCCTTAATGACCACAATGTACCCTGTATGTCACTGGTCGTTAAGGGTTTTTTCAGGACATAATAGCACAAGTCTAGCAAGAACATGCTATTAATGCCCTCCCTCCAGCAGGCTTTGTGGAATAGAGCAGTCTCAACGCTGGTGGCAAGACTGCACTATAAAACAATCAAGTCCCAAAAAAGGGCTAGCGACATACAGGGTACGTTGCTGGTCCTTAAGGGGTTAAAATACAAATGAGATTAGCAACACACTAGCTTCTCCCAATAAAAAATGACTTTAGAAGTGGTGTCCTAATCCTTTTATACTCACAGGCAGTAGCAGTTTTATGGGGATGCAAAAACACCCCAATTATTTAGTCAGCATCCTTGTTATGTGAATCCACTCATTTGGATGTGCAGCCACTTCCAGCCTGTTCACAAACCATGGATCACTTGGCCATGCTCATTAAAGGGATTGGAAAATCAAAATTAAACTTGCATGATTCATATAGAGCATGGAATTTTGAGACACTTTTAAATGAACTTCTATTTTCAAATGTGCTTTGTTCTCTTGGTATCCCTTATTGAAAAAGAATAGGCACATATCCTACTCTAGTGGGAGCTAACTGCTGATTGGTGCCTGCACAGATTGATCTCTTGTGATTGGCTAACTAGATGTGTTCAGATAGCTGTCAGTAGTGCAATGCTGTTCTTTCAGCAAAGGATACCAAGAGAATAGAGCACATGTGGTAATATAAGTAAATTGAAAAGATGTTTAAAATGGTAAGTCATATCCAAATCATTAAAAAAGTGTTGAGGTTTCCTGTCCCTTTAAAGGAGCATAGAAACCAATTGTTTTTATTTCCTCATTCAGATAGAATCATGACATTTAAAAAAAGTTTCCAATTTTCTTATATTATCAAATTTCCTTTGTTCTCTTTGAATTATTTGTTGAAGAGAATACATAGGAGATTGTGTGCATTTGCATGTATCTGATAAACTATATGCAAGAATGCTTTTGAACACTAGATGGCAGCAGTGTAGCCACACTTAAAGGGACATGAAACCCAAAATTTGTCTTTCATGATTCAGATAGAGAATACCATTTTAAACAACTTTCCAATTTACTTCTATTATTTAATTAGCTTCCTTATCTTGTTATCCTTTGCTGAAAGTTCTATCTAGGCAAGCTCAGGAGCAGCAGAGAACCTAGGTTCTAGCCATTGATTGGTGGCTGCATATATACAGTATATCGATTGTGATTGGCTCACCCATAAGTGCAGTTAGGAACCATTAGTCCATTGCTGCTCCTTCAACAAATTATATATGAAACAAATTAGATAATAGAAGTAAATTGGAAAGTTGTTTAAAACTGTATTCTCTATCTGAATTGTGAAATATTTTTGGGGGGTTTTATGTCCCTTTAAATGGATATAAAACACAAACATTTTCTTTTGTGATTCAGACAGAACAAACGATTTTAAAAAGTTTCCAATTTACTTCTATTATCAAATTTGCTTCGTTCCCATGATATTCTGTGCTGAAGAGATACCTAGGTAGGCATCTGGAGTACTACGTGGCAGGAAATAGTGCTGCCATCTAGTGCTCTTGCAAATGGATAACATTCTTGAAAAACGACTGCCATATAGTGCTCCAGAAATGGGCCGTCTCCTAAGCATAAATCCCTGTTTGTCAACAAAAGATACCAAGAGAACAAAGACAAAATTGGTAATAGTAGAAAATGCAAAAGTTGTTTTAAATCACATGCTCTATCTAAAGCATGAAAGAAAAATTTTCTGTTTCATATATCTTTAACATTAAAAATATTCTTGGAAAACTGCTGCAATATAGTTCTCCAGTGCTGTGCACACTCCTAAACCTGCCTACCTGCTATTCAACAAAAACCAAGAGAACAAAGTTATTTTTTTAACTGCACACTCTTATCCGCAAAATGAAAGAAACCTTTTAGGTCTGTCTTTTCCCCTCTCCTGTTTTCCTTTCTAGAATTACCCCTACTCACCAGTAGACGCGTCTCTCTTTTGTTTCTATGGCATTTGTGACCACAGAGGAGCCAAATGCTGTTTGTGGCATCAATTTACTGAATAGTTAAAGGCACACGCAACTTAAAAATAAAAGGATATTGTACTCAGTCAAGTAGCGGGTAAGAGTTGATTGTATTTAAAGGGAAAGTCAACTCCAAAATGTGTATTGTTTAAAAAGATAGATAATCCCTTTATTACATTTCCCAGTTTTGCACAGCAAACATGGTTATTTTAATATACTTTTAACCTCTGTGATTACCTTGTATCTAAGCCTCTTCTGACAGCACCCTGATTATTTGGCTATTTATTTATTTATTATCTACTGACTTGCATTTTAGCCAATTACTCATAAATATCATCACGGGGGTGAGCACAATGTTATCTATATGGCCCACATGAACTAGCAGTCTCTTATTGTGAAAAACAAATAAAAAAGCATGTGATAAGAGGCTGTCTGTAGTGGCTTAGAAACAGACAGAAATTTAGAGGTTTAAATTTTATAAAGTATATTACTATAACAATGTTGGTTGTACAAAGCTGGGGAATGGGTAGTAAAGGCATTATCTATCTTTTTAAACAATAACAATGTTGATGTTGACTGTCCCTTTAAAGCTGATACAGGAACGCCCTTTAAAACTGCCTGGGGTCTCTTTCCCCCCTAGCCCCCCACTGGGAGGTTGATTTCTTATAATGCCTCCTGTTTGCATGCCACTGTTGCTGTATTTATTTTTATTATAAAATCACATGCTCTGATAGAATCATGAAACCTAAAAATGTTCTATTGTGATTCAGAGCATGCAATTGTAAACAACTTTCTAATTTACTTCTTTTATCAATGTGTCTTCATTCCTTTGGTATCTTTTTTTGAAAATCAGGAATGTATGCTTGGGAACCGGACCATTTCTGGAGCACTATATGGAAGCAGTTTTGCAAGAATGTAATCCATTTGCAAGAGCACTAGATGGCAGCACTATTTCCTGCCACTTAGTGCTCCAGATGCCTACCTAGGTATCTCTTCACCACAGAATACCATGGGAACAAAGCAAATTTGATAATAGAAATAAATTGGAAACTTGTTAAAAATGGTCTGCTCTGTCTGTATCACATAATATTTGGGGGGTTTCATGTCCATTTAATTTTGATTTTCATGTCCCTTTAACTCGTTCCATATAAATAACTCTAAAATCTGACAGCTGCAAGATATGAACCAAAACAGACTAATACTTGTCTGGTTATTGCTAATGGGGCTTCATTTTTATACATTTGAAACAGCCAAGTGCTATATCCCCTTTTGTCTAAATGAACGCATAGCCTGATATAAATCAATATTTAAAGGAGGGAAGAAAGCGCAGTAATTTGTGAGAGCATATTATTGTACTGTTGCTAGCATTTAACTGTGTGTTCAACCCCTGCAGAAGGATCAAACACATAGGTAAAGTAATCTTCAGAGCAGCAATACAATAGGAAACCTAGCTGAATACATCTGGTGAGCCAATGATAAGATAAAAATGTATGTAGCAATTACTAGCTAGCTCCCAGTAGGGCATTAGCTAAGGATATGTGATTTGTCATAAACCATAAATTCGATAAATAAAAGTTAATTTAAAAATGTTTTAAAATTACATGTGAGTCATGAAAGTTTTACTTTTTCATGTCCCTTTAATAATATATATTTTTTCTTAGCTTGTTAAACTCATCTGACCTTAAAACTAAAAGAAAAGGCCAAATGTCACTCTAAAATGATGGTACACATGAGTTTATTTGTCACCCGGATGTCACTACCCACAGCCTTTGTGTGCTCTGCACTCTGTGGAGACAGAAAGTGGCGTTGGAGTTTACGCTTGTTCAGTAATGCCAGCATATTCTTTAAGTGTGTCATTTACTAGTAGTTATGTTCAAATAAACTTAAAGAGCAGTAATTTACTGGTAAAACCCAGAGGCTTTACACATATATTGCACACTGAGAGGGTTATCTTTATCAGGATTTGTTTCCACTGGGCTAATTTAATTGTAAAAACAAAGTAACCAATATGTTATACAAATCACTTTGTATCTTTAAATGGTTTAATGTATAATAGTACACACCATCAAGTACATAAACACATATTGTTACATAGAACTCAGAATATACAGCCATTAGAGTATACACTTAGTACACATACATAAAGTACATAAACACATATTGTTACATATAACTCAGAATATACAGCCATTAGAGTATACACTTAGTACACATACATAAAGTACATAAACACATATTGTTACATATAACTCAGAATATACAGCCATTAGAGTATACACTTAGTACACATACATAAAGTACATAAACACATATTGTTACACATAACTCAGAATATACAGCCATTAGAGCAGTGCTTTCCAAACTGTGTGTCGGGACACACTAGTGTGTCGGCAGCAGTGTGTAGGTGTGTCCCTGCTTCAGCACAAATTTTTTTAAATTTATTTATTTTTTTTTTTTTTTTTTGGTTTCTGACTTTCCGCCTGCCTGCTACATGGTTGACACGTGATTGATACCTAGGGGGTTACAGATCATCTTAACCTATTGGCGCAGCTCAGTGGAAACAAACTATTCCCATTGGCAGCTTTGGCGGCACATTGGCTCCTGACTGCACGTGTAGTCTCCTTAATTGGCTTGTGACTGCATGTGTAGTCAGTAAGTGGGACAGCAGTGTGTTTGCAGCACAGGCAATAGTCATTCAGACTCGCAGAGCTCTAAGGGCGGCAGCTTAAATGCTGAGCTGAAGTCAGTGGGGGTTTTTTTTGCAGCTAGCTCCCAGTAGTGCATTGCTGCTCCTGCTCTTGATATATGGATAGGAAGGGGGAAGCTTAAAAATGCTTGATGATGAAATGCAAGTGTCTTTATCTAATATTCCACCAAATATTCAGAAATTGTGTTCATCCCATCAACCTCATACATCCCATTAAAATAGTAAGTAGCTTTTGGTGATATTAAACTTTTGTTTAATTCTAGCACATACATACTGTTACTTGTAAATACATTTTGTTATTATATAATTTATGTATGTGTCCGTATCTCTTAAAACAAGCAAGTTTAACCTCCTGTTTGCCATTACAACTGAATTACTGTGTCGCGAAATGATGTAGGTCTAAAAAGTGTGTCACCGACATGAAAAGTTTGGAAAGCTCTGCATTAGAGTATGCACTTAGTACACACCATCAAGTACATAAACACATATTGTTACACATAACACAGAATATACAGCCATTAGAGTATACACTTAGTACACACCATCAAGTACATAAACACATATTGTTACACATAACTCAGAATATACAGCCATTAGAGTATGCACTTAGTACACATACATAAACTACATAAACACATAATGTTACACATAACTCAGAATATACAGCAATTAGAGTATACACTTAGTACACATACATAAAGTACATAAACACATATTGTTACACATAACTCAGAATATACAGCCATTAGAGTATACACTTAGTACACACCATCAAGTACATAAACACATATTGTTACACATAACTCAGAATATACAGCCATTAGAGTATACACTTAGTACACATACATAAACTACATAAACACATAATGTTACACATAACTCAGAATATACAGCCATTAGAGTATACACTTAGTACACATACATAAAGTACATAAACACATATTGTTACACATAACTCAGAATATACAGCCATTAGAGTATACACTTAGTACACACCATCAAGTACATAAACACATATTGTTACACATAACTCAGAATATACAGCCATTAGAGTATGCACTTAGTACACATACATAAACTACATAAACACATAATGTTACACATAACTCAGAATATACAGCCATTAGAGTATACACTTAGTACACATACATAAAGTACATAAACACATATTGTTACACATAACTCAGAATATACAGCCATTAGAGTATACACTTAGTACACACCATCAAGTACATAAACACATATTGTTACACATAACACAGAATATACAGCCATTAGAGTATACACTTAGTACACACCATCAAGTACATAAACACATATTGTTACACATAACTCAGAATATACAGCCATTAGAGTATACACTTAGTACACATACATAAAGTACATAAACACATATTGTTACACATAACTCAGAATATACAGCCATTAGAGTATACACTTAGTACACATACATAAAGTACATAAACACATATTGTTACACATAACTCAGAATATACAGCCATTAGAGTATACACTTAGTACACACCATCAAGTACATAAACACATGTTACACATAACTCAGAATATACAGCCATTAGAGTATACACTTAGTACACATACATAAAGTACATAAACACATATTGTTACACATAACTCAGAATATACAGCCATTAGAGTATACACTTAGTACACACCATCAAGTACATAAACACATGTTACACATAACTCAGAATATACAGCCATTAGAGTATACACTTAGTACACATACATAAAGTACATAAACACATATTGTTACACATAACTCAGAATATACAGCCATTAGAGTATACACTTAGTACACACCATCAAGTACATAAACACATATTGTTACACATAACTCAGAATATACAAACACCACAACGAGCTGGTTGCATTATGTGTTATGCATGTAACCCACATTTTATATTCTGTTGTGTGTATATTGTTTATGTTGTGCCTAATGTGTACTCTGTGCATATCAAGTATATATTCCGTTAGCATGTTCGGTTTCTACTTAGTACATAATCTGAACTCATGTCTAAATTGTGTAACGTAGTGTATATACAATGGCATATTATAAGCAAATAACAAATGCTTGTTACATACGCGGGTATGAAGAGAATGTGTGCAAGTGAGTTTGCAAATCAATACAATAAATAAAATGCATCTAAAACACAAAACAATAAATGCTGTCGCATATGCAGATTATGTACATAGTGTGCACACAAAACACAATACAAAGACGTTATACACATTTAGCAGGAACATATAGAGACAACAGAGTATACAGTTGTTTGAGAATGAGTATATGCACAATACAAGCAATATAAATGACTATAGTGAGAATACACAGAGTGTTTACATATCTTCCCACAGCTTTTACACACGCAAGACATATTAATAAAACAAGTTAGATATGCAAGATGTATTACATAATAAAAATGCAAATGTATTAGAATATTTACTCACAGAATGACACATGGATTAGAAAAAAGGGTAGAATGTGCGTTGTTACCATGTAAATGAGGTCTGTAGGTAAACTACATGCAAGTCACACAATAAAATGTATTGTTATGTCAGATGTAGAAGTGTTAATTGACCACTGTTACATACAGAGAATGGCATTACACGTAAAGTTGGTAAAACAATGGATAACTGGAAAAACACAAGCACTAAAAAGGTAGCTGAAATAACCACAGAGACTCACAATAGCTGTTGCACCCTTTATTGCTACAATAAAACACAATGAAGCTATGGAACACTCGCCAGGGAGCTGCTGGACTCAATCTACGGACACGTTGGGCAAGTTGAAGTTCATACCATGCCCCTCCTCCTGCAGAGGGGCACAGCCTTGTGCTAAGGTCACACTGCTGCCGCCCCCTCCCCCAGTCTGTTTATATCCCTGCTACAATGCACATGTATATATAGCACTCTGCTAGCCGTATGCATCTAACCTCTTTGTGAGATTTGTGTAAAACAAGGAGGGAGAGAGCTTTTTTTGAAGGAGTGGATGTGACGTCACATGCGGTAGTGACCAATGAGTGGCCGGACAAAAGAGACTTGCTCGGCAAGGTCCTCCTACAAAGTGGGCTGAACAGAGGCAGAGGAGAAAGAGCTCGTACACCTCAGTGCACATTGGTACTGGTCGCTCACATAATATACTTCGGAACTATCTGCTTATTATATTGCACCGTGGGACTTATTGGTACCGTTGCACCCCGGAACTGTCTGCTCACACGTTGCACACAGGGGCTGGCTGCACACACATTGCACCAGGCACTTCTGCTTATACACTGCATCTTGCTAGTGGCCACTGACTGAACAATGGGACTCGTTGCTCCCGCACTGCATCCTGTGAATGGCTCTTGACTGGACTTGTGTATCTGCAGCTCACTTTCCCCCTGGAGGGGTTTGTCTGCTCGGCTCACTACAAACTGGGGCAAGTTACTCATCTCTCTGGCTGTTCAGCGAGCCCTGGATCTGACTTTTGAATGACATCGGCTACAGAATGTCTAAATATTGTACTTTTGTACTGGTTGCTCCCTATATGATTGTCTGTGGCTGCTCACTGCAACCTGTGACTTATTGCACACTATAGGCTGCTGCATGCTGTTTGTACCAATGCACTATGTACCATCCAATACTAAACTAGGACATTATAATACCCTGGAATTGGCTGCTCCTTCACAATATACAGTGACTATGAGTAAATACATCACATTCTGAGAGTGAAAATGACACAGGACGTGTCAGGGCACACATTCTTCACTCTCTGATTTGCAGCCTACATTGCAACCTTGGAGTATTCGCAAACAGACTGCAGTCCAGGGCATTTACTCTGTTGCACTATACAAAGAACCTGGAATAAACAACACAGAATAGAACCAAAGTGTCTTTTTATATATACTAAATACACAGGTTGGGTTTCAGAATACTTTTGCACACCAGAGTGAAGAAAACTGCATTCCTCCGTTTTGTGTTAATAATTGATTTTTCACTTTATCTTTCACAAAGAGCTAATAACCACCACATGGGCCGTGATGGAACCCCCCGCAGGATATCAGGAGATAGACGGTATGAGACTAGGATACTTGCGGGTTGGCGGCAGGCAGCTTTTTGCGCTGGCTCAGGTGCTGAGCGGTCCCTTGCGCGGAGTTCCGCGGGGGCGCGTCTGCCGGAGGATGGAGAGGCTACAGATACAGATACGGCGCTGTGATCTGCGTGAACTACGCGCTCTAAAAGCACTGAGGTCAGTGCCCAGCCGGGCCGTGCAATGTTGCCTCATCTCGCGGGAGGACCTGCACATATTGTGCTCCTCCCGATGGGGCCCCAAGGAAGGGACACCGGTACATAACAGCAGGGCACCAGGGAAGGACTGCATCTCTCCAAGAATCAGAACAACTTTGCCACAAGGGATTAGACCAAATCTAACTAATCTGTTCCAAGGAAGCCAACGAAGTCACCTGCCTGGACACAGCCCCGCCACATCAGTTGGATATTCCAGCCCTTCCGATCATACCAGCTCTTCTGACAATGAATCTGACAGCAGCGAGGAGAGAAGACCCAGGTACCGGCCCCTAAGGTTTAAAAAGCGGAGTCGCAGCATTGGGGCGCAGGCGAGGAACAGTAGAAAGCCAAAAGTCTGCACGGAGGCTGCACCTTCTTCCCAGTCTGAATCTGTAAATGAAGAGGATGGGACCAAAATACAGCAAAGCAAAGGTGATGTGTCACTGGAGGAAAACACTTGTAAGGAGCAAGACATTGTAGAAGAATCAAAAGATCAATCTCAAAACTTGGAACCCCCTGGTGTCGATGAGGGCACAAATCTAGAGGAAAATCCAGTTCAGGCCTCTGACCCTGAACCGCGGATCCAGCAGTTTGACCGGCTGGTTAGACAGTCCAAGCTCTGGTGTTATGCCAGGGGGTTCAGGACAGACTCCAGAGATTTACTACCCAGGCTAACTCACAAAGCAAGGACGACCACTGGGAGCCGGAGAGTGGGTAGACCATGTGGCAGAATGGGGCAAAGGAAGAAAAAAACTCCATCTGGAAGAATGGATGGCCCTCAAAGCAAACGACTGAGCAGCACCACTAACCACCCCATCAGGCCCGCCTTCAGTTTCCTGGACAATTTCCCTGTGATCCCATCTCTGGTGGTAGGTGAGGATGGAGACCTGAACCCTGCCTGTTCTTTACGGACCAATAATTCCAAAAATGTATCTAAAGCTCACCCTGTGTGGGGTTGGCACCTTGGGGGCAATGCCATTCCTCTTCCCCCCAGCCTTAAATTCAGAACTTTTCCTTTAGACCACCTGTGAGTTTACCTATGTAATAACGCCATAAAGTATCTACTGATTATATGCATTGACTGACCTTATTGATGGGGGCCCACTCTCTGCGATCAAACATTTTCACATATATTATATACAAGTATTTCACATAGGTCCTTTATGTCATTCGATTTGCATCCTAGAGGACACAACCAAATCCTCACATATAGTCTAAGGTAAATTCTCAGACCCCTTGTGGAGATTACAGTTTACACGAGATACTTGTTGATCTCAAGGGAATTTTGATCAATTAAAGAAACCCTTACATTGCCCTTATTCTCCTAAAAATAAACCTTCATATACGTTCAGTTCCTTATAGCACACGATCTAATTTGTTTAGTTTTTTTCATAATGCCAAATATATTTGAAGATGGTAGATGATGGCTTAAGTATTAAACCATATACATTCAAAGTGAAGTGGTGTTGAAGTGTATATTTAATATATATTATCTTGTGTCGTCACTGTTTAAAGGGCAGCATCATTTACACCTGACAGTATTCTTGTACTGACTGTATGTAACTGTGAAATAGAAGTGGGTGCAGCTATTAGCATTTAAATACATCACATGATTCACCTTCTGCTCTCTTCTATACACCGTTATCATCCGTTTTTATGCTCTTCAGATACTTCCTTCTTGGAATAATTTAGTGATCTACTGACACTCACTAAATGTTTGCATAATCTGATTGGCTTTATAGCTGCCTGTTACACCACAAAGCCTCCACTGATATTCTCAGATCACACTTTTTTTATATAATGGAATTTAAAGCCAAAGTAAATGTATCAGTTGTATTTGCTTATTTGATATAATATGTTTATGGGATAGTAATAGTAGTTTAATTCACTGGAAAACATTCACACTAAGATAATGCTCAAAGAAATATATCTGCAGTGCCACTTTTCCCATTCCTTACAATTCCTGTGAAGTTTATATGACGTTGGTGAGCTCACTCATGTTTCAGTGCCTATAGTCCTATAGTTGTCAATCTGCAAATGTATTTGTAATACAGTTTACACCATAGATTATTATCTCCCCTTATGGATCACTCATCCTCTCCCAGGCGGCCTGTCACAATTATTCCCAAAGTCACAGACTCGCCAAAACACGTTCATTAAAATGTTGGGGCACATAATCTGCCCTTACACATCTGAGATTCCCTGATAAGTATGTATCAATCATGTCACAATGTAAACACATTTAATCTGTAAGTGTAACAAAATAAACACACGCCAGATTACTACTTATTGTTCATGTCACACTAGGTTTCAAATTTCCCACCGAATTCTACATCTTCTGGATAGGAATCTTTTAACTTTACCAGTATTTATGACTTTGCATGCTTGGAAATAACAGCTGCCATCAATAATATGACAGCACAGAAGATGACATGTCACAGTCACCTTTTTTTTAACAGTCCTATCCTAAGATTGTTTTAGTTAGTTTCCACTGATAAACTTTTTATTTTTTTTTCTACACATTTATATTCCTTATTGTGGAAGGACTACATCCATTTTTTGTTGCCTGATCAAATAGAACGCAATCCAGCAATTTTCTCATGCTAAAACATTTGTTGTCAACATTGTTTTTTGTTTACCTTGACTTTGTGCATATGATCTATATATTAATTGACATAAATATTGTTAATATGGATTAACCCTTAAAAGCCAAGGGAGGTATGCTCAGAGAGCAGGGGGCCCAATCCTTTACTGAGCATTAATACTGCGATAAAAAGTATGTGTGTGTGTATATATATATATATATATATATACATACATAAACAAACACACATTTTGAGGACTCCCACCTTAGTTTTATATTTATTATTTGAACAATCCTTTGATTTATTTTTAATTTTGGAAGGGAATAACTGGAGATTTTCGTCATGGAGGCTTTTGGTAACATACTATGAACTATTTTTAAAATATTTTGTAAAGGAGAGTATTTTTGTATAATGTTATTCAACATTAGATGAGGTTGTGGGAAAACGAAGCAATGTTTTTGTTTCTAAATTGTTCTCTTTTTTTTTTTTTTGTTTGTTGTTTTCTTCTCATCAGTAATTCTTTATTTTTAAGATATCCAAAACAATTATTTTTGTGTAAACAAAATGACTTAATTTATAAAGAATTATCGTACAATTCAAGTGTGGATTTTTGTTATCTATTGAAGTTTTCTCATCTATGTAGGAATTTTTTGAAAAGACTCATCAATCATGGGGACTGGGCAGATGAGATGGAGACACGTAATCTGGAAAAGAGAGATCTAAAGGAAAATAATGATAAATGATAAAATGGGATGAGAAAAAGTAAGAGTTTTACAAGGATGTAGGATTGGAGAAGAGAAAGGCAAACTAGGGATTTGGAATAAGGAGAGTCTGATATTACATAAGAGTAGAGTAATGTAAAATTAATATAAAAGTGATAAATTAGGAACAGTATCTATCTAACCATATTTACATATGTTAGTTTGTGTGCAGATAGATAAAAGATAGATAAGCTATATAGAGAGGATAGAAAGGGCAGAGATTAAAAACTTGATAAAAAAAGAAGGGAAGAGAGAGACAGAAAACAGAGTTTGGACAACTTTAGAAGATATGAAATGCAGAACAGAGTAAAGGAAATAATAGAAAGTAATTGAATTAAAGGGGGACACTGAAAACAGAGGAAAAAAGGATACACTTTAGAGAGAGTTGAAAAGTGACAGAATTGTAAGCTGAATGCAGTTTCAATCATCTGTGGTATAGAAAGAAAAATGAGACAGGAGTGGGGAACAATAGAAATAAAGAGAACTGAGAAAGAGGAAACAGATGGGGCAAACAATAATGTAGGGAGAAATGTTGGGTAAAATAAAAAGATTGGATGAATTTAATTCGTACAGAGTTAACTTGAAGTAGCGGCAAATATACTAGAAATAAAGCTGCCAGTATTACACTATTGCATTATATAAGTACTGGGCAGTCTGTGGAAGAGCTACTCTTGTTTTAGGGGCTATATACAATACATATACTGACACATTCCTTGCTATGTGTAAATATATTGTAAAAATCGACTATATATATATTTATTTTATTTACATTCATTGTATGTATTATATATATAAGGAATGTAAGTGAATAGTAGTTTGATATTAACAATATCACAACGCCTGTACAAATATCATTATTTTGCGAAGGAATACACATCAGAAAATGAGTTAGTTGAACAATGATTTACTTTCAGATTTTGAAGACACTGTTATAAAGCTGGAAGCTTAGGATCACATTTGAGATATATACAACATATAATTTTAAGAACAAACCAGAATAGTTGTTGATTTTCATGCAAATTCACAAGATAGGGGTTAATGCAGTCTTGACCTATGTGGGTAAAGAACAAAACAAAATCCTGGCAGGAGACAGACCCTACCGACCCTCCCCCTCACACACCTCCTCATTTGGAGGCCTAAGTCCTGCATCAAATAAACACAGGGACATTTCCCTAAATATTTTGCTGCTATCCCTAGTAAATACTCTCGATCATTCTGGCAACTGTCCATTTACATATAAATGAGATTGTGTTAAAGGAGATAAAGAGCACTTGAGTTGGGGTTTCTCCAGTAGAAATGTATTACAACTTGATTTAATATCCAACAATTGCAATATTTTAGTGTCTATAAGTGCTTATGCTTAAGTAGAAGACTAATTCCTAATGATAAGGGCTTAAAATATACCCCAGTTATACATGCAGCAGTGAAAACTTCACATTGTCGTTTGTTAGTGTCTAATAAATAAGTATGGAGGAACAGTGTCTTAGGTTTGAAAGTTAGACATTAATATATTGTAAAATATATGTGACTCCATCTGCTCACCAGGTCTCATAAATTTCAGCTGTCTTCAAAAAAATGTTCTCTACAACAGACACTGTTAATCTTCTGCCACTTCTTGCTCTCCCTATTGTCAGCCATCTTTGTATGTTTGTCATTATTTGTCCTCATTCAATTTATTCCTAGGCTTAGAAGCAGAACCTTCCCTCTGTATGTTCTGCATTAACTCCTAGAATGCTACATGATCAGATGTGTGTAAACGTATGCTTGGGTGTTTTATAATAATCATCTATCTAATCATTCTCTGTCTGTATGTCTATCTATCTATATTATGTGTGGTTTTTCTGTATATATATATATATATATATATATATATATATATATATATATATATATATATATATATATATATATATATATATATGTGTGTGTGTGTGTAATAGGGATAAATTATTAAAAATATTATCAATACATTTAGACACATGAATGCAGCAATTGCAGCTTTAAGTTCTTCAGCTCATGTATATATTTCTTATTTATGAAGCATTTCCTTTAGACCTGTTTTGCTGCCCAGTCAGCTTATTTCGGGTATGTTTTGTATCACCCAGGCCATATATGCACCTATTTCCCCCTCCTCACACACACACAAGCATTTAATCCTGGATCAATAGCAGCCTCCCTCTTATTTACTGGCCCAGAGGCAAATCCTTTTTTGCAATTACACATGTTTCTGTTTTGCTCTGAATTTCCTCTCCCTCTGGAACCTATAGCCCTAATACTCCCTTTTTTGCACTAAACTCACTTGGCCTTCTAGGCCAAAACAAATTAAAATAACTTTATCTTTAAAACGTAATTAAATAGCGCATATGGCAACCAACTGCTTATATTATAGCTTGCTATGCCAGAAATATAAGCACATTTTTTTTAAAAAAAGGTTAATATTTACATACTTTTACAAAGTAAAATTAAAATTGTATTTCATGGAATGTTCCCAGTGCAAGTAGACATAATACTTGTTTAGAAAACAGACAGTAGTATGAACCATCTAATTAAAGTACTGTCTTCATTATGATAAAGACAGACTTCATATAGAATTCCTTAATTCAATATATATATAAAATCATCCAATTTCCATGCACTCACTCCCTAAGCCTTAGCTCATCCGTTGCCTGGGTGGCTCCTTGACCAATATGCAAAAGTAACTCCAACAAAAAGGGCACTCACAGGACTTGACAGTAGTAGAAACAATCTTTATTTCATATATATTATAATATATTATTCATCATAAAAGTGCCTGAGTGCCCTTTTTGTTGGAGTTACTATATATATATATATATATATATATATATATATATATATATAGCCGACTTTTGTCAATTTGATTTGGCTGGAATAGTCAGGTGGAATTTGTCAAATTTAGTTAATCTATCTAGGATTTTTAAAATGTTTTATTCCTAAATTTTAAAAATTGACTTACTTTTGCCTGAGTTTTGATACAAACGAGTTTGACTGACTAATTTAAGACTGCGATACAGTTCAAAGTCGGTTTATTGTATGACCTATGCCACTGGCAGACAAAGGGTTAGTTTTAGACAAAGCCACTATATTTAAACAACGGGGAAATTTCCGTTAAATTAACTCTTTGGATGCCAGTGACATTTTAAATTTTGCTTTTAAAACTAAAGTTGGGAAGTCTCATTCACTACATAAGCTGATAGCATCAATCAGGGGTTGACTGTGCCAGGGGGTAGGGTGGCAATTGCTCCCTGAGCTGCTTTTGGCGATGCAATCAGGGCCAGTGCACAAGGCAATGCCATTTAAATGTGCGTCTATATTTCTGTCTGTCTGTCTATCAGTAAGTACATAAACATACATACATATGGGTGTGTAACTGTATGGTTTGACTGTAGCTGTAGACACAGTATATGCACACCATGATGTCTGACTCTACACTGACCCACTTGATGATAGATAACAAAGTATCCACCTACCATTGTTTTTGTAATATCAAGGGGGGTTGATATACCTGGGTTACTGGGTAATGATTGCCACCTGGGCCAAACTTTGCCAGCTCTGCCCTACAATAAACACATGAATACAATTATTTATAGCAAGAGTTATGGTGTAGATGGCTAGAAATGTATATTTGTGTCTGACCGTTTTATATATGAGACTGGCTATTTTACATTCTATATATAGCAAGCTGGTAGGTGCAGGCTGTTTATGTTGTAAGTCGGTTGGATTTGACTTGCCTCTTATAAGATTTAGGGATAGTCCGCTAGCTATAGTTCTGTATAATAATAGTCTAGGACTTACTTTGGAGATGCAAGTCGATTGTAAATATTAAATATAATTTTTGTAACTAATAAATTGCATTTACACAGTAGATTACTAGTATTTCTAAATCTGCTATTTTACGCGAATTTCTTGATTCATTACCTATTAAGCTGCATCCCTATTAATAGGCACTGACACCAATGTCACATTAAATGGCCCATACATTTTCTTCATTTCATATCTGATTTTAAACGTCACATTATTATTTTTAATGTATTTTATTTAATAGAACGTTACTCTTGTCCTCTCATATGATGACTCTGTAAACTCATAGAGAAACTTGTGTTCTTATAATTCCCTTTACATTAAATATTCTTCTTCCTGTACTTAGTTTTATGAACCCTCTTACATAGTTATCACAACTCTTGTAGCTCCTTTTATGCGTAAAGAAAAGATCAAATACTTTAAACTTCAACCTTGTGTGGCATATAGGAATCATATGCAAATAATAGCAAGTCGCTGCACACGTGCGCCACCTAGCGTATCAAATACAAACAACATGTACACGTTAAAAATGCAATTATTTTGTTACAAAGTAACCCGACTGCCATTTTTACTAGAAGTTTAAATACAATTTAGCAGCCAAATTATGACACAACTTGCGCAACAATGCGTTTTCATTTGCTACAGTGTACTCCTGTCAAATTCTGCCAGCTAAATGGTAATATATTCAATAATTCACTTGAGTATCATTTATATAAAATAATTGATAACATAGGGGTTGGTATTTCTGATAAAAATAAGGGGAGCACAATTATATTTATTGTGTCTTAATATGGCTTCAAATTAACTGTTAGAAATGAGCAAAAGTCACTATATACTTTATCAAATGGTTTCACATACATATATAGGGACTGGCCACTTAATGTTTTATGACTTTAATTGTCCATTAGACACTAGCGATGGTATAGTGATCACCAGGAGAGGATGGCGGGGGGCTTAGTGGGGGTGGGTTGAAGGATTGGTGTCACTCCTATGCTTTGTTTACATTTGACCAATGGAGGAGAAAGGACAAAGGTCTTTTGTGTATTGGGGCTCTCTCCACCCCCTCTCCTCTTGAACATCGTCCTTCAGCAAATGGATGTCTCTGTATATGGCCAATGGTGTTCTCAGAAACCTGATATTTAACCCCAAATGCTTGTTACAGTAACACTATCTGCTTCATGTGTACACAACAGGACAGCAGGGGGTAACTCTGTACAAAGCCATCCAGATCTAAATCCAATCACCGGGTCATTTATTAGATTATTTAACCCATAAAGAACTGTAAAGTGAAAGGAACAATTAGCAAATCTGTTAATTTTTTTATGATGGCGCTTAACTAATTAATTGAAGAAAGAGAGCAAACATTAACACAAATGCTTAACTATTATCCTAAAATAACTGTACTTTTAATTGAAGTATTCTGACATCTGTGACTAAATTGTATTACAATTGTAAACCTAAGAATTTAACAGAAAAAAGGTCAGTGCCCTATTGTTCCCACAGAGAATGTTCCTTTAGTAGATTGTGAAACCTTTTAATATAACAACATCAAATTTTGCTTCCAAGACATCACAGGTCTCTTCTTCACATACACCGTAGATGTATCTACATCTGAAGAAGAGACCACTGAGTTTTGAAAGCTAATAGGATAAAAAAAAAAATATCGATTTTGTTGGTCTATTAAAAGGTATCACAACTTGATAGTGACACAAATTTTTTTCTTTTGTGATTCAAATAGAGCATGCAGTTTGCAGCAGCAACTTTCTAATTTACGCCTATTATCAATGTTTCTTTGTTCTCTTGCTATCTTTATTTTTTTAAAAATAGGCATTTAAGCTTTTTCTTGGTTCAGGACTCTGGACAGCAGTTTTTGATTGGTGGATGAATTTATCCACCAATCAGCAAGGACAACCTAGGTTGTTCACAAAAAATGGGCAGGCATCTAAACTTACATTCTTGCATTTCAAATAAAGATACCAAGAGAATAAAGAAAATTTGATAATAGGAGTAAATTAGAAAATTGCTTAAAATTTCATGCTCTATCTGAATCACCAACGAAAAAATTTGGGTTCAGTGTCCCTTTAAGTTTTTTTTTCTTTGCTTGGTCAGATATGAAAAACTTTACTGACACTTGCAGGGTCTGCTCTTAAGCAATTCTCTAAAACAATGATCTGTCCCTGCAAGTTGATGTCTCCCTTAGATGCTCACTGTAAAGGGAAACTTTGCTGGGCAGAGTGAAGTTAAAGGGACAGTATACTGTAAAATAGTTTTTCCCTTAATGTGTTTACAATTGCTTTTTTTACCAACTGCAGAGTAAAAAATCTATGAAAATTAGCTTTTTAAGGTTTATTTCTGTATATTAAAGCTCTGATTTTGTGTTTTGAAGCCACAGCCTAATAAAATAGGTTGAGCTTGTAGGTATAATCAGATCTCATTACTGTATCACATTGTGCACATATACCTGCTTCTTTATCTTATATCTGTCCTTAAAACAATTACCAGTACCTGGAGAGAACAATGGAAAATCAACATTTTATTACCTTATCTCTGCTTTATCACACTGGGAGTGTAATGTCTTCTGCTGGCTGTGTTTACAAAGCTTATCTATAGCTGGTACGCGCAGCCACAAACTTTCAGACTAGGTGGGGATACTACATGCTAAATTAACAATTTCAAATGCCAATATAAGGGTAAAGGAGCTATTTGTAAACAATTTAATACACTCCAGCAGGTAAAGTGGATCATTGGGAACAAATTAAAGGGGAGAACATTTTTGAGTAAACTGTCCCTTTAAAGGGACAGTAAATTCAGAATTATACATTCATAATTTAGACAGAACATACCATTTTAAACAACTTTCCAATTTACTTCTGTTATTTAATTTGCTTCCTTCTCTTATTATCCTTTGCTGAAATGTTTATCTAGGTAAGTTCAGGAGCAGCAAAGAACCCATGTTCTAGCTGCTGATTGGTGGCTGCATATATATACCGATTGACTCCCCCATGTGTTAAGTTAGAAACCAGTAGTGCATTGCTGCTCCTTCAACAAATGATACCAAGAGAATGAAACAAATTTGATAATAGAAGTAAACTGGAAAGTTGTTTATAATTTGGGGTTTTATGTCCCTTTAAAATTGAAACAAAATATTTTCTTTCATGATTCAGATTAATTTGTTTTTGTTTTGTTTTTAAAAAAATCAATTTACTTCTATCAAATTTGCTTCATTCTCTTGGTATACTTCATTGAAGGAGCAGCTATGTACTACCGGGAGCTAGCTAAACACATCTGGTGAACCAAGGAATTTTTTTTTTTTTTTATGAAACTATGTATGCCATTTAATAACCAACCCACTGAATGTTTGATGGCCCATATGAGCTCATAGTGTAGTGTAAGCACACAACTCTGATATTTCTAATCATATAGACTAAACCAATGGTTCTCAACCAAAGTGACCTCAAGGCCCGGTAAATTTTAGCTGGACATGTCCAGGGCCCGGTATATATATATATATTATGCAGCAGGGGCGGGCTGATCAGCTAGGCAAATAGAACCTGGGCCAAGGGACTAACAAGTAGAGGGCCCCACAAATGGCATCTCCACGCCTCCTGGTGCATTTCTTAAGCTGGAGTTTTCAGTTGCCATATCAGTAACTAAGCAGTTAAGTGGGTTTAGTGGGGGCCCTGGAGTGTGGGGGTCCTGCTGGGGGTCTGTCGCTGTGAGGGCCATGGAGTGTGAGGTCTGGCCCTGGAGGTTGGGGGCTTTTTCTCTGGCCCTTATTGTTGGGGGTCCTTGTTGTGGAGGTTGATGTGCCTGTTAGGGTTGGGACAGGGAGGCTACCATGTTCATTTGCATACATTTGAATACATTTGGGTCAGTGTGAGACAGTTTTCCTGGGGCCTTGATTGGTCTCAGTCTGCCCCTGGTGTGCAGCGGGGTAAGAGTGTGCAGTGGGGGCATGACAGGTCAGGGCCCACCAGCAGGGCTATCACGGCCCGGTACTGGGCCACGGCCCGGCTGTTGAGAAACTAGGGACTAAACAACTTTTGCACTGGTGGTTAGACCTGATCTATAAGAGATATTATACCACTATCATCATTTTGTCTCATAGGTGAATATATAGTCTACAGTTTTGAACACCTTAGCTTATTGGTGTCCAACTTGTGTTTTTTAAAATATTGCCACCTTTATCTTTTTTTATATATTTTATTTATCTTCAAGCACAACATATATTTTCAGTTAAACAAGTATTTGTCATGAATACAGCAAATTTCTTATACATAGCACAGGTAACACATAAAAAGAAGAAAAAAAAACGCATCGTTCATTTATATCTTATTTATAATATTGTAGAAGAACTCTTTTCTCCTAACTAAGAGGAACAAGAACAATAAATTGGACCTGCGCTAATCATCATTACTGTACAGTGACTACTGGAGTTTATCATGACATTTTTAATATTAGATTCTAGAGTCACAACCTTCCGATATCATGTATTTGTGCTATTGTTTTTTTTTTTATTAAACCTAAAAGAGAGAAAGAGAAAAAAAAAAAAGAAGAGAAGAAAGAGAAAAAGAAAGAAAAAAAAAAAGGGGGAAGTGCTCCGAGTCTCCACCTCCGCATCATGTTCAATATCCGCGCATAAATACTTTATAAATACCAAGCCACTGGAAATATATTCCTAAGAATCAACGTACCAAAAAGGTCTGACTTATGAAAGCACTTTGTTAATGAGTATTGTAAATTCTGTGGTAGATCCAAAATTACAGAAAGCCATTTATCAAAGAAACATTGGGTCTGGCTTGGAGATGAGGGATCACTATTTAATTGTGCAAACATAATCTGCGAATAAACCTCTTGCTTGAATAAGTTGAATGAAGGGACATTCTTATTTTTCCAAAATCGAAAAATTAAATTACGGCCCAATAGAATTAGTGTATCAATCACCTTAGAGAATTTTGCAATAGGTTCCTTAGCTAGAAAAAAAACTTGAAATGCATCTATTGCGAAATTTTCCTGAGAGATTTTAGACCACCAAAAAAAAACCTTAAGCCAAAATTGCCTAATTTTAGGGCAATACCATAGACAGTGCAGGAGGTCAGAATCCGACCTCCTGCACTTAAAACATTCTCCTATATTGCTACTTGTCCATTTAGCTAACATTCTTGGTGTGATATATGCCCTATTAATTAATTTTATATGGGATTCTTTCCAAGATGTAGGGATTTTGGCCTCTTTTACTCGCTTAATACTTAATTTAATCTTTTCTAGTGTTATATCTTGAAAATGAGGCCTCCAGACATCTGTTAGTTTTTCTAAACCCAACTGCCCTTGTTTAGACATAAAGATATTGTAGATTAATGAGATAGTATGAATACTATTCTTATGTAAGATAATATAATCTTTAAGTACACCAAAGTCTTTATAGCCTTGTCTAATATTATGGACCCCATTTATGAAATGCCTTAGTTGTAAGTACGCGTAAAAAATTTTGTTCGGTATATTATATTCTCGAAAAATAGATTCAAATGTTCTTACTTTGTAGTCATTATCTAATAATTGTGAGACATATATTACTCCTTTCTCTTCCCATTTTGTAAATATATCTGATGACAGACCAGGGGGAAATAAATTATTTCCTCTAATAGGGAGGTATGCAGATATTCGGTAATCTACATCTAGGGCAGTACAAAGCTTTTGCCATGCAGAAATCACGTTACAGATTACTGACAATTTTTTTATCTCTTTTGGTAATTGTGTAACTGGGCAGTGAATTATAGCTTTGAGGGCAAAAGGGACGACCACCTGTTTTTCCATCAAAAGATTAGAGAAATAGCTGGTGTCTGTAATCCAATCCAAAGCAAAGCGTGCCAAGATACAATTGTTATACCATTTTATGTCAGGTAGGGCAAATCCTCCAAATTCTGATGGACAATGTAATTTAGCTCGAGAAAGACCGTGCCTTTTCTTATTCCATAGAAAAGAAACGCAATTTCGATTAAAGCGTCTTATGTCTTTATTTGATGCAAAGAGAGAAAGATTTTGGAAAAGATATATTAATTGCGGAAGAAGAACCGATTTTATCATCATGACTCTGGCTGAAAGCGAGATAGGGAACAAGATCCATCTGCTCAATTTCTCCTCAGCAGTGATAAAAAATGTAGAAAAATTGTTGTTATACCAATAGTTAGGGTTTCTGTTTAAATTAATACCCAAATATTTAATAGTTTCTGTAACCCTAAACGGATGATCTTTACAGCTGTCTGTATTTCGATTTATCCATAAAATTTCAGATTTACTAAGATTTAGCTTATATCCAGAGAAGGAGCTAAATTGTCCAACGATTTCAAGGACCAGAGGGATACTAAGTTTGGTGTTTTGTAAAAATAATAACAAATCATCCGCATAAAGTGACAGAATAATTATTTGATTGCCGATTTCAATGCCCTGTAGGGTATTCCTTAATAGAATTGCAAGGGGTTCTATGGCGATATTGAATAAAAGGGGCGATAGGGGACACCCCTGTCTTGTCCCTCTTTGAATCTGGAATCTGGTGGTTGGCATACCATTGACCAAAATGTATGAAGTGGGTAGGTTATATATAGATTTAATCACGGCTAGGAATTCCCCCCTAAAGCCAAACCTATCTAATGCCGTGTATAAATGGTCCCATGTTACTGAGTCAAAGGCCTTCTCGGCGTCGGCTGCTAAAATTGCCTGATCTTGATTCGTGGCCCTTTCTTGATTGTTGACCCAAAAATATTCTATTATAGTAGTAATACGCCGTAGATTTCTAATAGAAGTTCTCCCTGGAATAAAACCAGATTGATCCTCATGTATTATTTGGCCTATTCCTGTCTTGAGTCTATTAGCCAATATAGATGTAAATAGTTTATAATCTACATTTAGGAGTGATATAGGTCTGTACGAGGCAGGATTAAGAGGGTCTTTATCTTTCTTAAGTATTAGCGTAACAGCCGACGCCGAGAAATACTCAGACATAGGATTCCCCAATACAAAATATGTATTAAACAGTTTAACTAGAGTAGGGAGCACATTATTTCGCAAAATCTTATAAAATTCTGCTGGTAGTTGATCTGGGCCAGGTGCTTTGTTGTTCTTAGCCTGATCAATAGCCTCTGCCACTTCTCTAGTCGTAATGGGGCTATTTAAAATCTCCAAAAAAGATGTTGTAATTTTAGGGACTCTTACTCTACTCCAGAAACTATTTTTACTTTCGATATTTATCTCACTTGCTGTATAAATATTTTGATAATACTTAAGAAAAATTTCTTTGATATCTAAGGGGTCTGTGTAGTTTACTTGACCATCCCTAATAACTTCGATCGTATTATTTTTTTTCCTTGAATTATTCAGTCTAGCCAGAAATTTGGCTGATCTGCCAAATTGTCCCTTATACTTTGCGCTAATTCTAATATCTTCTCGTATCACCTTTTCTTTAAAAAAAAAATCCCATTCCCTCTTGGCCACCTGATATTTATTCCAAAGCATTCTAACTGGGTTATTAATATATTTCTTATAAGCATTGCTGAGCTGATTAGACAATTGTATTTCCCGTGCACTAGTTTTTTTTTTCCTTTTTACCATATATGCCTTAATTACTCCTTTCAAATATGCTTTTGCAGCTTCCCAAAAAACCTCAATTTAAAAAAAAGATATTCTTTATTAAAACCCTGATACTCTTGCCATTTTTGAACAAGCCAGTCCGCAAACTTCCCATCTTGAGATAAGTACTTAGGGAAATAAAAAT
The DNA here is from genome assembly GCF_027579735.1 of Bombina bombina. Classification (NCBI taxonomy): domain Eukaryota; kingdom Metazoa; phylum Chordata; class Amphibia; order Anura; family Bombinatoridae; genus Bombina; species Bombina bombina. The sequence continues at coordinate 1,113,198,657 of NC_069499.1, read as the reverse complement.
TATTTACTGAGTTAATAGTTAGGTTATTCGCAGATATATTTAAAGAGATAATAGCATGATCCATAAGAACTATATCAGCTATTTGGACATCAGCATTCATTACTAGCATTGAGCTTGAAATCAAGAAAAAATCTATTCTGGAGAATGCTCTGTAAGATTTAGATTCACAGGAGAATCTTTGCGTATCTGGATATTTTATACGCCAAATATCATGGACTTTTAGATGTCTACAGATCTGGGAAAATATTTTAGCCTTGGTATTAGAGAAATGAGCCGTCTTTGTAGTACATCTATCTAAAAATGATGATGGGATTAAGTTAAAATCACCTACCAAAATCAGGTGTTGCCCAATATACTGAGATAACTGCATTGTAAGCTTATTCCAGAAATCCACATCGACCTGATTTGGTCCATATATGTTACAAAAAATATATTTAATATTCCCTATCTTGATCTCAGCCACAAGCCATCTGTCTTCCTTGTCTAAAGTTTGCTTTAACACTTTATAAGTCAGGTTCTTATTAAACAGGATGGCCACCCCTCTTTTCCTTTTATTGCATGGGGTAGCAATTACATGGCCAACCCATTTAACTTTTAGCTTGTTTACTTCTGCAGCTTTAAGATGGGTTTCTTGCAGAAAGGCAAGATCAGGTTTATGCTTACCTAATTGTTTAATAACCAACTTCCTTTTAATAGGGGAAGTTATTCCCCCAATGTTCCAAGAGACACACTTAAGGTTGTCTTCTTTTTGTTAGATAAAAATCAAATGGAGGGAGACACCTTAAAGGAGCACAGGGGAAAAAAGGACAGAGGGGAATGGGAGAGAGAGTAATAAAAAAAAAAAAAAAAAAAAAAAAAAAAAGGAAAAATAAAAAGAATAAGCTATCAAGTGACGACGCAATACTCTATTGCACATGTTAACCAATTTCGTATTTAAACCCTAATCTTTAAATCACTACAGAATTGTCTTGCTTCTTCTTCGTTTGTCAGGGTGTGTAAAGTATCTTTGTCTTCTACTATTATTTTTGCTGGGTAAATTAACCTAGCCTTATGTCCTGCATCAATTAGTTTGGTGCAGTAGGGGGCCATAACTTTCCTCCTCTGGGAGGTTTCGCTGGAATAGTCCTGGAAGATCAGGATTTTGGCATCCCCCACCTGCACCAAATCAATTTTCCTATAGAGTCGTAAAAGTGTCATTTTATCTTGGTAATTTTGGAGTTTAATCATAACCGGTCTGTATTGATTTATCCCCTTAACTGATTTCCTGTGAGGGCCAATTCTATGTGCTCTTTCGATCAATAAAGGTGTATTTTGTTGTTGCATACCTAATATTTGGGGGAGAGAAGTAGAAGCAAAATGCAAAAGATCAGCAAACTCACTGGATTCTGGAAGCCCCACTATCTTTAAATTATTTCGGCGGGACCGGTCTTCCAGATCTGTTAGGCGATCTTGTATATTTTTAATATCTTTAGTATGGGAAGTCAGTTGACTTGCTTGTATGTTTATAGCATCTTCTGTTTCAGACACCCTATTTTCAACCTCATTAAGTCTATTTGAAAATTGTCTAATCTCAACCGTGAGATTAGACATCTGGGACTGTAATAGCTCAAATTGGGGTAAAAAAATTTCTGACAATTGAGTTACTAATGGCTGAATGTCAGCTTTGGGTGTTAGCGTATCTTTTACTTGTTCAGGTAGGATATCTGAGATACGGTTCCTCCTATCTTTTTGTTTAACTGGCATATTTGGAGAAGTAAACTTGGAGGCCGTAATATATCTGTCCATAAATTATACTGTCTTTTCCCCTTAGTGCACACTCTACTGAATAGCGAGTGTACCACCAAGTGAATAGAATAGTGAAGTGTATATGTGAAAAGTCAGATAGTGTCGCTAACTTCCTAAATTAGGATAATCAAAAAAAAAAAAAAAAATGAGAGTAAAAAATTGGCTAAAAGAGCCAAGTGACTACATAAGTGTGTAGGTATAAACCTACCCTTTCCAAACACAAGTATATGTGCACGTTTATATATATATACATACAGGTGAAAAAAAAACACGTGGAGAAAAAAAAAAAAAAAAAAAAAAGAAGTGAATAACTTAATCTAGTGAGGAATATCGTGATTATAATATAAGGGGGAAAAAAAGCATTCTCTATAAATATGCCCTTGGAACCTGGATTAATTATAGCGCTATGGAGACTATGTTACAGCTTCACCACGCCTCGGGGAGTAATAATTCAGGTATTTATACTCTAAAACCAGAACCACTAGGTACTACAGATATAGAATGGCTTCTAATTTATGAATTCTAAGGTAAGAGCGGACTCACTCTGCTGTTATTATCCTAGATTCCAAAATCCCTTAAGCCAGTTTACAACCCAATATACATTTTCCACAGAACTGACTACAACAGGCACATGTTAGTTCAAAATATATACACAAACTTAGCTAGTTCCCAGCAAAAAAAAAAAAAAAAAAAAAAGGGATAGATAACAAAACTGTAGTGTGGACAACAATCCCTAGAATAACGGCTCCTAGGTTTATAACTAATATCTAGTTTTCTAGTTGACAGCAAAATACATATACACAGTAATGCAAATAATACCTAAGATAAAGCATATTTTGATGAAAGAGGGAGCATTGCTAATTAGCCTCTGGTTATGAGCTAAAAGATAATAGAAATATTTTATACCATCTTTTCCTCCTCCTTCACCCTTCCTCCTCTTTATACCTCTTTTTTACTTCTCAAACACCGGTGGAGTGAAAGGGGCTTTCAGGTTTGGGGTAAAAATCTTGTTACTGCCTAGGCAGCATTTTTTCTACAGGTTTAAACTCACTGTATACTGCACAGATACATTTGACTCAATTTCTTAACCCAGACTATATTAATCTTCCGTTACCCTCTTTACCCCTGTTAATCAGCTGTTAATCAGCTTACTCTAATAGACCCTTAAGCAGATATAGAAGATGTTTATACACAGTATGCTGGGTTATAAGATATAGGAAATGCCAAAACAATAATTTGAATGTCCCACAGATTATGGCACTTGATTCTGACATACAACCTATGGTGAATTAAGTGCAAGCTGTCCGCCAGACAATAGTGATAGCTGAAGCAGGGTTCTCTTGTCTAAAAAGAGAGACTTTTATACACAGTCATGTAACCAAACCCTTTAACAAGGGCACGATACTTGCGCTCTCGAGCTCCTGGAATGTAGGGGCCTCAGCCGCAGTAAACTTGACCTGTTCCAAACAGAGTATCAGAAAGAAAGAGGTTGTCTCTTGACCTTATCAGGAGCGGGCACAGCCGTGAATTGTCGGCATGCAGCAGCAGAAAACAAACATCAGCCTCGTATCTCTAACCAGGGAGCGCCTCTACACCTCTGAGACTAGATATTGGGGCTGCTGGCGTCGCGATGTACTTGGGTAATCCAACACGTTAGGGCGGCTAATAGCTGCTTGTTATTCTGTATGTTGGAGAAAATATCGAACCCTAGGGGACAGTTCTCATCCCACAACGGGTTCAATGTACGGAGACCTCTCTATTTTCCTTTACAGCCGGTTGATAGATATTTCTTTTCCCACACATGCGGGACTCCAGAATTGTAGTGTAGGCCGTTGCTTATAGACCATTCGGCCGAAATGTAGAAATGTCGGTCTCAAATCCTGTCAGTAAGTATCGGGACCGGTTTAGATACAAGCAGTCTCTTACGGCAACGCCGCTTACGGTTCTATCAGCTGGGCCTGTGATTAGCTCTTGCAGGCTTCCATTCTTGCCGGTCTCTGTCACAGTTAGTGCGTACAGGAACTTGGTTCAGTAATGGGTAGTCTCTTGCGGCAGCGCCGCTTGCGGCTCTAGCAACTGAGCCAGTTCTTCGCTCTATCAGGCTTCCACACACGGGCTCTAGCTGTAACTTGCCCACCTCCCTAGGATGCAAACCCGCACCAACAACGGGAGAAAGATAGTAGGGGAGACAAGTTGTTTCTCTCGCTGACGATGCTGCACGCCCAAACTCGGCAAGCTCTGCTCCTAGTCAGCTCCTCCCACCGGAAACCGTGCCACCTTTATCTAGTTCACCATGATCCTTGCTGGGAGATATTATTAGCCAGCTCACCTAATGATTTGAAAATTATTCTAAATCTATTCTAGATACCTGGAACCATACAGGCTATAAGTTCAGTTCCTATTGAAATTATTCTTTTGCTTATATTCCTATATTTTTTTCCATGGGGGTGATCTATTTTGATCATAAAGCAAGTGCATGAACAACTTGTTAGATGACTAAAATTAAAAATAAAATGGAAGTTAGCTTGTTTTATGGGCTTCATTCATTTAGAGATACAGACAACTTTATCATGAATATGGTTTTCTTTTCTGTAACAACTTGATTATATGTGTGATCTCACTGCTGGTGACTTAGAATCATATGCTGTAATATGTCAATCACTTGTCACTGTACCTTTGCCCTTAGTTTGGTTCAATGGGATGATTACTGTTGGAGTGCTAGCTACATGAGGAGAGTATTATTATTGTTATTATTACTATTTAGCAATTGAATAAGTTCTGTGTTTCCACTTTTTGCTATTCCAAAATATCCTTAGTTCTATACCACTAACTCCGCCCCCAGATATAGTTTACTTGGTAAACATGGGAAAATGTATCCTGTGACCTATATCCCTGACTCATTATTTGAGATACTTCATGTTAATTTAACAACCATATTCCATTCTCCCCTATATGCTATACTACAATAATACTACTGCATACTTGTTTCTTGTAGTTCAATCAGTTACATAATACTTAGAAATACTATTCCCAAGTATAAAAGAGGTTTGATATGGACCTTATCTTTTGGCTACTTATAAATAGAGCTGATGTGCCCTAAAATGTCATGTCTTTTATAAGCACAAGATATAAATTATTAAAATCCTATGTTAATATGCTACTCATGGTAAAAAAAAGTTCAATAGCCCATGTTTAGCCATTGGAATATAAGATGGACAATATTGGATGTCATATCAATATGTTAAAGGGACACTGAACCCAAAATTTTTGTTTTGTAATTCAGAAAGAGCATGCAATTTTAAGCAACTTTCTAATTTACTCCTATTATCAAATTTTCTTCGTTCTCTTGCTATTTTTATTTGAAAAAGAAGGCATCTAAGCTTTTTTTGGGTTCAGTACTCTGGACAGCATTTTTTTTATTGGTGGATGAATTTATCCACCAATCAGCAAGGACAACTCAGGTTGTTCACCAAAAATGGGCTGACATCTAAACTTACATTCTTGCATTTCAAATAAAGATACCAAGAGAATAAAGAAAATTTTATAATAGGAGTAAATTAGAAAGTTGCTTACAATTTCATGCTCTATCTGAACCAGGAAAGAAAACATTTTGTTACAGTGTCCCTTTAACTCTTATCTATGTCCACGTTTACCTTGTAACCTTGCATTTTTATTTTCTATATGTTTTAAAACCTCAATAAATAGATACAAAAAAGCTAGCTCCTAGTAATGCTTGCTGCTCATGAGCCTACCTAGATATGCTTTTCAACTAAGGATACCAAGAGATTGAAGTTAAAAAAAAGTAAATTGGAAATACATGTCCTTTTAACAGGGAACAAAGGGTGCTCTTTAAAAAATTCAATACGACAACCAATACAAATCAAAGTACTCTACTTTCAGCCTATAGTATTTTACATTCCCTTTTTATATGCATTTGAGTTTTTCTGTTAGGGTAGTGTAAATGTTTATTGTATTTTGACACAATCTTGCCAGCTTCTAGTTTGTGAGATAATAGAGTGAGATTTGCAGGAGAAATGTTTAGAGAATATCTAAGACCTGTAGAAATTTTCATTTACAGTGGGTATTGAAAAGAATCACCCCCTTGAAAATAATCACATTTTGTTGATTTTGCAGTATGAAATAAAGACAGACATAGTTTTTGTTTATCCAGTTGTAATTACTCAGTGCAACTTATAACATTCAAGTGAAAGATATAACATCAACATGTCAGACAATTCAAAGCAGAATCACTGAGTTGCAAAAATGATCACACCCTCCTAAAATTACTTGTAAACTCAATCAGGTCTAGCTAATCACCTTCTCAACAGCATACACAAAGCCATTTGACCTTCAACTATGATCAGCTGTGGGCATATTGATAAGCTCAGCATAAAAAGAGCTTTCCTGGAGCATCTCAGTCCCTGGTAGTGCTACTGAAGCAAACAATCAACAATGGGTGGCAAAGTACTGTCAAAAGATCTCCGGTATAATGTTGTGGACAGGCACAAGTCAGAAGATGGATACAAGAAAATATCAAAGGCTTTATCAATTCCTAGAAGCACAGTGAAGTCTATTATTAAGAAGGGGAAGATATTTTTGTACAACACAGACCCTCTCTGGATCAAGACCTTGTGCCAAACTGGATGAAAGAGCTAGGAGGAAACTGGTCAGAGAGGCTACTAAGAGGCCTACCGCAACTCTGAAGCAGTTGCAGGAATTTATGTCAAAGATTGGTCATTGTGTACATGTGACAACAATATCACAAATTCTCCATAAATGTGGCTTATATGGGGGGGTTGCAAGAAAAATGCAACTACTCAAGAAATGCCTCATACAGACACGACTGAGCTTTGCCACAACACACCTAGGAGATTCTGAGGCCACATGGAAAAAGGTGTTATGGTCAGATGAGACTAAAATTGAATTATTTGGCCCCAACACCAAACAATATGTCTGGAGGAAATCCAATACAGCTCACTATCTAAATAACACCATACCTACAATAAAGCATGGAGGTGGTAAAATCCTGTTATGGGGGTGTTTCTCTGCAGCAAGCACTGGAGCACTTGCCAGGATAGAAGGAATAATGGATGGGACAAAATACCATCAAATTCTTGAGGGAAATTTTCTGCCCTCTGCCAAGAAGTTGTCAATGGAAAGAAAGTTTACCTTCCAACATGACAGTGACCCAAAGCATACAGAAAAAATGACCACACAGTGGTTGAAGGAGAAAAAGGTGAATGTCCTTGCATGGCCTAGTCAGAGCCCAGACTTAAACCCCATTGAATATCTGTGGCATGACTTGAAGACTAAAGTCCACAAATGGTCACCATCAAATGTAACAGAACTGGAGCAGTTCTGCACAGAAGAGTGGGCAAATATTGCACAGTCTAGATGTGCAAAGTTAGTAGAGACATATCTCAATAGACTAAAGGCTGTTTAAAGCAAAAGGTGGTTCAACAAAATACTAACACAAGGGGGTGATCCTTTTTCCAGATCAGTGATTCTGTTTTTGAATTGTCTTTTTTTCCCCCTAGCATGTTGGTGTTATATCTTTCACTTGGATGTTATACGTTGCACTGAGTAATTACAACTGGATAAACAAAAACTGTGTCTTTCTTTATTTCAGGCTGCAAAGCAACAAAATGTGATTATTTTCAAGGGGGTGATTTTTTTCAATACCCACTGTTCTTATATGAAACACCCCTGTTCAGCCCACTAGCAGGCGTGGGGAAACTACTTTTACAAAAAAGAAGATATAACACTTTTAATTGTATTCACATAGGTTTATTATAATTTCTCATATATATATATTTATTTAATATTTACACTTCTTGCTGAATATTTTTTTCTCTCAAAAAAACTATTTACATATTCTTTGACCTACATTTCAATGTTTTTTGTAGTCCGTTTCTCTAGAACTTTAAAACTGATCCACCAGAAAATATTATATCAAATATATGAGAGCAAAATTGGCACCCTTGAAAATATCTATATCTTTTGTCAAAGAGACACATTTTCCAAAATGTACTTTAATATGTGAAGCAAAAACAGTGCATGTTTTTCATTATAATGCTTTGCTCAGAAGAACCTCATATAGTTATCTATGTGTAGTTTTCTGTGTGCATTCATCCTATACTATAAAAGGCCAAGTGTGTTTGTCCGAAGCTGTCATGCGCAGTAGAGACAGCACAAGGACAAACACACCTGGCCTTGGATTCCCTACCTGATCTACCGACGACTGCCACGAGAAGAAGTGGGCGTGACCGAGCGTGTGCGACGGGCATCGCCGAGCGTGAATGGGGCGTGGTCTATCAGGAAAGCCCGTGAAGGGGGCGTGGCCTAGCATGCAGGCCCATGAAGGGGGCGGGCCGTGAAAGGCCGTGGAGAGAGCTCAAACAGCTCAAAAGAGGGGAGAGGGGGGAGAGAGATATCAAGAGGGGAGAAAAAGACAGGGGAGAGAGAGAGGGGAAAGAGAGAGAGGGGAGAGAGAAAGAGGGGAGATGTGAAGAGAGAGAGAGGGGAGAGAAAGAGGGGAGAGAGAAAGAGAGAGGGGGGAGACAGAGAGAGAGAGAGAGAGGGGGGGGGATAGAGAGAGGAGAGAGAGAGAGAGAGAGAGGGGAGAGAAAGAGGGGAGAGAGAGATAGAGGGAGGGGAGAGAGAGAGGGGAGAGAGAGAGACAGAGGGGGGAGAGAGATAGAGGGGAGAGAGAGAGAGAGGGGGGAGAGAGAGAGAGAGAGAGAGAGAGGGGAGAGAGAGGGGAGAGAGACAGAGAGAGAGAGAGAGAGAGAGAGAGGGATGAGAGAGACAGAGAGGGGAGATAGAGAGAGAGGAGAGAGAGAGAGGGGGAGATGTGGTGAGAGAGAGAGGGGAGAGAAAGAGGGGAGAGAGAGAGAGAGAGAGAGAGAGAGAGGGAGGGGAGAGAGAGAGAGAGAGAGAGAGAGAGGGGAGAGAGAGAGACAGAGGGGAGAGAGAGAGGGGAGAGAGAGAGAGAGGGGAGAGAGACAGAGAGAGGGGAGAGAGAGGGGAGAGAGACAGAGAGAGAGAGAGGGATGAGAGAGGAGAGAGAGAGGAGGGAGAGAGAGGAGAGAGGAGAGAGAGAGAGAGAGAGAGAGGAGAGAGAGAGGGGAGAGAGAGAGGAGAGAGAGAGAGAGAGAGAGGAGAGAGAGAGGGGAGAGAGAGAGGAGAGAGAGAGAGAGAGAGAGAGAGAGGAGAGAGAGAGAGAGGGAGATAGGGGAGAGGAGAGAGAGGGGAGAGAGAAAGGGGGGAGAGAGAGAGAGAGAGAGAGAGGGGAGAGAGAGAGAAAGAGAGGGGGGAGATAGAGAGAGAGGAGAGAGAGAGGGGAGAGAGAGAGAGAGGAGAGAGAGAGGGGAGAGAGAGAGAGGGGAGAGAGACAGAGGGGGGAGATAGAGAGAGGAGAGAGAGAGAGAGAGGGGAGAGAGAGCGGAGAGAGAGACAGAGGGGGGAGATAGAGAGGGGAGAGAGAAAGAGAGAGAGAGGGGAGAAAGAAAGAGAGAGAGAGGGGAGAGAGAGAGGGGAGCGAGAGAGAGGGGAGATAGAGAAGGGAGAGAGAGAGGGGAGAGAGAGAGGGGAGAGAGAGGGGAGAGAGAGAGAGGGGAGAGAGAGAGAGAGGGGGAGAGAGAGAGAGAGAGAGAGAGAGAGGGGAGATGGAGAGAGAGAGAGGGAGAGGGGAGAAGGGAAGGGATTCAGTTAAAATGAATATATTACCTAGTATTTTGTGTATCCTACAAACACTGCGTTTCCCTCCCCCTAAATCAAACTGGTACACACATCAATAAAATGGTCTTGTATTGATAGAAAATGAAAGATATCCCTAGAATTTTAGGAACAACGGTCTTTAAGAGTGGATGTAGGTGGCAATCACCTTTAACACCTGTTTCAGGAGTCTTGCTTTCCCTTTTGGCATGTTACCACTGTAAAATTGGGTTTCCTCTTAATATGTTTACAATGACTTTATACCAGCTGCCGAGTTTGCAATGCATGGGAAATAGCTCCATTATTATTTTTTTGTATATTTAAGGACCAGTCAACACATTAGATTTGCATAATCAACAAATGCAAGATAACAAGACAATGCAATAGCACTTAGGCTGAACTTCAAATGAGTAGTAGATTTTTTTATAACAAATTTTAAAGTTATGTATATTTCCACTCCCCTTGTACCATGTGTCTCTGCAAATTGAAACCACAACCTAATGAAATGGGCAGAGCTTGCAAAGAGAACATAGCTAATTAGCTTACCTTTCTATATTTACACAAAATCTGCTTTATCTTATCTCTCTCATGGTATCCACAGTGAAACAAATGCATAGAGAGAACAATGGCTTATATACTGACATATTTAGTATAGGTGGTGTACAACAGGGAAACGCAGCTATGTCAAATTACATAAAAAGGGGAAATTAGGTATTTGTAAACAATTTAATACAATCTAGCAGGTAAAATTGATCACTAGGAACACATTAAAGTGGAGAGAAAAAAAATCACAGTACTCTTAAATCACTATAAAACTTGGTAGTAAAAACAATGAACCTCAAGTTAAAGGGACATTGTACTGTAAATAGTTTTGCCTTTTAATGTGTTCCAAATTTTACTTGGAGTGTATTAAATAATTTGTTTACAAATAGCTTTTTTAATTTTTTTAATTAAAAGTTGCATTTAACAGTTAAAACTACTGGACATTTCAATACTCCAGTATTGATAATAGAAAAGCTATTAAAGGGACAGTCAACATCAGAATTTTTGTTGTTTTAAAAGATAGATAATCCCTTAATGACTAATTTCCCAGATTTGCATAACCAACACAGTTATAATACACATTTTACCTCTGTAATTACCTTGCATCTAAGCCTATACAGACTGCCCCTTATTTCAGTTTTTTTGGCAAACTTGCATTTTAGCAAACCAGTGCTCACTCCTCTGTAAATTCACGTGTATGAGCTCAATGTTACCTATATGAAACACATGAACTAACGCCATCTAGTGGTGAAAAACTATTTTAATTATTTGTTTTATTGTAAACCAACATTGGGTACAGAACAACAGAAACATAGTAGAATAATAGAATATGCCACACAGGGCCTATTATCCTAATACAAAAACAAGAAGGAGAATTATCCATAGTTTAAACAACTAATAAATAGTTTTGTAGTAACTTCAATATAATATGTGCTCAATGCTGGTATTTTGTATATAATCATAAAAATAATAAGAAAAAAGAAACAAAACAAGACAAGGCAAAACAAAACAAAGCGTAATAAATAGAACAGGACAAGAAAGAAAAAAAAAAAAAAAAGAAAAAAAAAGGGGAGGGGGAGAAAGGGAGAATCCTACTATCTGCTATCTATCTCAAGGGTATAACATAACCTAAGGGAGTAATGCTATTACCTAAGATCATATTATTTTAGTTTTAATCAAGCCAGTTACTGGGGAAATATCCAACATATATGTTCATTTGAACAAACTCCGAATTTATCAGAGGCTTAACTAATTGTCTTTGGGCTTGAATTGGCATAGTTTTAATAACCACTAACCATTTTTTAAAATAATTTTCTAATTGATCGTTCTTTATATTAAGAATCTGCATCTGTTCTATTGTACTTTGGGCTATTACTATTTTTTTAAATTGTGCAAAACTAGGGGTTTTATGGGACTTCCATGATCTTAAGATAAGATTGCGAGCAATAAAAACCATAGTATTGATTAAATTATGATTTAAGCGGTACTCCGAGTATTTAAGCAGAAAAAACACATTCAATGAGGTTATCTTAAAATTTAAATGAAGTACCATATTTATCCAATAATCAATTTTTGCCCAAAATTGGGCGATTTTTGGGCAAGACCAGAAACAATGAAAGATATTAGCATTACTGCTACTGCATCTTGTACATAGGTACTTAGTCTTATACCACTTAGATATTTTTTCTGGTGTAATATAGACGTTGAATAATAATTTTAAGTGTGTCTCCCACCAAGATGTCATAACCCATGAATTTTCAGTAATTTTAAAACTGTCAGATATATATTGTATTGTAATATTTGGAAAGTACAATTGCCATTTAATTTGAAGAAATTCTAATTGTGCATTTGTAGAAAAGGCGTTCAGCATAATATACAATGGGGAGATGGTATATATGCCATTTTGATATAATTTAATTCTAGGGGTAAGATCCCCTAGGGACCAATTTAAGCTGTATGTTTGTTTCAGTTCATCAATATAATGGCGTATCTGTAAATATGCGTAAAAATCTCTCCTTGTAAAACCAAATTTGCTGCAAATATCGGTAAAGGATTCCACATAAGAATCTGATCTAATAAATTGGCTAATCCATTTTAAGCCTTTATTTTCCCATTCTATAAAAATAATGTTAGAGTAGCCAGGAATAAACTTGGGGTTACCCCTGATTGGAAGAAACTCAGAAACATAAGGGAGTATATGACATTTTAAACAATAATCTTGCCAAGCCCTAATTATATTTTTAATAGTTACTAAATTACAAACCATAGATGGTAACTGAGTTAATGGGCAGTGTAAAATTGCTTTAAGGCTAAAAGGAGCTATTAAGTTAGATTCACATTGCAAAAAAGAAATATATTCCTTTTCCGTGATCCAGTCTAACGCTATTTTTATTAATGTTACTAAGTTATAGTGCTTAAGATTAGGAAATGCTAGACCTGCCGCTAATCTAGGATTCATTAGTCGCTTTAATGCAATGCGTGGCTTAGTACCTTTCCAGATAAACCGTGAACATAAACCATTAAATAATCGAATATCAGATTGATATAAAAATACTGGCATATTTTGGAGTAGGTACAAAATTTTAGGGAATAAAATGGTTTTAATTAACATTGCCCTAGCTGTTAGGGAGATAGGTAAATGTGCCCAATCTTCGAGTTTTTTTTTTTACAAAATTTGAATATTTCCGGAAAATTTAATTTATACCAGTCTTGTGGGTTATTACCTAGAGCTATCCCTAAATATGTAATTTGCGCTGTCTCTCTAAACGGATGACTAATCTTATTCCCAGGTAATTTATTGATCCATAAAAGTTCCGATTTAGAGAGATTAATCCTATATCCTGAGATTATACCAAACAATTTAATATCTAATAATAATTTTGGAAGACTCACACTGAGATTACTAAGATACAGAAGTAAGTCATCCGCATAAAGTGATAATACAAATTTCTCCCGACCTACCATTATACCACCTAAATTCTGACGTAGAAAAATCGCAAGGGGTTCTATCGCAAGATTAAAAAGAAGCGGAGAGATTGGGCAGCCTTGTCTAGTTGCTCTCTGTAAGCTGAAACGCTCAGTTAATGAACCATTGACAATAATTGAAGATACTGATTTACTATATATCGATCTAATACAATCAGCAAACTGACCTGCAAAACCAAATTGCTCCAAAGTAAAAAAAAAGATGTTCCCAGCTGATATAATCGAATGCTTTCTCCGCATCTAATGTTAATATAGCTAGGTCTGTTGTACTTTTTTTTTTAAGGTGTTTGAACTTATTCCAAAAGAAATCTAATGTTAACATCAACTTGCGTATATTTTTAACTGGATTTCTACCAGTCATAAATCCCGTTTGGTTTTCGTGGATTATTTGATTACGATGCGGTTTAAGTCTATAAGCTAGAATAGCAGTTAAGAGTTTGTAATCACAGTTTAGAAGTGAAATTGGCCTGTATGAACTCGGCAGTTCAGGGTCTTTATTTTTCTTAAGAATTAATGAGATGTTAGAAGCTGTGAAATAGGATGAACATTTAGTATTAGAAGAATAATAAAAATTAAATAATTTATGTATTGTAGGGGCAATCTGGTCCTGCAGGATTCTATAAAACTCCGCAGGAAGAAAATCGGGTCCTGGAGCCTTATTCAGTTTAGCCGACTGTATTCCATCTACAACCTCTTCTAAAGATATAGGAGAATTTAATTGTTGTATAATGGCGGGTGAAAGTTTAGGTAATGTAATTTGATCCCAAAATAGTTCTCTCTTGTCTGGTGTTAGCTTATCTGCTTTATATAAATCTTGGAAAAACTTAAAAAAAGTCTCCTCAATATCTACATTATTTGTAAATCTATCTGTGCCATTCTTTATCGCAGAAATAATATGCTTATTTGTAATCTTAGTAATCTTTGCTAAATATTTTGCAGATCTACCTGTATGACCTCCATAAAGTACCCTCTGTTTAATATCCTCTTGCGTTGTTTTTTGTTTTAAAAAAACATCTCGGGCTGATTTGGCATCAATATATTTCTGCCATAGTACTTGTGTTTGACTGGCTACATAAGCATTATAAGTATTTTTAACATTGTTAGATAGTTGGGTTTCTTTGTATCAAGTTTTTTTTTTAAGCAAACAAAGATATGCTTTAATATCCCCCCGTAACACAGCTTTGGCCGATTCCCAAAATATTTCAATTTTTCCCAGATATGATGAATTAAATTTATAGAATTCTCCCCACTTATTCTTAAACCAGTTCTGGAATTTAACATTGTTTATTAAGTATTTAGGGAAAAAGAACGTATTAGGGTTACGTGTTTGGAGGTCTCTAGTATTAAATTCTAGCGAGATAATAGCATGATCTGAGATTGCAATTTCTTTAATATCTGGTGTCATGTTCATTCCACTAAGTACTTCTGATACTAAGAACCTATCCAATCTAGAGAATGTTTGATGTCCTTTTGAGACACATGTATATGTTCTAGTATCAGGATTATGCACACGCCATATGTCCTGAAGTCCTAATTCAAAAGAAAATTTCTGCAGTATGCATTGCTTCCTGTCTCTTCTAGAAGCTATCTTGGGACTTAACCTATCAAGATTAGGCATAGATATTATATTCATATCACCAGCAATTATTAAATTTTGACCAGCATATTTTGACAATTGTACTGACAGATCATTCCAGAATTTAAAATCTAAATTATTCGGACCATATATATTACACAAGACGAACATTATTTTATTGATGGTTATCTCGAGAACCAGATACCGCCCTTCCGGATCTATTTCACAAGCTTCTATCTTATAGTTTAGATTCTTATTAAGAAGGATCGCAACCCCTCTCTTCCTACCATCATAGGGGGCAGCAATAACCTCCCCAACCCATCTCATTTTAAGTTTAGGTGTTTCCAGGTCTTTTAAATGAGTTTCTTGGATCAATGCAATATCGGGCTTATATCGCCCAAGTTGTTTAATGATCATTTTCCTTTTAATCGGGGAGGTTATACCCCCCACATTCCAAGAGAGGAATTTGAGTGGTTCGGTTCCCATTAAATAAAAAAAGGGCTAAAAATAGGGTATACTGTGAGGAAGAAAAAAAAAAAAAAAAAAGCCAAACCATATAACAGATAAAACGCATAAAAACAAAACAATACATTTTTTAAACTCCATCTCAGTGTCTTGACTCCTTTGAAGTACAGCTTAGATTAAACCTATACTAAACCAAATGATCTGCAAAACGTATCAGCTTCCGCTACACTGTTCAGAATTGTAGTCTTCCCCTCCCTTAAAACAATAAGCTTGGCTGGATATATTAGCCTTATATCAAAATTGGCGTTCATAAGTTTGAGAAAAAAAGGTGACATCTCTCTCCTTTTTACTAGTGTTTCGTTTGAAAAATCTGAAAACAACATGATTTTATGCTGGTTGATTAGAAACGGATTAAGTTTCTTATAGTGCCTAAGATATAATATTTTATCTTGGAAATTTAGAAACTTAATAATAATGGGTCTAGGCTTGCTCTTGCCATCAGTATTAGGACGAATTGGGCCTACTCTATGAACCCTTTCAATATGAACTGGTTGAGGCAGTTGTTGGATGTTCAGTAGTTGGGGGAGACTAGAGGAAGCAAAATTGCATTAAATCCTGGTATTCAGGTATTTCAGGGAGGCCAATAAACCTCAGGTTATTGCGTCTAGATCGATCCTCTAAGTCCTCTACTCTCGCTTGTAATATAGATATTAATTTTACATGGGATGTTACAATAGGATCTTGTAAGTTAAACCTGTCCTCTAGTTCTGACATTCTAACTTCGGCTTCATCTAGTCGTGAGGAAAATTGTCTCACCTCATTTGTTAACCCATTGATTTCTTGTTTAATTTCTTGTTTAAGTGAATCAAATTGAGGAGCGACCATTTTAGATATTTCTGAAACTAATTCCATCATGTCGCAATTAGATATATTAAGACCAGCTTTATCTTGGGAAGTATCTGCACATCCCTCTATTTGTTTATTCCCTTTTCTATCTCCCCTGAGTTTGGGGGGCATGTTTGGGGAACTACCTTTTCCCTGGGAGATAAATCTCTCCATGGACACAGCCCTAAAAAAAAAAAAAACGTGGAAATGTGCAATTATAAGTGTAATTTAACTTAATTTACAACTATATTACTCCAAAACGTGTCATTGATATATCTTTAGTGAATTGTGTCGTGACAATCAGTTACCTAATCTAAGATAACATTAAATTAGTTATGTTTCTAGAGAAGTTTTAACTTTTTTAGGCTAGGAACATACATTAGCAAATATATGAGTTACTATAATTAATACACTACAAGTGGAAAAAAAAAAAGAAAAAAAAAAGAAAAAGAGAGCAAAAAATGTGAAATTTGTGCTATTAAACAGAAGATAAGGCCATGTACTAGTTTGAAAATACCCAGGTAGACAGGTCCAATATCAATAAATACTTATTCGGTGGTATACAATAAATTCTAGGGCTAGTACAATATTATCAGTGTTTCCAGAGAAAATGGAATGCCATTTATTCCTTCCTTATTATATCCAGATTACTCTAAGGATTTTTTAAGGCTTTTCCCCCTTTTTTTTTTTTAAGAAGAAAGGATTCTTGAATAGCGTGCTCCAATGTGAGACACTCTGTTCTCCTAATAGACAATTCTCTAGACCTTTAGTGTAAAAAAAAAAAAAGCTCTTATATAATCTTAAACATCAAGTACACATAAAGTAAAGTCCAAGACTAAGGTATATATATAGCGGGGGAGAGCAGGGTATATCTTCCTTATATAAGAGTGTTTCAGTCTCTGAGTAATGTAGGAAAAGAAAAAGACACCACAAAACAATTCCCCTGTTTAAGGTTGTTATAAGTCAATGTCCCAAATTAAACCATTTTCATTTTTTTTAGCGGTATATGAGGATTAGATATCTTTGGATAATCTCTCAGGATATTAGTAAACACCAATACCACAGTTCACTTGATGTTAGGTAATCCGTGTAGGAGGGCTCTTTTATTCCCTAAAATCCCACAGTCTGTAGTATGAAGTACTTTAGGCGTAAAACCCCATATGCATATACCTGTAACTTCTTACCCGCTTCGGTTCTTAGCTTTTATAGGACTTGTACCTTGAATTTCAACGCAGAGTAACATGTATCTTACTCAGGTCCTGTGGTCTTTGGGGAAGCAGCGCCGAACGTCCTTCGTGTAGTCTGGATCAGGATTTTAGTGCACCAGCCACTGGGAGCCGCGGGACTTACCCGTCCCCCTTCTGGTCAGTTGTGTATACACGATCCGTATACCGCGTCTGCCGAGATTGGCAGGCACAGGAAGAACACCTCTCTTTGTTTCTTCACCGCAGATAGCTATCCAATATAGCTCAACTAAGGTCATCGGCTGCAAAGCTTGTGTCTTGTGCCCCGAACCAGGTCAGGGTATGAATCTCTCCGGTGTCGAAATCTTCGTGGGGATAACTCCAGCAATCTTCCCTGCTGTTTGGGGGAAGGAATGATACATCAACCCAGGGAGCCGCGATATCAGCCCGTCTCCCTTCCAGGCAGCGTAAGTAGAATCCGGAGGCAGCGTCTGCCGAAGCCGGCTGTGAAAGACCCCTCCTCGTCTCCTCACCTCGGAGCCCTGTTCAAGGTAGCTGTAGCGGGGTCTAACAGTCAGGAGAGAAAAACACCGGTGGAGTTGCTTGAACCACTAAGCAGTGGTGTCTTTAGGATCTTCCAGCTCGCGGACTATAGTAGTCACTTGCTCCAGCCCAGTCGACTCTCTCAACTAGCCAAGGAGCACCGCGTAGTGGGGAGGTGAAAATTGCTCACACCCTGGGAGTCATACGAAGTTCCAGTTCACCTGCAGCACCTGTAGCACCTGCAGCACCTGGTAGCTCCGCCCCAACAGGAAGATCCATTTGTCTAGTGGTGAAAAACTAAATGCATTTAGATTAGAGGCGGCCTTCAAGGTCTAAAGAACAAAGCAGAATTGGTGATAAAAGTAAATTGGAAAGTTGTTTAAAATTACATGCCCTATTTAAATCATGCAAGTTTTTTTTGGACTTGACTGTCCCTTTAAAACAAGAGGCAGCAGCAGAAATTAAAGGGACAGTGAAGTCCAAAACAACCTTTCATGATTTAAATAGGGAATGTAATATTAAACAACTTTCCAATTTACTTTTATCACCAATTTTACTTTGTTCTCTTGGTATTCTTAGTTGAAAGCTAAATCTAGGAGGTTCATATGCAAATTTCTTAGACCTTGAATACTGTCTCTAATCTGAATGTATTTTGACCACTAGAGGGCATTAGTTCATGTGTTTCATATAGATAACATTGAGCTCATGCATGTGAAGTTACCCTGGAGTGAGCACTGATTGACTAAAATGCAAGTCTGTCAAAAGAACTGAAATAAGGTAGTAATTTGCAGAAGCATAGATACAAGGTAATCACAGAACTGTATTTCTATAACAGTGTTGTGCAAAACTGGGGAATGGGTAATAAAGGGATTATCTTTCTTTTTAAACAACAAAAATTCTGGTGTTGACTGTCCCTTTAACATCCCAGTAGAAAGTGGGAGAGAAAACTCAGCCTATTTGACAAGGTTTTTACTACAGGAGATTTGAATATGATGAACTCTTATCAAAAGTTTACCTGAGTACATAAAACTAATGAAACTTCTGACTGCAAGAATGGTTACTGCTCACCATGCTATTGATTTTTTTCCTGTGCTTGCAGTTCTTCCCAAAGCCATTCACCTATTTAATAGCCTTTAAGGAACATTAAACACTTTGAGATGGTAATATAAACTGATAACTCTTATATATAAAAAAATATCTGCAATATAATTTTATTTATTTATAATTGTCCCCTTTTCCTGTAATTCCATTCTGAAATTGTGAGCTTTTCAGTTTCTGTTAGAAATGGAAGTGCAGAACACTGTTCTATTCCACAGAGCCATTGGCTGTACACTCTAGTGACCTATTTATAATTGTCCCTAATTGGCCACAGCAGAGAAGACAACGTAAGTTACAACATGGCAGCTTCCATTCTTTTACAGACACTAAAACGTTACACTTATTTTATCAATATTTAACCCCTTCAGCCAAAAGAGAGCTGTTTTGGAGGGATCAGGTAGGGATCAGGGAGTGGGCAGTGTCGGATGGGAGGGTAATCTCTAC
Organism: Bombina bombina; assembly: GCF_027579735.1. NCBI lineage: Eukaryota > Metazoa > Chordata > Amphibia > Anura > Bombinatoridae > Bombina > Bombina bombina. The sequence continues at coordinate 1,113,179,433 of NC_069499.1, read as the reverse complement.
ACTAAAGCTAAAATTAACCTCACAAGATACATGATTAACCCCTTCACTGACAGAAATAATAGAAGTGTGGTGTGCAGCTGCAATTAGCAGCCTTCTAATTACCAAAAAGCAATGGCAAAGCTATTTATGGCTTCTATTTCTGAAGGGTATCCGAGAGTACATTTCTCTTGTTAGGTGTATCCAGTCCACGGATCATCCATTACTTGTGGGATATTCTCCTTCCCAACAGGAAGTTGCAAGAGGATCACCCACAGCAGAGCTGCTATATAGCTCCTCCCCTAACTGCCATACCCAGTCATTCTCTTGCAAGCTCTCAACATAGCTGGAGGTAGTAAGAGGAAAGTGGTAAAATATAGTTAGTTTTTTCTTCAATCAAAAGTTTATTGTTTTTAAATGGTACCGGAGTGTACTATTTTATCTCAGGCAGCATTTAGAAGAAGAATCTGCCTGCGTTTTTCTATGATCTTAGCAGAAGTAACTAAGATCCACTGCTATTCTCACATATGTCTGAGGAGTGAGGTAACTTCAGAGGGAGAATGGCGTGCAGGGTATCCTGCAATAAGGTATGTGCAGTTAAGTTTTTCTAGGGATGGAATTTGCTAGAAAATGCTGCTGATACCGGATTAATGTAAGTTAAAGCCTAAATACAGTGATTTAATAGCGACTAGTATCAGGCTTGCTATCAGAGGTATATACTCTGATTAATGTGCAATATAAAATGTTTGCTGGCATGTTTAATCATTTTTATATATGCTTTGGTGATAAAACTTATTGGGGCCTAGTTTTTTCCACATGGCTGGCTTTATTTTTGCCTAGAAACAGTTTCCTAAGGCTTTCCACTGTTATAGTATAAAAGTTACAGTTGGTGCAGTTAAAATTACAAACTGTGACATTCAGCTTCCCTCAGCAGTCCCCTGCATGCTATAGGACATCTCTGAAGGGCTCAAAAGGCTTCAAAAGTAGGAGCTGTGGCAGTTGTTATGACTGTTTAAAAAACATATTTTTCGTTTTGTTAATCTGTTTTTTGTATTAAGGGGTTAATCATCCATTTGCAAGTGGGTGCAATGCTCTGCTAACTTGTTACATACACTGTAAAAATTTCGTTAGTTTAACTGCCTTTTTTCACTGTTATTTCAAATTTTGGCAAAATTTGTTTCTCTTAAAGGCACAGTAATGTTTTTTTATATTGCTTGTTAACTTGATTTAAAGTGTTTTCCAAGCTTGCTAGTCTCATTGCTAGTCTGTATAAACATGTCTGACATAGAGGAAACTCCTTGTTCATTATGTTTAAAAGCCATGGTGGAACCCCATAGGAGAATGTGTACTAAATGTATTGATTTCACTTTAACAATAAAGATCAGCTGTTATCTTTAAAATAATTATCACCAGAGGATTCTGACGAGGGGGAAGTTATGCCGACTAACTCTCCCGACGTGTCGGACCCTTTGACTCCCGCTCAAGGGACTCACGCTAAAATGGCGCCAAGTACATCAAAGACGCCCATAGCGATTACTTTGCAGGACATGGCGGCAATCATGGATAATACCCTGTCAGCGGTATTAGCCAGACTGCCTGAATTCAGAGGAAAGCGCGATAGCTCTGGGGTTAGACGTAATACAGAGCGCGCAGATGTTTTAAGGCCCATGTCTGATACTGCGTCACAATATGCAGAAGCTGAGGAAGAGCTTCAGTCTGTGGGTGACGTCTCTGACTCGGGGAAACCTGATTCAGATATGTCTACTTTTAAATTTAAGCTTGAGAACCTCCGGGTGTTGCTTGGAGAGGTTTTAGCTGCTCTGAATGACTGTGACACAATTGCAGTGCCAGAGAAATTGTGTAGACTGGATAAATACTATGCGGTGCCGGTGTGTACTGACGTTTTTCCAATACCTAAAAGGTTTACAGAAATTATTACTAAGAAGTGGGACAGACCCGGTGTGCCGTTTTCCCCCCTCCTATTTTTAGAAAAATGTTTCCAATAGACGCCACCACACGGGACATATGGCAGACGGTCCCTAAGGTGGAGGGAGCAGTTTCTACTTTAGCAAAGCGTACCACTATCCCTGTCAAAAACAGTTGTGCTTTTTCAGATCCAATGGATAAAAAATTAGAAGGTTACCTTAAGAAAATGTTTATTCAACAAGGTTTTACTTGACAAGCTTAGAACACTTAAGCTAGCTAATTCTTATGTTTCTGATGCCATTGTTCATTTGACTAAACTAACGGCTAAGTATTCTGGATTCGCCATCCAGGCGCATAGGGCGCTATGGCTTAAATCTTGGTCAGCTGACGTGACTTCAAAGTCTAAATTACTTAACATTCCCTTCAAGGGGCAGACCCTATTCGGGCCTGGTTTGAAGGAAATTATTGCTGACATTACTGGAGGTAAGGGTCATACCCTTCCTCAGGACAGGGCCAAATCAAGGGCCAAGCAGTCTAAATTTTGTGCCTTTCGAAACTTCAAGGCAGGTGCAGCATCAACTTCCTCAAAACATGAGGGAACTTTTGCGCAATCCAAGCCGGCCTGGAAATCTAACCAGGCCTGGAGCAAAGGCAAGCAGGCCAGAAAGCCTGCTGCTGCCTCTAAGACAGCATGAAGGAACGGCCCCCTATCCGGCAACGGATCTAGTAGGGGCAGACTTTCTCTCTTCGCCCAGGCGTGGGCAAGAGATGTTCAGGATCCCTGGGCGTTTGAGATCATATCTCAGGGATATCTTCTGGACTTCAAAGCTTCCCCCCCCCCCCACAAGGGAGATTTCACCTTTCGAGATTATCTGTAAACCAGATAAAGAAAGAGGCATTCTTACGCTGTGTGCAAGACCTCCTAATAATGGGAGTGATCCATCCAGTTCCACAGATGGAACAAGGACAGGGATTTTATTCAAATCTGTTTGTGGTTCCCAAAAAAGAGGGAACCTTCAGACCAATTTTGGATCTAAAGATCTTAAACAAATTCCTCAGAGTTCCATCGTTCAAAATGGAAACTATTCGGACAATCCTACCTATGATCCAGGAGGGTCAGTACATGACCACAGTGGATTTGAAGGATGCTTACCTTCACATACCGATTCACAAAGATCATCATCGGTTCCCAAGGTTTGCCTTTCTAGACAGGCATTACCAGTTTGTGGCTCTTCCCTTCGGGTTAGCTACAGCCCCAAGAATTTTTACAAAGGTTCTGGGGTCTCTTCTGGCGGTCCTAAGACCACTGGGCATAGCAGTGGCCCCTTATCTAGACGACATCCTGATACATGCGTCAAACTTCCAAATTGCCAAATCTCATACGGACATAGTGTTGGCATTTCTGAGGTCGCATGGGTGGAAAGTGAATGAGGGTAAGAGTTCTCTATCACCCCTCACAAGGGTTTCCTTCCTAGGAACTCTGATAGATTCTGTAGAAATGAAAATTTACCTGACGGAGTCCAGGTTATCAAAGCTTCTAAATTCCTGCCGTGTTCTTTACTACATTCCGCGCCCTTCGGTGGCTCAGTGCATGGAAGTGATCGGCTTAATGGTAGCGGCGATGGACATAGTGCCATTTGCGCGCCTACATCTCAGACCGCTGCAATTATGCATGCTCAGTCAGTGGAATGGGGATTACACAGATTTGTCCCCTCTGCTAAATCTGGATCAAGAGACCAGAGATTCTCTTCTCTGGTGGCTATCTCGGGTCCATCTGTCCAAAGGTATGACCTTTCGCAGGCCAGATTGGACAATTATAACAACAGATGCCAGCCTTCTAGGTTGGGGTGCAGTCTGGAATTCCCTGAAGGCTCAGGGATCGTGGACTCAGGAGGAGAAACTCCTCCCAATAAATATTCTGGAGCTAAGAGCAATATTCAATGCTCTTCTAGCTTGGCCTCAGTTAGCAATCCTGAGGTTCATCAGATTTCAGTCGGACAACATCACGACTGTGGCTTACATCAACCATCAAGGGGGGACCAGGAGCTCCCTAGCCATGTTAGAAGTCTCCAAGATAATTCGCTGGGCAGAGACTCACTCTTGCCATCTATCAGCGATCCATATCCCAGGTGTAGAGAACTGGGAGGCGGATTTTCTAAGTCGTCAGACTTTTCATCCGGGGGCGTGGGAACTCCATCCGGAGGTGTTTGCTCAATTGGTTCATCGTTGGGGCACACCAGAATTGGATCTCATGGCGTCTCGCCAGAACGCCAAGCTTCCTTGTTATGGATCCAGGTCCAAGGACCCAGAAGCGACGCTGATAGATGCTCTAGCAGCACCGTGGTTCTTCAACCTGGCTTATGTGTTTCCACCGTTTCCTCTGCTCTCTCGACTGATTGCCAAAATCAAACAGGAGAGAGCATCGGTTATCTTGATCGCGCCTGCGTGGCCACGCAGGACCTGGTATGCAGACCTGGTGGACATGTCATCCTTTCCACCTTGGCCTCTGCCTCTGAGACAAGACCTTCTACTACAAGGTCCTTTCAATCATCCAAATCTAATTTCTCTGAGACTGACTGCCTGGAGATTGAACGCTTGATTTTATCAAGGCGTGGCTTCTCCAAGTCAGTCATTGATACCTTAATACAGGCACGAAAGCCTGTAACCAGGAAAATCTACCATAAGATATCCAAGAATTACTCATGGAGTAAGGTTAGGATTCCTAGGATATTGTCCTTTCTCCAAGAGGGTTTGGATAAAGGATTATCAGCTAGTTCTTTAAAGGGACAGATTTCTGCTCTGTCTATCCTTTTGCACAAGCGTCTGGCAGAGGTTCCAGATGTCCAGGCATTTTGTCAGGCTTTGGTTAGAATTAAGCCTGTGTTTAAACCTGTTGCTCCTCCATGGAGCTTAAACTTGGTTCTTAAGGTTCTTCAAGGAGTTCCGTTTGAACCCCTTCATTCCATTTATATCAAACTTTTATCTTGGAAAGTTCTGTTTTTGATGGCTATTTCCTCGGCTCGTAGAGTCTCTGAGTTATCAGCTTTACAATGTGATTCTCCTTATCTGATTTTCCATACAGATAAAGTAGTTCTGCGTACAAAACCTGGGTTTTTACCTAAGGTAGTTTCCAACAAGAATATCAATCAAGAGATTGTTGTTCCATCATTGTGTCCTAATCCTTCTTCAAAGAAGGAACGTCTTTTACATAATTTGGACATAGTCCATGCTTTAAAGTTTTACTTACAAGTGACTAAAGATTTTCGTCAAACATCTTCCATGTTTGTTGTTTACTCTGGACAGAGGAGAGGTCAAAAGGCTTCGGCAACCTCTCTTTCTTTTTGGCTTCGGAGCGTAATACGCTTAGCCTATGAGACTGTTGGACAGCAGCCCCCTGAAAGGATTACAGCTCATTCTACTAGAGCTGTGGCTTCCACCTGGGCCTTTAAAAATGAGGCTTCTGTTGAACAGATTTGCAAAGCGGCGACTTGGTCTTCGCTTCATACCTTTTCAGAATTTTACAAATTTGATACTTTTGCTTCTTCGGAGGCTATTTTTGGGAGAAAGGTTCTACAGGCAGTGGTCCCTTCCGTTTAAGTACCTGCCTTGTCCCTCCCTTCATCCGTGTACTTTAGCTTTGGTATTGGTATCCCACAAGTAATGGATGATCCGTGGACTGGATACACCTAACAAGAGAAAACATAATTTATGCTTACCTGATAAATTTATTTCTCTTGTGGTGTATCCAGTCCACGGCCCACCCTGTCCTTTTAAGGCAGGTCACCACTGTACCCTATGGTTTCTCCTTTCTCGGCTAGTTTCGGTCGAATGACTGGATATGGCAGTTAGGGGAGGAGCTATATAGCAGCTCTGCTGTGGGTGATCCTCTTGCAACTTCCTGTTGGGAAGGAGAATATCCCACAAGTAATGGATGATCCGTGGACTGGATACACCACAAGAGAAATAAATTTATCAGGTAAGCATAAATTATGTTTTTACAATAATTTGTGCCATGATTGTACAAGCAGTATGTAAATAATTTCAGTGAGAAACCCAAAGTTTGTGAAAAGGGACACTGAACCCACATTTTTTCTTTCGTGATTCAGATAGCATGCAATTTTAAGCAACTTTCTAATTTACTCCTATTATCAAATTTTCTTCATTCTCTTGGCATCTTTATTTACAAAAACAAGCAAGAACGCAAGTTTAGATGCCGGCCCATTTTTGGTGAACAACCTGGGTTGTTCTTGCTGATTGGTGAATTAATTTACCCACCAATAAACAAGTGCTGTCCAGGGTCTGAACCAAAAATTGGCTGGCTCCTTAGCTTAGATGCCTTCTTTTTCAAATAAAGATAGCAAGAGAACGAAGAAAAATTGATAATAGGAGTAAATGAGAAAGTTGCTTAAAATATGCATGCTCTATCTGAATCACGAAAGAAAAAACTTGGGTTCAGTGTCCCTTTAAAAAATCAAAATATAGTTTTGACAGGTAAATAAAAAAAATGCTAAAAATTATATTGGGCAAGTTCTTCTCTGAAGGTCCCGGTAGTGAAGGGGTTAAACAACGGATATATATATATATATTTTAAATGTGTCTACATGTTATTCTCGGACTAATATATTCTTTGAATGCTTCATTCTATCTGGCATTTATTTTAGTGTTTACTGTTCCTTTAAACGTACCAGACCCTGAAGCCCCACGTCTTCATACTGGATGTCGCCATCTTGGAGCACACGTATTCTCACCCTTTGAAACAAGGGTGTACTCTCACAGATCAGTGATGTAGCTGCTTTTTGACTTGGGGTTAGTGTGCTTAATATAGAGTCGGAGCTTGAAATATTTGCATTTGTTTTATACTGTTGTAAAGTTACAAAAAATATATCCAATGAAAAGTGCACGAATAATACAGAACAATACAGCTTCTGCAACAATATAAATTCTCTGCTCTGTGTCATACACACTAACCAGTTGTCACTGATCTGTAAATGTCTATAGTGCTTCTGTCACACGGGACCTGTGCTCCCAAGGTCTCAGTATGAAGAGTGGAGTTCCAGCGTATGCGAGAATGGCTCTGAAGACAGCTGCAGGCACAAGGGTCAAAACCATAACATGGTGGGTAAGAACCATTCCATTCTAGTTGTGCCCAGCAGTTTAATGTCCCCTTAAATATCAGGGATGCTGGGGTTCACAGGTGGGGGCCCTCTCTTCACTACCTGTTCTTACCATTATGTTATTCCTCCTACCCTCTTTATACTGTGTAAGCACTATTATTATTATTATTATTATTAGTTATACACTAGACACATTTAGGGTAGCTGTTATTTTCAGTTAATTGTAACAAAACTAAATTAGAAATAATAAAAAAAAAAACCCATAATAAAATAACAATATTCTTTAAATGGAGATTAAAGTGCTACTTTGGTAAAAAAAACAAACAAACAAAAAACAAAAAAGCAAATAAAGAAAAGTGGCTAAATGAGCACTTCTCAGTATAGCCTCTGCCTGCAGCTAGATAAGAAAGTTACTAATGCAGAATTTAAAGGGACAGTCTAGTCAAAACTACATTTTCATGATTCAGATAGGGCAAGCAATTTTAAGCAACTTTCCAATTTGATTTTATCATTAAATTTGCTTTGTTCTTTTGGTATTCTTTTTTGAAAGCTAAACCTAGTTACGCTCATATGAACATTTTTAAGCCCTTGAATCAGGGTCGGCTTCAGAACGAATGAAATGGGGGGGCATTTTTTTTTTCACGAGGGGGCACACATTTACAAAGCATGTATGAGAGTCAAAATAAGAGCAGACCTACATATTCTGCTGAAAAGTGTAGCTTCTGGCTGGTTTATCCCTCACTTTTAACATTTGGAGAATATGTGCTAAATCACTATGTGAAAGAATGAAGTCTAAATCCTATGCAGTGCACTATAACAGAGCCATTAAACTTGAGACCCCCAGTGCCAATTGCTCCTTAAAACAATTCACCCCTTAATCACCATGATCCAAAACCCTTAAACTCATTCTCAAATCTCAGTCATGTCCCCTAAACAGCCATGCACCCCCCCAATGCAATTAACCCCTTTGTTTGCAATAGCAGTGAGCATACTAGATTTTCAGGTACTGGTAATTGTGTAGATTAGATTTAGCTCTACCTGTTTTGCAATAACTAACGGATATCAGGCTACTTAATACAACCTATGTACTGTGAACCTATAAGAATATGATTGTCATATAAATATAAGTCTATAAATGGCTACCGGCTTCTATCAACACCTCAAAAGTGCACTGTGATCTTAATTTATAGACTTATATTTATATGATACAATCATATTCTTAACATTGTCTATTGTTTAAGAAAATGAGTAACTCACGATAGTTAGGTAAAATTAATAGGGTTAAAGACAAGTCCAAAAAGTCTCTAACTTCCAATTCCAAATAAGAGGTTAAGACACAGAGCTCCTTGCAGATGCGTGATGCCACCTCACAGTTCGGCAGCTAACTCCGCCCCCAGCATGCAGCATTACATAACAATTCATTATTTTATTTATTATTTTTAAAGTGTATGATCATATCAATATTTTTTGAGGGGGAACAGCATTCCATTTGGATGGGCATTGCCCCCCCAATGCCCCCCTTGGAGCTGACCCTGCCTTGAATGCCACCTCTTATCTCAGTGCATTTTGACAGTTTTTCACAGCTTGACAATGCTAGCTCCTGTGTGCCATATAGATAACAACATTGTGCTCATTCCCGTGGAGTTATTTATAAGCCAGCACTGTTTGGCTAAAATGCAAGTCTGTCAAAAGAACTGAGATAAGGGGGCAGTCTGCAGAGATCAATCAGAACCTTTACTTGATCTAAAAAAGTATAACAGTAGACAGTTTTCAAAGAACTAAATATTTTGTAGAAATTTAGAATTAAAGGGACATTATACACTAGATTTTTATTTGCATAAATGTTTTGTAGATGATCCATTTATACGGCCCTTACAAGTTTTTGCTTTTTTTTTTTTTAAATGTATAGTTTGCTTATTTTTAAATAATATTGTGCTGATTTTCAGACTCCTAACCAAGCCCCAAAGTTTTACAAGTATACTGATGTCTACCTACTCCAACTTGCTCCTGTTTGTATAAAGAGTCTTTTCATATGCAGAGGAAGGGGGAGTGTCTGCTGTTTTTGCTATAGAACCACTTGCAGTGGCTGCCCCAGCTAGCGTTTTCAACAGAGCTAAACTGGGAGCTTTTATGTAACTTTTTAAACGGTTTTATACTGGATTTTTAGTTCAGTATCTGTGCATATTATTCTTTATAGTAGTGTCTATTACATGCAGTTATATGAAAATTGGTGTATACTTTCCCTTTAAGGTGTATGATTGTGATCTTCAAATGCATACAAACAGTGATAGTGTAAGGGACATATATGAAAGAAACAAATACACATTAATGTGTCCAAGAAAAGGAGCCCAGATCATCATATATAAATCATACGGACCCTTTGATTCAATGGCTGTTATATTACAGATGTTGCTGAAGCATAGTTGCCAGGAGCTGTGATTTGCTGTATCGTGCACTGTGTCTTTTTTGGAATAATTATTCTGCACACAGGGTTGAGCGGCAAAGTGAGTAATAGGACCCAATAATTTAAATTAATTAACCATTCTACTGATTTTACACAGTTTCTGAAACAGATATGAACTACCTAATAAAATTAGTTAATATGCTCTAATAAAAAAAAGGGAAAATATAGTTAGGGAAGCAGCTGAAGAGAGTTCATTACAGGAACACTGTTTGTAATAGCCTGGGCTCACTTTCCCATTCCCCACATGGAGGTTTATTTCTGCTGCTGCATCCTGTTTACATATCTTTTCTATACCCAATACTGTTGTATAGAAATTTTCAGCTCATGGTGGCGATTTCAGGAGGCACAAGCAGCTATTTCAAATGATGAAATAAAGACGAAAGAGCTGTTTGTAAACAATTTAAAGGGACATTATATAATTTGAGATTACAAAAAAACATAATGTGTATTAAAAAAACAATCAAACAACTTTGTAATATACTTTATTTTCTCCGCTTTTGTTTTAATTTGAAACTGAAAATTGTAGGATCTCCAACTCTCCTGGCGTGCAATAACATAACGGGTGCTGGCATTGAAACCTAAGCTTTCCTAATTTAATTTAATGGATGTGTCCAGAATACAGGCATTTTTAAAGGGACTTTATTAATTAACATAAATGGATATGAAACCCAAAATATTTATTTTGTGCTTCAGAGCATATAATATTTTTTAAAAAAAAAGTAAAACTTGCTTCATTCCCATGGTATTCTTTGTTGAAGAACTACCTAGATAAAATTGTGCTGCCATCTAGTGCTCTTGCAAAAGTATAAAATTATTGCAAACTGCTGCCAAATAATGCTCCAGACACATGCACACTCCTGAGCTTAAATCCCTACTTTTCAACAAACGATACCAAGAGCACAAAGAAAATGTAATAATAGAAGTAAATTAGAAAGTTGTTTAAAATTGTATTCTCTATCTGAATCATGATAGAAAAAAATGAGTTTCATGTAAACTATGATATTTTGCTATTTTCAGGTAAAAAATGTATTTACATGTTGCTTTTAAACTTTATTCATGAAGCATCACTAGCGTTTAAGGGACACTACTGATAGGCATGTTTGGAAGATATTTATCATCCCTTTAATGTCATTTTATAGTGTTATACGCTCATCAGCGAAACCGATTTTATAAAAAATTTTAACAGCAAAGGCATAGAAAAAAAAAAGAAAATTTATGCTTACCAGATAAATTTATTTCTTTCTTGACAAGAAAGAAATTACTAATTACTATTGGGAATATCACTCCTGCCCAGCAGGAGGCGGCAAAGAGCACCACAGCAAAGCTGATAAACACCACCTCTCCTCCCTCTCACTCCAGTCATTTGACTGAAGTAAAGGACTGAAAGGAAGCAACAAGGTGCAGAGGTGTCTGAAGTTTATAACATACCAACAACCTGTCTTAAGAACAGGGCGGGCCGTGGACTCATCGTGTCAAGAAAGAAATACATTTATCAGGTAAGCATAAATTTTCTTTTCTTTCTAATGACTCAATGAGTCCACGGATCATCTAATTACTATTCGGAATCAATACCCAAGCTAGAGTACACAGATGATACGGGAGGGATAAGACAGGGAACCTAAACGGAAGGCACCACTGCTTGAAGAACCTTTCTCCCAAAAGCGGCCTCAGCCAAGGCAAAAGTGTCAAATTTGTAGAATTTTGAAAAAGTGTGAAGAGAGGACCAAGTTGCAGCCTTGCAAATCTGTTCCACAGTAGCTTCATTTTTGAATGCCCATGAGGAAGAAACAGCCCTCCTGGAATGAGCTGTAACTCTCTCTGGAGGATGCTTTCCAGCAGTCTCATAGGCAAAACGTATGATACTCTTCAGCCAAAAAGAAAGAGAAGTGGCCGTAGCTTTCTGTCTCTTATGTTTTCCCGAGAAAACCACAAACAAAGCAGAAGACTGCCGAAAATCCTTAGTCGCCTGTAAGTAAAATTTTAGAGCACGTACCACGTCTAAATTGTGCAGAAGCCGTTCCTTCTGAGAAGAAGGATTAGGACACAAGGAAGGAATAACAATCTCCCGATTAATGTTCCGGACAGAAACTACTTTAGGGAGAAACCCTAACTTAGTACGTAAAACTACCTTATCAGAATGAAAAATAAGGTAAGGAGACTCATACTGTAATGCCGAAAGCTCAGACACTCTACGAGCAGATGAAATAGCAACAAGAAACAAAACTTTCCAAGATAACAACTTAATATCTAAGGAATGCATAGGCTCAAACGGAGCCCCTTGAAGAACCTTAAGAACTAAATTAAGACTCCATGGAGGAGTAACTGCTTTGAACACAGGCCTGATCCTGACCAAGGCCTGTCAAAACGACTGCACGTCTGGAACGTCTGCCAGACGTCTATGTAACAAAATAGACAAAGTAGATATTTGACCCTTTAGGGAACTTGCAGATAATCCTTTCTCCAAACCTTCTTGGAGAAATAACAGAATTCTAGGCTTCCTAACTCTACTCCAAGAATTGCCCTTGGATTCACACCAGTATAAATATTTACGCCATATCCTGTGGTAAACCTTTCTAGTCACAGGTTTACGAGCCAGAATCATGGTCTCTATGACCGAATCTGAAAATCCCAGCTTGGATAAAATTAAGCGTTCAATCTCCAAGCAGCCAGCTTCAGAGAAACTAGATTTGGATGAAGGAAGGGCCCCTGAAGTAGAAGGTCCTTCCTCAACGGAAGTCTCCAAGGTGGAAGAGATGACATGTCCACCAGGTCTGCATACCAAATCCTGCGAGGCCAAGCTGGTGCAATCAGGATCACCGACACCCTCTCCTGCTTGATTCGAGCAATGACTCGAGGAAGAAGGGCGAACGGAGGAAATAGGTATGCAAGACTGAAATTCCAAGGTACCGCCAGGGCATCTATCAATGCCGCCTGAGGGTTCCTTGACCTCGATCCATACCTTGGAAGCTTGGCATTCTGTCAAGATGCCATGAGATCCAATTCCGGCTGACCCCATTTGAGGATCAGGCTGGAAAACACCTCCAGATGGAGTTCCCACTCCCTGAGTGAAAGGTCTGTCTGCTCAGGAAGTCCGCTTCCCAGTTGTCCACCCCTGGGATATGAGTCGCTGACAGACAGCAATTGTGCGTCTCCGCCCAGCAAATTATCTTGGCTACCTCTGTCATGGCTAAGGAACTCTGCGTTCCTCCCTGATGATTGATGTAAGCCACTGGAACCTGATGAACTGGGCTGAGGTTAACTGGGGCCAGGTCAGAAGAGCATTGAAGATTGCTCTCAGCTCCAGAATGTTTATGGGCAGAACAGACTCTGACTGAGTCCAAGTTCCCTGAGCTTTTAGAGAGTCCCAAACAGCTCCCCATCCTAGAAGGCTGGCGTCTGTTGTCACAATTACCCAGGAGGGTCTGCTAAAGCAGATTCCCTGGGAGAGATGATCCTGAGACAACCACCAAAGAAGAGAATCCTTTGTCTCCTGCTCCAGCTGTATTCGCGGAGACAGATCCGCATAATCTCCGTTCCACTGACTGAGCATGTCTAACTGCAGAGGTCTGAGGTGATGTCCATTGCCGCTACCATCAGCCCGATTATCTCCATGCACTGAGCCACTAATGGCCGTGGAGCAGACTGAAGCGCTAGGCAAGAATAAAAAATCATTGATTTCCTGACTTCTATCAGAAAAATCTTCATTAATAGGGAATCTATTATGGTTCCCAATACAGTTTCCCTTGTATTTGGAACTAAGGAGCTCTTTTCCAAATTTACCTTCCATCCGTGAGATCACAGGAAAGATAACAATATTTCCGTGTGGAACCTTTCTTGTTGAAAGGATGGTGCCTGGACCAGGATGTCTTCCAGATAGGGCGCCACTGCAATGCCCCATAATCGGAGCACTGCCAACAGAGATTCCAGAACCTTTGAAAAAATTCTGGGAGCTGTGGCAAGACCGAAAGGAAGAGCCACGAATTGGAAATGTTTGTCTAAAAAAGCAAACTTTAGAAACTTGTGATGATCCCTGTGAATGGAAACATGCAGGTACGCGTCGTTTAAATCCACCGTTGTCATAAATTGACCTTCTTGGACCAAAGGAAGAATGGAACGAATAGTTTCCATCTTGAAGGACGGTACTCTCAGAAATTTGTTTAGACTCTTGAGATTTAAAATTGGCCTGAAGGTTCCCTCTTTTTTCGGGAACCACGAACAGATTGGAATAAAACCCCAGACTCTGTTCCTGCATCGGAACAGGAACTATCACTCCCAGGTCGGAGAGGTCTGTTACACAGTGTAAGAACGCCTCTCTTTTTGTCTGGTCTACAGATAATCTTGAAAGCAGAAACCTGCCTTTGGGAGGAAAACTCTTGAACTCTAGTTTGTATCCCTGGAACACTATGTCTACTGCCCAGGGATCCTGAACATCTCAAACCCAAGCCTGAGCAAAGAAGGAAAGTCTGCCCCCTACAAGATCCAGTCTTTGATTCAATAGCAGGCTTCTTGGATTGTTTTCCCTTATTCCAAGACTGATTGGGTCTCCAGGAAGGTTTAGACTGATCCTGCTTGAAAGAGGAAGCGGAAGAATTTCCCTTGAAATTTTGAAAGGAACGAAAATTACTCTGACGTCCCTTTTGCTTGTTTCTTTTATCCTGAGGGTGAAGATGACCCTTTCCTCCCGTAATATCAGAGATTATTTCCGTCAAACCCAGTCCAAACAAGGTCTTCCCCTTGTAAGGAATCGCTAAAAGCTTAGACTTAGATGACACATCTGCAGACCAAGGTTTTAACCATAAGGCTCTGTGAGCTAAAACAGCAAAATCTGAGATCTTTGCTCCCAGTTTGATAACATGTAGGGAAGCATCAGTAATAAAGGAATTAGCTAACTTAAGAGCTTTTATCCTATCCTGGATCTCATCAAGGGGAGTGTCTGTCCTAATGGCATCAGACAATGCATCAAACCAATATTCCGCTGCACTAGTGATGGTAGCAATGCACACAGCAGGTTGCCATTGTAAACCTTGGTGTACATACATCTTTTTGAGTAACCCCTTTAACTTTTTGTCCATAGGATCTTTAAAGGCACAACTATCCTCTATGGGAATAGTAGTTCTCTTGTCAGAGTGGAAACAGCTCCTTCCACCTTGGGTACTGTTTTCCAAGCCTCCTTGATAAAGTCAGCTATGGGAAACATATTTTTAAATATAGGAGATGGAGAAAAAGGGATACCCGGTCTCTCCCATTCCTTAGAAATGATCTCAGAAGCTCTGTCTGGTACAGGAAAAAACTCTACCGAGGAAGGTACCTCAAAATATTTGTTTAGCTTACTGGATTTCTTTGGATTAACTACGACCATAGAATTGTTGTCATCCAATGTAGCTAAAACCTCCTGAAGTAACAGACGGAGGTGTTCAAGCTTAAACCTGAAGGATACAACTTCAGTATCAGCAGGAGGAATTACACTGTCAGAATCTGAGATCTCACCCTCAGATGCTACCGAAAGATCCTCCTCCTCCTCAGGCTTCAGTGAGAAGGCATCCGAGATAGCAACAACTGCATCAGTAACCTCACCTACTGAATGTCTACTCTTCTTCTTGCGCTTTCCCTGCAACATGTGAAAAGCAGACAACGCATCAGAAACTGTGGAAGACATAAGAGAAGCGATGTCTTGTAACGTAACCCCAGTAGGAGTTAAAGAGGAAGCGCAGGGCACTGCATGTGTGGGTGGCAAACCTTGGGACGCTTGAGGAGAAAGCTGTGGCATATATTTAATATTGTCATTAGACTCCTGAACAACATCCGCCTTAGAAAATGTTGGCTCTGAAAAAAGTCTATCTCTGTAATTTTAAGTTCTCTCAATACATGAGGAACAGAAAGGTATTGGTGGTTCCACATTGGCATCAAAACATAATGAACAAGTGACATTTTGCAGGGCCTCTTGGTCCATTCTGACTCACAATGGATCAAATTATCAAATGAAACACTGAAATTCTTAATAAAAAATTAAACAGAGAAAAAACTTTACTGTCTCTTTAAATTTAAAACGTAACTTTTTTTTACTTTTGTCTGCAGAAAAGACTAACTAGTTACACAAATATTGCAGAACACCTCTACACCTCATCTTAACTTTGCTGAGGTGCCTACCTGCCCTTCTGAAACAGTACAGTCCCCTCAGTAGAAGATCCGGAACTCAGCTGTTTAGAAGTTATCACAAACCGCTATCCGGTCTTAACGCATGTGTTCAAGCGTTCTCCAAGAAACACTCTGAGGACTTTATCTCTGGTTCCTTCCGACAACAGGAAGTGCTAAGAAAGTGGTGCGCAATCCGAATTTGCGACACACATAGCTCCGCCCATTGTGGGCGTTTCAAAATGTAATCTCCCAGTCGGCTTCTTATGTTAAAGTTAAGCCACTGGGAGAAGTGAAAAACCACCAAACACAGAGCCTTCTATTTATTAGTCTAACCGCCCCAATGCCTGCTTAAAAAAGTACTGCCATAAAGTCACCTCCTTTGATCTATAGGAGGTATTTGTCCCAAGGAAATAAAGTGCTCCACTTCCTCTGAGATCCTATTACCCAGACCCAGAATAAAAGACAGCACTTACCTCTTAAATCTACCAGATAGCAAGGCAGCTTCACCAGGTTTGAGAGGTCCTCTCCCTCACATAGACCTGTGGATAAAGGATAAGGTCTGAGTAATGCTATTCAGACTATCAGGATTTGGGCAGCATAAATTGCATGGGAGGCGCATTGAGAATTATGTCCCACAAGTTCCCATTGCTCTAAAGCCACCACTGCTCTACTGAAGAGACTGATATGGACTACAACTACACCCTAGAACAAAGCAGCACAAACTTGTACTACTTTAAAAATAATAAACTCTTGATTAAAGATCTTTTTACTAACACCTAACTTTACCACTTCCTTGCTCTAACATAGGCAAAGAGAATGACTGGAGTGGGAGGGAGGGGAGGTGGTATTTATCAGCTTTGCTGTGGTGCTCTTTGCCGCCTCCTGCTGGGTAGTAGTGATATTCCCAATAGTAATTAGATGATCCGTGGACTCATTATGTCATTAGAAAGAAAGCAATACATGTTTAGCCACCAACAAGAACAGACAGGTTCACATTTACACTAGATCTCTAGATTTGACAGCGGAAAAGTTCCCTCTCTCTAGTACTGTGAAATATCTTGCAAAAAGTTAGCAACAGAACATCCCACGTTTATTTCTTTATTATAAAATAATAGTGTAAATTACTAGCATTGAGGTTTAAAAAACATGCACACTACCTTGCATCAAAAGGAAAGACCCTCCTTGTTCCAATATGTTTAAAGGGACGTTGTACACTAGGGGCTCCATTACACATGCTGCGTCACTCGCAAAAGCCGGCGCCGCAGGTTTTTACGCGATTTTGGTATCACATATACAGCGCCGCATATAAATGAGACACGTATATTTCACCTGTCGGCCGCAATTTTTACTCCCATAAGCTAACATAGAACCGCGTCCAAAATCTGTATCACATATTCAGCGCAAGGACTTACGTGGCAAAAATTGAGAAATTTTACTCCATTTTCACCTTGCCACACAAAGGCAGCCACAGCAAGCATTGCACTGAGTATGTGAGCACCGTAACTCCCGTAACTGCCTGAAAATATTAACTAACACCTAACGCATGCGCAATATCTATCTACCTGTCAACCGCAATCCCCCACCTAAATTACTAATAAAGTATATTAACCCCTATATCCGCCATCAAACCCACATCACAGATAATAATAAAAGTATTAACCCCGAAACCGACAACCCCCCCAAAATGCAATATGCCTAATTAAACTATTAACCCCTATATCTGCCATCAAACCCACATAGCAACTAATAATTAAAGTATTAACCACTTAATCCGCCAACCCCAACATCGCAAACTACCAAATAAATGTATTAACCCCTAATCCGCCAAAACCCACAACGCAAATAACTAATTAAATTACTAAGCCCCCTAACCTAACACCCCCTACATTAAACCCAATTACCTAAATTATTAATGTGAAATTTCAAACAATTAAAAAAAGAAAAACTAACATTACTTTAAACATAATAAAACTAATTTTAAATTAAGCTAAAATTATAGAAAATAAACAGTACAGTACATAAAATAATAAACAAGATTATCCAAAATAAAAAAATTAAACCTAATCCCTATGAAAATAAAAAAGCCCCCCAAAGTAAAAACACCCCCTAATCTAATGCTAAACTACCAATAGCCCTTAAAAGGGTTTTTTGTAGGGCATTGCCCTAAGTTAAACAGCTCTTTTGCAGTGAAAAAAAATTCTAAGTCCCCCCTAAAAGTAAAACCCACCACCCACCAAACCCCCCAAAATAAATAAACCTAACACTAAAAACCTTATCTACCCATTGCCCCTAAAGGGGCATTTGTATGGGCACTGCCCTTAAAAGGGCATTCAGCTCTTTTACTGCCCTTAAAAGGGCATTCAGCTCTTTTAAGAAGGCCCATAACCCTAGTCTAAAAAAAACAATCCCCCCAAAATTTAAAAAAAGCCTAAATCTAACCCCCATGTTGGTACTCATACTCACGGTTCCTGAAGTCCGGCGGAGAAGGTCCTGTTCTAGGTGGTGAAGTCTTCTTCCAAGCGGCGACTGGTTCCTGAAGTCCGGCAGTGAAGTCTTCTTCCACGCGGAGCAGGACCGGCGACCACGGAGCGTGGAGGATCCTCTTTGTACGATCGCCGCCATACACTGAATAGTGAATTCTAGGTACATGATTAAAGATGGCGGTCCCTTGAATTCCTATTGATTGATTTGATTCTTCAAATTCAAATCAGCCAATAGGATGAGAGCTACTGAAATCCTATTGTCTGTTCAAATCAGGGACACCATCTTTAATCATTTACCTTGAATTCACTATTCTGTGTACGGTGGCGATCGTACGAAGAGGATCCTCCACGCTCCATGGCTCTGCGGTCGCCGGTTCTGCTCCGCTGTGGCTTGGTCTTGGATGAAGAAAGAAGAGATCCCCGCTTGGAAGAAGACTTCACCGCGGACTTCCGGAACCAGTCGTCGCTTGGAAGAAGACTTCATTGCCTGGAATAGCACCTTCTCTGCCGGACTTCAGGAACCGTGAGTACCAACCTGGGGGTTAGATTTGCGCTTGTTTTAAATTTTGGGGGGATTGTTTTTTTTAGATTAGGGTTATGGGCCTTCTTAAAAGAGCTAAATGCCCTTTTAAGGGCAGTAAAAGAACTGAATGCCCTTTTAAGGGCAATGCTCATACAAATGCCCCTTTAGGGGCAATGGGTAGTTTAGTTTTTTTAGTGTTAGGTTTATTTATTTTGGGGGGTTTGGTGGGTGGTGGGTTTTACTGTTAGGGGGGACTTAGAATTTTTTTCACTGCAAAAGAGTTGTTTAACTTAGGGCAATGCCCTACAAAAAGCCCTTTTAAGGGCTATTGGTAGTTTAGCATTAGATTAGGGGTGTTTTTATTTTGGGGGGATTTTTATTTTCATAGGGATTAGGTTTATTTTTTTTATCTTGATCTTGGATAATCTTGTTTATTATTTTATGTACTGTTAGACTTTTTTTATTTGTATTTACGCTTATTTCTGGTCTTCGATAGTTTATCGACTCATGGCAATTTATGAACTGCCGGCGCCTTAAATGTAATACCCCGATGTGCGAGGTGAAATTACGGGCGGCACAGGTTTCAGAGCTTGCGCTGAAGCCTGCACCATATATGTAATTTGCCTAGATTTTTCTTTGCATAAATGTTTTGTAGATGATCCATTTATATAGCCCATCTGGGGGTGTTTTTGTAAAAATGTTTAGTTTTGCTTATTTTTTTTAAATAAAATTGTGCTGATTTTCAGACTCCTAACCAAGCCCCACAGTGTCAGATGTATACACACGTTTACAGACTCCTGCAGGCTCCTGTCTTTTCATAAGCAGGGAAAGAGGAAGAGAGGATTGTCTGCTCTTCTTGTTTTCCCAGCCCCTTTCACTTGATGTCCCAGCTAAACCTCATCAACAGTGCTAAACTGGGAGCTTCTAAAAGCTTTTATACTGGATTTTTAGATCAGCATCTGTGCATATTCTTCTTTATAGTAGTGTCTATTACATGCAGTTGAATGAATATTGGTGTATACTGTCCCTTTAAGTATTAATCAGTGTCTGACAAGCACCCAGTGATTTCTTGCAAACACCTGAAGAAGAGTGCAGCTAAATTCTCTGCAAGATAATATGTAAGTTTTCTAGACCTCTGCATGTCTCTTAACATTTTTTGGTAAACATTCTGTTTTAAATGGACGTGAAAAACATTGAAACATTGATACTGTTCCATGTGTCCTCCCCTCTCCTACAGCCTCCCCCTCCCCGTTTCTTCCTTTCTAATAATTAGGGGTCCTGGTAAGTGTTGACCTCTGCTCCATTCACAAACTATTAATTTCCCCCAAACTGTGTCTCCCAGACCTATGTCAGTCTGAACAGTGCCAGACTGATGGAATTTCTTCTCCCGTCCACTCATTAAACCACTAATAAGTCACAGATGGGGCCCAGTGTCCCCTCCCTGAAGACAAAGCAAGCATGTGAGTCTAGTGAGCTTTTCATTACACACATATTATAACCATTAAAGATACTTAAAGGAAAGTGCTGCTTCTATATGAAGTGTGTACACCAGAGTCTCTGTAACATATAGATATATTCATTGAATGCGAATGCAGCTTTGATCTGTCTCTAAAGAGAATTCCCATCAAAACACACAATTAAATACCATCTCAGAAGATGATTAATCACCAATTAGTTTTCTGTAAAATATGTCTTACAAAATACCAAGTACAGGTTAATGTTTTTGTATTGTCAACTGTATTTTGATTCACAAAACTATGTAGTAAATTCCCAACTTGTTCATATTCAATGTGGAGCTATAGAGAGATTATAACTGCTATAACACACCAGATGTATGGTGCTTCAATTAAATGTTACCACTATACTAAATACAGTTAACCTTCCAAATAACCACACTGTATACTGATCTCTGCAATCCACAGTACATATTAAAGGGACATTAAAGGGACACTGTACCCAAAAAAAATATTTTGTAATTCAGAAAGAGCATGCAATTTTAAGCAACTTTCTAATTTACTCCTATTATCAATTTTTCTTCGTTCTCTTGCTATCATTATTTGAAAAAGAAGGCATCTAAGCTTTTTTTTGGTTTCAGTACTCTGGACAGCACTTTTTTATTGGTGGATGAATTTATCCACCAATCAGCAAGGACAACCCAGGTTGTTCACCAAAAATGGGCCGGCATCTAAACTTACATTCTTGCTTTTCAAATAAAGAGAATAAAGAAAATTTGATAATAGGAGTAAATTAGAAAGTTGCTAAAAATTTCAAGCTCTATCTGAATCACGAAAGATTTTTTTTGGGTACAGTGTCCCTTTAAACACTTTGAGATGGCAATAAAAATGATAAATAATTTATATATAACAAAACTCTGCAATATACTTTAATTATTTATTTGTCCCCTTTTCCTGTAATTCCATTCTGAAATTGTGAGCTTTTCAGTTTCTGTTAGAAATGGAAGTGCAGAACACTGTTATATTCCACACAGCCATTGGCTGCACACTCTAGTGACCTATTTATAACTGTCCTTATTGGCCACAGCAGAGAAGTTAACCTAAGTTACAACATTGTTTTATATACATTAAAACTTTACACTTATTTTGTCAATATTTAAACAACGAATTAAACTTTAAAAAACACAATTACATGTTATTCTGAGACTAATCCTTTCTTTGAATGCATCATTCTATCTAGCATTTATGTAGTGTTTAAAGGGACAGTCAACACAACACCAGAATTTTTGTTATTTAAAAAATAGTGCTAAAGGTATGTGCAAGTTCCTTAGTTCCAATCTTTTCTCTTCAACAAATGATACCAAGTCAATGAAGCAATTTTTTTTTAAACAGCATTGACTTTACAGTCCGTTTTCTATGAGTGATTTATCACTATAGATAAATTGTGGATGCACCACTCCAACTCTGAGGCAAAGGCAAACTCCAAGCAGTGGAAGCAACATGGCATTTGTGTTTTGGGATGCAGAGGTTATTTTGATGATTGATTTCTGCAGCAAAGAGAGATGAGATATGGCAAGCTAAATCAGCACCGAAACAGAAAGTAATGTTACTGTGCACAATTCCTACGTTGCTATGGCTACCAATGCTCGAGCCAGATTCAAATTGGTGGATCATCCCTCATAGTTACCAGAATTTGCCCCCAGTAACTATGATTTTTTTTTTTTTTTACATTGGTTGGACAAGTGTGTTGAGCTGAAGAGGGATTACATTGAAAAATATATTAGAAAAAGATTTCGAGGGGGGCGTGTCCACACTGTGTTCTGGAGAGGAGAAGATTTTGACGGAACATTTTACCGAATTAATACCCCCAATACCTACTCCTGCAATGGAGACCTGAAACAGATATTATTTGCTGTTTTCATGAGTCAAGGACTGAGAATCGGACAACTAGGGCCTACAGCGGCAGCTATCTTATAGGCGGCAACCGAACCCCCCCTCACCGGTAATACGGTTTACTTTTTCTCACCGGACCTGTAAACTAACTATCTCCTTACCCACAACTTTAAATCAGAGCTTGTGCCTAGATCTCTTCTTGAGATCACAATTCGTCATATGAGAGATGTTGCTCACAACGAGGTGCGAGGGCCCGATGGATAGCTTGGATATGCTATTTTCTAAAATAGGATGCCTCCTGCTTGCTTTAATAGAAAAATCACCAACAGAACAAGATCTGCTCCAATATGCATCAATAACAAGCAATCCAAATGAGAAGCTGGACGCTGAGCCCCACTACAACACAAAGGAGCCAGAAGTCACAATGCTCCAATATACGTTAAAGGGACAGGAAACCTCAAAATTGTCTTTCATAATTTGGATAGAACACACAATTTTAAACAACTTTCCAATTTACTTCCATTATCAAATTAGCTCCGTTCTATTATCCTTTGCAGAAGGAACAGCATTGCACTACTGGCAGCTAGCTGAACACATCTATTTATCCAAGACACGGAAGGGGAAAGCACTTTCAGACTGGACTGGGTACACATCCATGACCCTGCAACATGCTCAGCCCTGGGTGCTCACTGGCACTCACAGGAAGCTGTGCTGTCCCCAGAGTTAGCACAGCTTCCAACTCTCACTTTCAAGCTCTCAGCTAAGATTAAATGCAAAAATGGAAGAGTCAGTTACCGCAATTGGCCAAATGGGACAAGCCCAGGTACCTCGTCAAGGTCCCTTCCAAAACCTGGGTCCCTAAAACAGCCACACAATGCAAGCTCTCAATCCAACAAACTGGGAACAAGGGAAGGGTGCACAGGCTTATGTAATCACCCTAAACATATACAAAACATGGAAGGGGACTGCACTCTCAGACTGGACTGGGTACACATCCCATGACCCTGCAACATGCTCAGCCCTGGGTGCTCACTGGCACTCACAGGAGGCTGTACTGTCCCCAGAGTCACAGGCAGTTAGCCCCAGAAAGGCCTGGGTGCAAGGCCCATAGAGAAAATTACAAAACAAATTAATATAACACACAGAGAAAGTCCAGCACTCACTTACAAGCTCTCAGCTAAGATTAAAAGCAAAAATGGAAGGGTTAGGAGGACTCGCAACAGAAACAATTCTATGCCGCGGATACTCTTAAAGGGACATTAAACCCAACATTTTTCTTTCATAATACAATTTTAAACAGCATTCCAATTTACTTCTATTATCTAATTTGTTTCATTCTTTAGATATCCTTTGTTAAAGAAATAGCAATGTACACAGGTGAGCCAATCACATGAGGCATCTATGTGCAGCCACCAATCAGAAGCTACTGAGCCTATCTAGATATGCTTTTCAAGAAAGAATATCAAAAGAATGAAGCAAATTAGATAATAGAAGTAAATTAGAAAATTTTTAAAATGGTATTCTCTATCTGAATCATGAAAGAAAACATTTGGGTTTAATGTCCCTTTAAGTGTTTACTGCCAGGATCAGAGAGTGTAAAAGCATCTGGAGATGACCCCACTTTATTATCTCTACCTTGCTTTATAGTGAAGGATCTCCTCAGTCCTCTAATCCTTGCTTTATAGTGAAGGATCTCCTCAGTCCTCTGATCCTTGCTTTGTAGTGAAGGATCTCCTCAGTCCTCTGATCCTTGCATTATAGTGAAGGATCTCCTCAGTCCTCTGATCCTTGCATTATAGTGAAGGATCTCCTCAGTCCTCTGATCCTTGCATTATAGTGAAGGATCTCCTCAGTCCTCTGACTTTACAACTGCTCCAAACAAACAGTTTTTCTGACTTACAGCCTTCTAACTTTGGCATTCCCAAATGGAAACTCTAAATATAACATTTTTGGGACATATCTTATCTTCTTTGCCTACATGAACTCTCAGGTGAGGACTCTACTTTGTTATTCTTTCTTAGTTTTATTGTTATCAGAATTCTCTTTTTAGAATTCTTCTTAATATAAAGCTCAAATATGGCTATATTTTAAAAATACCCCATACACTTCTTATGTGGATCTTGATCTTGAGGTCCAAGAGTGCCCTCCACAATTGTAAATAGGGCCCGCCGACGTCACACGCCAACTTTTAGGGCTAGATTTATCAACGCTGAGGCGTACAGGGGCGTGTATACGTGCCCCTGTACGCCTCAGCTCGCCTATGGCGGGGCGAAATTACCCGCAGGTAATTAACATTGCACACGAGCGCAATTTTGCGCTTGCGTGCAATCCCGCCCCCTGCCCGTGCACAGCCAATCACGCGCGGGCAGGAGCTGTCAATCTCCTCGGTCGGACTCGACCGAGGAGATTGAATTTCGCCACAATAGGGGTGGCGTAGATGTTAGGGACCGCTGCTTGATAAATCCCGGCGAGCAAGTTCTTGAGAGAACTTACTGCCGTAGGGGCTTAATAAATCTAGCCCTAAGGATCAGTCAAGGAGGACTCAGTGCAATCTGCACCAACAAGGAGCTCACATTTATGAATATATGTTTGTGAGTACCCTAATTCTGTATAAATAAACCAGTGTTTAAACGATATTACACTATTTGGGGCTTCTCTGTTTTCATAGCTTGCGCTCTTCATTCGTGTAAGTGAGAATTGGTTTTGAGAAAGCTGGAAGACAAGCAGTGTATTTGGAGGAGCGGCACTTGTGGAACAGATAATTGAAAACTTTCTACATCTAGGAAACAATTGTTTCAAATTTTGGCTACTAACTTGCCAATAGTACTTCCTCAAAGGACATAAAGTAAGACTGTGATATTGTGTTGTTTAGAAGATATTGCGCTAACATTGTTTGTTTTCTTACACTTACAATCATAATAACTCCATCTAATAAAAAAATATTTAAAAAAAATATTGCACACAAAAGTTAGAAAAAAAAGGCAACCAAAGGGCTTTAACATAGAGATACATACATATATCTCTAAAGATGTGTATATATATATATATATATATATATATATGTGTGTGTGTGTGTGTACATATGTATTTATTTGTGTATTTATGTATTTAATGACATATACTGTATGCACATATAAACACACAAATCCATATTTTTCTGATAATATTCTTTGCAATTTAAATATATGTAGATATTATAGTGTGAGATGTCTATCCCCAATCTTATTTGAGCAGTGCAAGTATATTTAGCAAATTGAAGTATATATTTAAATATGCTATAACTATGTGGACTCTAGTGGTAGAATGTGCACCTACACTTTCTTGTTTTTTTCAATTAATCATTGCTGGTCACCTTGGTAGCACTTCCACAATGTGTGTGCTAGGTTGCAAATAGTCTTTTTGTTGTGTGCTTAACCAAAAAAAACCTTTGTTGTATCTTTTAAATTAGGGAGCTGACCAAACCCTCCTTTTGGTTAATGCACACCACCCAGTTCAGGTGTGTTCCAGTTTAACTATTGTGTCATATATATATAGCTAAGGAACTCTGCATAGACATAATTTGCTGCAGTGTGGATACTAATTAGCATACGAACAGTCTGATTTGGGACACCTTGTAAGTGGTAGACTGGCTTAGAAGAATATGATCATATTGTGTGACTAAGACCCCTTTTTATTTAAAAGCATATTTTTCCGATAATATTCTTTGCAATTTAAATATATGTCGATATTATAGTGTGAGATGTCTATCCCCAATCTTATTTGAACAGTGCAAGTATATTTAGCAAATTGAAGTATATATTTAAATATGCTATAACTATGTGGACTCTAGTGGTAGAATGTGCACCTACACTTTCTTGTTTTTTTCAATTAATCATTGCTGGTCACCTTGGTAGCACTTCCACAATGTGTGTGCTAGGTTGCAAATAGTCTTTTTGTAGTGTGCTTAACCAAAAAAAAACCTTTGTTGGATTACACAAATCCATATGTTTACATGTATAGACATATATATAAGTGCATTGGAGCCCTTTGCAGTTACGTAGATGAAAATATGTAAAATGATATTTATGCAATATTCATATTTAAAAGAGTGTTAGACTGTGCATTTACTGTAAATATTCACACATTCCAATGATCTGCACATAGCAGAATATATTCTATGTATTTTTAGATATTCCTATATATATCTGTATATAACATATTCCTGTATGTGAAGAACATTGGAATGTGTAATATTCATTTTCATGTTTGGTTAGCACATATGAGAATATCTTGTTGCGAGTATGGGGGAATAGGTTATCACGTGTGCGATATTCATAGTTCGACTTTTTGCGCACCAGTGACTTGTATGGGAGAATACATGAATGCACACGCAATATTGTAAATTCGGCTTTTTGCGCTCGTTGGATTAGCGCATGAGCGAAAACAGTTTACTTTCAACTCATAATACGAACGCAACCCGACAAGCACAAAAGGCTTACTTCTAGCACAGTTAACATGCGTTAGGGATATTAATGAATGTGTTAGGGCTATTATTGCACTATTGATTGTTAGAACTCTGTGTTTATGTCTCCAACATGTCCTGGAAGTTCTGGGACTGAGAGGTGAGGGGACTTGTAGGAGGTTGTGCACCAGTACTTTGTGGGTGGGACCATAACAGGAGGGGCTGTGAGGGGACTTGTAGAAGGTTGTGCACCAGTACTTTGTGGGTGGGACCACAACAGGAGGAGCCGGGAGTAGGAAGTGAGCAGGTGTGTCATATGTAGAGCCCAGTAGAGTCAGGGAGTCTCCTGGAAGAGCTGGGACTGTCACTAGAAACTGGAGAAGCTGCAGGCAAGAAAGCAGGAGAACCTCCCGATCTGTGACAATCCTGCAGGATCTGGAATTGTCTGGAGGTCATTGTGTTAAATGTCTTCTAATGGATTAAACACATAGTTAAAATCAGCCTCAAGGCAGCAATGCACTACTAGGAGCTAGCTGAACACATATGGTAAGCTAATGACAAGAGGCATATGTGTGTAGCCACCAATCACCAGATAGTTCCCAGTAGTGCATTGCTGCTCCTTTGCCTATCTAGGTATGTTTTTTTAAACAAAGGATACTAAGAGAACCATGGAAGTTTAATTTAATCCTTCATGCCCTTTAATGCACCTTAAAGGGACAGTAAACACATTTAATTATATTTATTTGCAATAAATGAACTCAATAGGTAAGTTTGGAAATGTTTTGAATGAATTAACACCTTGTTTGCTGGAATAGTTTTTGGATAGCCATACTTAAAGGGCCATAATACCCAAATGTTTAAACACTTGAAAGTGATGCAGCATAGCTGTAAAAAGCTGATTAGAAAATATCACCTGAACATCTCTATGTAAAAAAGAAAGATATTTTACCTCAAAAGTTCCTCAGTAGCCACCTCCCATTGTAAAGGATTTCTAAGCAGCATTTTAGTGTGCTTGTCCTGGGACATCTGAAGGGATGAGCATCGTGCACTCTCATATTATTTCACCAATCAGGTAAAGGAAGCTTACTATGAAATCTCATGAGAGCTAAGTCAAATCTCATGAGATCACAGTAAGAGTTCATGACCTCAGCACTGCTGATGCTGATTGGCTGCTGTTCATTTCTTCATTTTTTTTTAAATTTTTTTACCTGCAGCTGGGAGCAGCTGAGTATAACTTTTTACACAGAACTTACTCTGCTGAGCTGAGGAAATTGTGAGGTAAAATATATTCCTTTTTTACATAGAGATGCTCAGGTGATATTTTCCTGTCAGCTTTTTACAGTTATACTGCATCAGTTTCAAGTGATTTAGCATATGCGTATTATGTCCCTTTAATGCACTACTGATTTGAAGGAGCCTATTCAAACTTGCTACAGGATTAGAAGCAGCTAGATAGACATTGTAATTTTGTTAGCAAAATATTAAATGTTTTACTGTTCACTTCCATCGCTGATGAAGCCAATTATGGAAAAATGAATGTGCTGCAGGGTTAGGCTAGTGAACTCTGTGGTGTGCACTTCCTGTCCACAATTTTCAGACTTAATTACAAATATAATAAACTAATATCACAAAGTGTTTTTAGTATGCACAATTACACATTTTATATTATAATCTCAAAGTGTTTACTGTTCCTTTAAGCTGCATTCTGAAAATTCTCTGTTTCCAACTGCTTCATACTTCCTTTGTCCCATGACTAGTGAGCGTATACATAACATTAGCACTAGTTAGGTTATTTGTTCAGCACACAATTTTATAGCTAAAATGGTTGTTTGTTTATTGTTTTTAGACTGCTTTCCAGCACTTTAGTGATTTATTTTGAAGTGTTTGCCCAGTATATTTTGATCTTATAATTTTATAATAAATATCATTTTTGCTTAAAGGGACAGTAAAGTCAAAATGAAACTTTCCCGATTGAGATAGAGCATGCAATTTTAAACAACTTTCCCAATTTACTATAAACTATGAAATTTACTTTTTTCTTTTGGTACCCTTTGTTGAAGAGTTAACCCCGATAGTTGGACAGGCGCTCAGGAATGTGCATATGTCTTTAAAATTCTATGGCAGCTGTGTTTTCAACAGTGTTTATAGGAATGTTATAAATAGTAAATACTGCGGCTAGATGGCTAAAGACATATGCACGCTCCTTAGATCACCTAGAATTTCTCTTTAACAAAGCATTTCTGAGAAAATAAGATTGATAATCAAAGTAAATTGGAAAGTTGTTTAAAATGGCATGGTCTTTCCAATCCATGAAACTTTAATTTGGACTTTACTGTCCCTTTTAAATGTGTTTTATTTTTGTATTATTATTACTGTTGTTGTATTACACATTATGGTTTTTATTATACAATTCTACTGTATTTAAAGGGACATGAAACCCAAATATTTATTTTTATTTTCTTTCATGATTTAGAAAGAGCATGCAATTTTACATTTACTCTATCATCTAATTTGCTTCATTCACTTGATATATCCTTTGTTGAAATATCTAAATAGGCTCAGTAGCTGCTTATTGGTGGCTGCACATAGATACCTTGTGTGATTGGCTCACCCATATGTATTGCTATTTCTTCAACAAAGGATATCTAAATAATGAAGGCAATTAAATAATAGAAGTAAACAGGGGTTTCCTGTCCCTTTAATGATTTATTTTCACCAGCTTTTTGGACTTTGCTGTTCTATTTATTCAGTAGTATTTTGATAAATTTATCTAAATAGCACATTGAAACAGCTTCCAGATGGTCACTTCCATTGTAACTTGCACTCCAGGGCTGGAGCAATAGTCCTACCTGCAGATTTTCTTTGTAATTTCATAGAAGATTTTCTCATTATTATTATCAGTTATTTGTAGAGCGCCAACAGATTCTGCAGCACTATAAACATAGGCGGAGTACAAGGAAACAATTATAGGGATCAAATGGGTAGAGGGCCAAGAGTTGCACTGTTGTCGTCAGCTCTTAAGAAGGTGATCTACAAACAGCTGGGCTCTTAGGCTTACATACTAAGGGGGTTCAGGGGATAGCAATGGAGGAGAGGAACTGGTATAAAGAAAGGTTAGTGTAAGTTGTATGCATCTGTGAACAGTAGAGTCTTTAGGGAGCGCTTGAAGCTTTCAAAACTAGGGGAGAGTCTTGCGGAGCGAGGCAGAGAGTTCCACAAGATGGGAGCCAGTCTGGAGAAGTCCTGTAAATGGGAGTGTGAAGAGGTAACAAGAGAGTAGGAGAGTAGGAGGTCATGAGCAGAGCGAAGGGGACGGGAGGGAGAGTATCTGGAGACAAGGTCTGAGATACAGAAGCATATTTATTAAGCTCGGTATGGAGCTTGATGCCTCATGTTGAAGGCTTGCCGGAAACAGAATTTGTAAAGCAGCGGTCTAAAGACCGCTACTCCATAACCTGTCCGCCTGCTTTGAGGCCGCGGACAGAATTCACAAGAACTGTTGGTGCAATGATAAATGCCGACAGCGTATGCTGTCAGCATTTATTGATATGCAGCGGACATGACCCCTATATTGGATCATATCCGCTCGCACAATTATAAATATGCCCAATAGGGGGGTGCAGTGCAGTTGTGGGCTTTGTATGTCAGAGTGCTAATTTTGTGTTTAATCCTGGAGGCAAGAGGAAGCCAGTGAAGGGATTGGCAGAGAGGTTCAGCAGATGAAGAGCGATGTGTAAGGAAGATGAGCCTGGCAGAGGCATTCATTATGGATTGTAATAAGTAGCTAGGCAGCAGCTGGGGAGACCAGAAAGGACAGAGTTGCAGTAATTGAGGCGGGATAGGATGAGAGAGTGGATTAAAATCGTAGTTGTGTCTTGTGTAAGGAAATGTGGAGAAGTGGCCTTTGTATTTTGCTGTAAGTAGGTTGTTGGTAACCTTAACAATTGCTGTTTCCTGCTAAGATCATAGTAGATGACAATGGTGTTAAGAAAGTATTTTTTGAAGCTGCTAAAGTTAGAGAATATATCAATTCCAAAGAAGGATAAATGAAACTAGTCAGGAAGCAGCTTGTTAATCTGGATAGATACACGTATATAATGAAATGGGAGTGTTTTTCGCTACTGTGGTTATATTCCTCTAGTATCTACCCCAGTCTTTTTTTTTTTTTTTTTCCCCTCTTTCTCTTGCCCCCTCTTTTTTTTTTCTTTTTTTCCCTGCTCTCCCTCTTCCCCCGCCCTGCTCTCCTCCTCGGTTTTTATATACAAGTCAGACCTGGAATTAGGTATGTAATGAGGCGATTATTTTTTGACCCAGGGTCTAAACGAGGTATGGATTACCTCCTTTTTATATAAAAGGTCTAAAGATATGATTAAAATTTTATCTATTTGGTTTAAATGACTAATACTATAGGGAGTCTTAAGATTCTTTTGTGGAATGTGGGTGGTATAATTAATCCTGTTAAACGGAAACTTATAATTAAAAAATTAGGATCTTTAAATCCAAGTATCGTATTCTTACAAGAAACCCATTTAAGGAGTTCTGAGATCCCTAAGTTGCGCTCCAGATGGGTTGGGGAAGTGATTGCAACTCCATGCACTGCTAGGAAATCTGGAGTATCTCTAATGTTAAGTAAAAATGTAACTTATCAAATAATTCAGAGTGAATTAGATTTAGAGGCAAGATTTATGATAGTACAAATATTAATTAATGGTACTAAATTGGTTTTATGTAATATCTATGCACCAAATACTTTTTCTAAAGTATTTTGGGAAAAATTGAAGGCTAAACTCTTGCCATTTGCAGCAGATAAAATGATAATAGGAGGGGACTTTAATCTTTCACTTTGCCCAGCGATCGACAGACTTTCAAAAAATAACTTGTCGGTGTACAATAAACAAGCTAAGTATATGGGAAAGTTCTGTCACCAGTTAAAACTAATTGATATTTGGAGACTTTATAACCCCGATCATCGTATATTCACATGTGAATCTAAAACATTTAAGACATTTTCCAGGATTGATTTTATTTTAGTTACTGAATCTTTATCTTTGCATAAAATGGAGGCTGAAATAGGTGAGATTGTTGTTTCAGACCATGCGATTGTCTCATTGTCATTTCATTCGGGTATAAATTTAGCAAAAGGTAATTTTAACTTTGTCTTTCCGCGATTTATGTATAAAAATACAAAATTTACTCTATGGTTAAAACAGAAATGGAAAGACTACTGTACAAATAATATCTCTTATCTTCATAATATTGAAATTTTTTGGGAAGCCTCTAAGGCTTTTTTAAGGGTTGAAATGAAGGCTTACATGTGCAAAATGAAAAGGAAAGAGTGTAAGAGAGAAGTGCAATTGGCTAAACAAGTTAGAAATAGTTATAAGGAATATATTATGGACCCCTCTAGCACACACTGGGAGAGGTATTCCCGGGCCAGGTCGGAAAGGGAGATATTTTTCAAACAGAAATCGCTACAGGAAGAGACTAAATTAAATCTACATTATGAAGGGTATTATGGATGTTCCGCTAAACATCTCGCAAATTTAGTTCGATATCGGAAAAAAAAAACCTATATTTTGGCAATTAAAGATCAGGATAATAGATATACTGATTTAACTGATATTAGTAAGATCTTTTTTACATATTATCAGAATATATATTCATCGACCAGTAATCATAGTCAGAATCAAGAGAAGTTCTGGTCCCAAATAAAACTTCCGCAAGTCGCAGACGAACTGCTTGATAAGCTAAATGCTCCCCTCTCATTAAAGGAGATAGAAGAGGCAATCTATAAAGTCAAGTTGAATAAAACAGCCGGTCCAGATTTTCTTCCTGCGGAATACTATAAAATACTGGTAGAAGAATTGGCCACAGCAGAGAAAGAAACCTAGGTTGCAACATGGCAGCGGCAATTGCTTTATAGACACTAAAAGTTTACACTTATTTTGTCAATATTTAAACAAATAATGAAACTTTAAAAAAATACATCTTAATGTTATACTCAGACTAATCTTTTCTTAGAATGCATCATTCTATCTAGCATTTTAGTTTTTAATGTCCCTTTATACATATTTACTACTGTGATGGGAAAATAAAATGAAACCTTGCAAGATAGTCTTAAATACGTTTGCAGAAAAGATTCTATTCAGTATGGTGTATTTGAACTATTGTAGATCAAAAAAACAAAGAAATGAAGGTTTGCAGTTAGACTTTATTTGCATTCCGAGAATAATTTACAGCGTTCTGTTCATATCACATAAATACTTGAATACTCTATATTACAGCTCTCATGGTTCTGGAATGTGTCTTGTTCTCATTTTGGCAATTTTTTTGCAATCATCCATTTTTTTGTTTTGTAAACTGTGATGCCTCTTCCCTTGTAAATATTTTCTACCTTTTCATAAAAAATAATAATTCTGAAATCCAGAAAATTGATTCATTTTAGTTATGTTATAAAATGTTGTATTGACGTTATTGGTTGTATGAGCATCCCTGTATTGTCACTATGGACTTTAACTTCAGATTTTTTTGTTCTAAATTCCCTCTTAAAGGGCCATTATACACTAATTTTTTCTTTGCATAAATGTTTTGTAGATTATCTATTTATAAAGCCCATAAAGTTTGTTTTTAAAAAAAAAAAAAAAAAATACTGGTAGAAGAAGTTAAACCGGTTCTGGAAAAGTTGTATAACAGCTATTTTATGCATAACAATTTCAAATTACTTTTCAGCTGCTTATATTTCTTTAATTCCCAAAAAAGATAAAGATTTAGAAGATCTGGCTTCATATAGACCAATATCGGTACTCAACGTAGATTATAAGATACTGACATCTATTCTAGCATTAAGAGTAATGACTTGTCTTGATAAAGTTATTCATCAGGATCAGACGGGTTTCTTGGTCTCAAGAAATTCTGCAAAAAATATGCGGAAAATTATTACTCTAATAGATTATATTTGGAACTTAAATAAGGACATTAATAAATATTTTAAACAGGATATTGCATTATTAACATTGGACGCGGTCAAAGCATTTGACTCTATAGAATGGGAGTATTTATTTCAAACCCTTGAAAGGTTTGGGTTCAAAAATCAATTTGTGCAATTTGTTCGTAATCTATATCAGTCGCCTATCTCTTTTATCTTGATTAATGATAATTTAACACCCAGAATAAGGTTACAGAAGGGTACCAGGCAAGGTTGCCCATTATCTCCCCTTCTTTTCATCCTGGCTCTGGAACCTCTAGCCATATGGCTAAGGGAAGTGTTAGAAGGGATTACTATTGGTAAAAATTCTTTCAAGACACTTTTGTATGCTGATGATCTGTTATTATGTCTATATAATACACATAAAACTATCCCTGTAGTATTGGATTCTTTGGAGTTTTTTAGTTCATTTTCTGGATACAAAGTGAATTATAATAAAAGCGAATTAATGTGGATTCATAAAACTAGTAGTAGGTTAACCAACGCTGTGCTCAAGGAAGTTGAAAAACTATCGGCTAGATTTAGAGTTCTGCGGCCAAAGGGGTGCGTTAGCTACGCTGGCTTTTTTTCTCCTGCACCTTTTAAATACCGCTGGTATTTAGAGTTCACAGAAGGGCTGCGTTAGGCTCCAAAAAGGGAGCGTAGAGCATATTTACCGCCACTGCAACTCTAAATTCCAGCGGTGCTTACGGACGGGGCCAGCTTCAAAAACGTGCTCGTGCACGATTTCCCCATAGGAAACAATGGGGCTGTTTGAGGTGAAAAAAAACCTAACACCTGCAAAAAAGCAGCGTTAAGCTCCTAACGCAGCTACATTGTTTCCTATGGGGAAACACTTCCTAAGTCTGCACCTATCACTCTAACATGTACCCCGAGTCTAAACACCCCTAACCTTACACTTATTAACCTCTAATCTGCCACCCCCGCTATCGCTGACCCCTGCATATTATTATTAACCCCTAATCTGCCGCTCCGTACACCGCCGCAACCTACATTATACCTATGTACCCCTAATCTGCTGCCCGTAACACCGCCGACCCCAATATTATATTTATTAACCCCTAATCTGCCACCCCCGCTATCGCTGACACCTGCATATTATTATTAACCCCTAATCTGCCGCTCCATACACCGCCGCAACCTACGTTATCCCTATGTACGCCTAATCTGCTGCCCCTAACACCGCCGACCCCTATATTATATTTATTAACCCCTAATCTGCCGCCCCCAACGTCGCCTCCACCTACCTACAATAATTAACCCCTAATCTGCCGACCGGATCTCACCGCTACTATAATAAATGTATTAACCCCTAAAGCTAAGTCTAACCCTAACACTAACACCCCCCAAAGTTAAATATAATTTTTATCTAACAAAATAAATTAACTCTTATTAAATAAATTAATCCTAATTAAAGCTAAATACTTACCTGTAAAATAAACCCTAATATAGCTACAATATAAATTATAATTATATTGTAGCTATTTTAGGATTAATATTTATTTTACAGGTAACTTTGTAATTATTTTAACCAGGTACAATAGCTATTAAATAGTTAATAACTATTTAATAGCTACCTAGTTAAAATAATTATAAAATTACCTGTAAAATAAATCCTAACCTAAGTTACAATTAAACCTAACACTACACTATCAATAAATTAATTAAATAAAATACCTACAATTATCTACAATTAAACCTAACACTACACTATCAATATATTAATTAAATACAATACCTACAATTAAATACAATGAAATAAACTAACTAAAGTACAAAAAATAAAAAAGAACTAAGTTACAAAAAATAAAAAAATATTTACAAACATTAGAAAAATATTACAACAATTTTAAACTAATTACACCTACTCTAAGCCCCCTAATAAAATAACAAAGACCCCCAAAATAAAAAAATGCCCTACCCTATTCTAAAATTAAAATAGAAAAGCTCTTTTACCTTACCAGCCCTGAAAAGGGCCCTTTGTGGGGCATGCCCCAAAGAATTCAGCTCTTTTGCCTGTAAAAAAAAACATACAATACCCCCCCCCCAACATTACAACCCACCACCCACACACCCACATACCCCTAATCTAACCCAAACCCCTAAACCTAACACTAAGCCCCTGAAGATCTTCCTACCTTGTCTTCACCTCGCCGGGTTCACCGATCCGTCCACCAAAGTCTTGATCCAAGCCTCCGAAGTCTTGATCCAAGCCCAAGCGGGGGGCTGAAGGCATCCATCCTCCGGCTGAAGTCTTGATCCAAGCGGGCAGAAGAGGACATCCGGACCGGCAAACATCTTCATCCAAGCTGCATCTTCTATGTTCTTCAATCCGATGACGACCGGCTGATCTTCAAGACCTCCAGCGCGGATCCATCCATCTTCACCGACGACTTCCCGACGAATGACGGTTCCTTTAAGGGACGTCATCCAAGATGTCGTCCCTCGAATTCCGATTGGCTGATAGGATTCTATCAGCCAATCGGAATTAAGGTAGGAAAATTCTGATTGGCTGATGGAATCAGCCAATCTGATTCAAGTTCAATCCGATTGGCTGATCCAATCAGCCAATCAGATTGAGATCACATTCTATTGGCTGTTTTTTTCTTTGTTATTTTATTAGGGGGCTTAGAGTAGGTGTAATTAGTTTAAAATTGTTGTAATATTTTTCTAATGTTTGTAAATATTTTTTTATTTTTTGTAAATTAGGTCTTTTTTATTTTTTGTAGTGTTAGGTTTAATTGTAACTTAGGTTAGGATTTATTTTACAGGTAATTTTGTAATTATTTTAACTAGGTAGCTATTAAATAGTTATTAACTATTTAATAGCTATTGTACCTGGTTAAAATAATTACAAAGTTACCTGTAAAATAAATATTAATCCTAAAATAGCTACAATATAATTATAATTTATATTGTAGCTATATTAGGGTTTATTTTACAGGTAAGTATTTAGCTTTAATTAGGATTAATTTATTTAATAAGAGTTAATTTATTTTGTTAGATAAAAATTATATTTATTGTTAGGGTTAGACTTAGCTTTAGGGGTTAATACATTTATTATAATAGCGGTGAGATCCGGTCGGCAGATTAGGGATTAATTATTGTAGGTAGGTGGAGGCGACGTTGGGGGCGGCAGATTAGGGGTTAATAAATATAATATAGGGGTCGGCGGTGTTAGGGGCAGCAGATTAGGGGTACATAGGTATAATGTAGGTTGCGGCGGTGTACGGAGCGGCAGATTAGGGGTTAAAAAAAATATGCAGGTGTCAGCGATAGCGGGGGCGGCAGATTAGGGGTTAATAAATATAATATAGGGGTTGGCGATGTTAGGGGCAGCAGATTAGGGGTACATAGGGATAACGTAGCTGGCGGTGGTGTATGGAGCGGCAGATTAGGGGTTAAAAATTTTTAATAGAGTGGCGGCGATGTGGGGGGGACCTCAGTTTAGGGGTACATAGGTAGTTTATGGGTGTTAGTGTACTTTAGAGCACAGTAGTTAAGAGCTTTATAAACCAGCGTTAGCCCAAAAAGCTCTTTTCTGCGGCTAGAGTCTTGTCGTTAGATTTCTAACGCTCACTTCAGCCAAGACTCTAAATACCGGCGTTAGGAAGATCCCATTGAAAAGATAGGATACGCAAATGGCGTAGGGGGATCTGCGGTATGGAAAAGTCACGGCTGCAAAGTGAGCGTTAGACCCTTTCCTGACTGACTCCAAATACCAGCGGGCAGTAAAAACCAGCGTTAGGAGCCTCTAACGCTGGTTTTGACGGCTACCGCCCAACTCTAAATCTAGGCCTTAGATACTTAGGGATCTTTTTACACAAAAATCCAGGAAAATGGTATGAACTTAATTTTTTCCCGGTACTACAGAAAATCCAATTAGATTTGAAGGTGTGGGAAGCATTCCCTTTATCAATATCTGCTAAGGTTAGTCTCATCAAGACAATTATCTTCCCGCGTCTCCTCTTCCCTTTTCAGAATCTCTCTCTAATATTGCCGAAAACTGATCTACAGAAACTCTATTCAAAATTTTCCCATTTTATTTGGCATGGTAAGAAAAAATCGCGAATCGCACTTGAAAAACTAATGCAAACACGCGAATGTGCCGGTCTAGCATTACCTAATATAACGTTTTATAATTTAGCTGCCTTGGGGAAAATCGCGCTAGATTGGCTGGCTAAAACAAATTGGCTTTTGTCATCGGAAATTGAAAGTTTTATGGTTTCCCCCTTGTCTCTCAAAGCATTATTGCATATTCAAATTCAAAGGATTCCTAGTAATATCATGAGTTTAATTTCAGTTAAAAACATAATTCTGGCTTGGCAGGGTTTGTGTATTTTAACTGGTGTAAATTATTCTTTTTCGGAGTATTTACCCATACTGGGCAACCCAGAGTTTTCTCCTGGTATTAATCAGAAGGTATATAGAAGCTTGGTATTAAGGATCTTACTGCAGTTTATCAACTGTTTAAAGATGAGAGGCAAACAATAACGTTTGACAATTTAAGGAGGAAATTTGACCTACCAAGAAACAACTTATATGCATATCTCCAAATTGATCATTTTATAAAATCTAAGAAGTGGAATGGCAGTGAGATGGTCGCATGGTCTGTGTTAAAATCTTGTATCAATATATCTAAAGTCAAAGTACCCTAAATCTCACTCTTATATAGTATTATGCTGGCCAAACAAAGTGATTCTCTCTTGGAAAATCTGAATGTAAAATGGGGACTAGTGACTCCAGAGGCTGATCAAGGAAAAATTAGAGACAGTTGTAAAAGGCTAGAATACAAATGAGCTGGAAAGAAGGTCATATGAAATTAATTAATAACTATTATTTCACACCGTTGAAACTATCTAAACTATTTCGGCGGCAAAATTTCTTTTGTCCACGTTGTCTTTATATTAATGCAGATATTTCACATATGTTTGTATTCTGTCCTAAGATTGATCAGTTCTGGAAAAAGGTTGCTTTTTGGTTTAATAACCTATATAAAACTAATTTGCAGTTAGATATAGATAGTATATTTTTTCTTGATCATATTAGTCCGGAGGTATACCTACAGAGAAAAAGTTTAAATGTAATCATTCTCCTTGTTAGACAACTTATCTTAAAGAATTGGAAAGCCAAAAAAATGCCGGGTTTCTCAGTATTTATTAAAGAGGTACAAATACAAATAATCTTTGAATCTTTCCATCTGAAAAAAGCAAGTGAATGGGAAGTCAGGAAATTCCTATTCAGATGGTTACCAATAATTAAGACATATTCGGTTGAAGTTCAAAAGTCTATCCTATATCCCTTTTTAAGTTCAGACAGTTATAGTGATCTAGTATTATCAGGTGATTTTCCGGCAGAATGGATTAGAAAATATAGAGATATATAATAAGCATAATATAAATTTACATAATAAATAAAGGTGCCGGACGCTAGACCAGGAGATTCTGAGTGTGTGTGGGGGGGGGGGGAGGAGGATAAGAGCAAACTTCGTTGTTTTTTCTTTTTTTTTTTTTTTTTCTTTCTCTCTTTATTTTGCTTTCTTTTCCTTATTTTACTATATATTATGTTTGTTGTATATAGTGATAATATAATTGGCTTGACCTGTGGACAGTAGGATTTACTGTATTTTTACTTTTTACCTCTTTTAGATAATAGTGGTTAGACGTGGCATAAGTGGTCATAGCTATGCATTATTGTATGTATTACTCTTCCTTGTCTTTTTTACCATGATGATGCCCTGCGTGGTGCTTGAATTGTTTTCATATGTTGAAATTTCTTTTTCCACACTGATGACCTGTATAAATAAATGATTAAAAAAAAAACAATTGCTGTTTCTGTGGAGTGATGGGGACAAAATCCAGATAGCAGTGGGTCATGGAGGGAGTTTAGTGTAAGGAAATGGGATAGACGTGCGTATACTAGATTTTCAAAAATCTTTGAGGCAAGAGGGAGTAGGGAAATAGGGTGGTAGTTGGATGGGGAGGTTGGATCGAGAGAAGGTTTTTTGAGAATAGCCTGTGACCAGTGCATGTTTTAGAGATGAGGGAAATATACCGGAGCTGAGGGAGAGGTTTAAAATGTGTGTGAGTATAGGGGTAAGGGTAGAAGAGAGGGAGGGGAGTAGCTGTGAGGTGAGGGGATAGGGTCGAGGGGACAGGTAGTGAGGTGAGAGCGCAGTATTAGTGCAGAAACTTCTTCCTCAGTAACAGGGGGGGAAAGAGCTAAATTAATGGTTGTGTGGGTTATGGTTGATTGCGAGCGTTTGAGGGGGTCAGAGAATGGAAGTATGTTGAGAGCTGATTTAGTTTCTGATGATAGTCGATTTTGTTATTGAAGTGGCTGGCAAAGTCTTGAGCTGACAGAGAAGTTGTATTAGGGGGTGGGGGTGGGCGGAGAAGAGTATTGAAAGTGGAGAAGAGACGTTTTGGGTTTGAAGAAAGAGTAGAGATAAGACTAGAGAAGTAATGTTGCTTATAGAATAGAGTAATGTTACTCATCCATAGAATAAAAATGTAGAACTCAATTGTAATGTTAAAATAGACATTACAGTCATTTTTCTTTGTAGACTCTAAAGGAGTGTTTATTAAAATAAATTAGTATTTATTTATGTATCTATTTATTTATTAAAGTTTGATGCTTGTAATCTGATTAAAACTGCTTTTTGTTTTTATGCTAGTCCAGGTCTACTAACAGAACTATGTCAGTACTAATTAGTCACTGAGTACAAACACGCATTTCCTGTTAGTTTTATGATCAGTTTTAACAGCATTTTTTAAATGTTCAGGTTCTGTTTTTTTTCATGTTTTAGAGGTTTTAGTTAAATGTCCCAATAAATACGCAAGAGAACATTAAACGGGATGTTGAATATTAAATACATGCTAAACTAAATAATATTAAATACATGCTAAACTAAATAATAATAAATACATGCTAAGCTAAATAATAATAAATACATGCTAAACTAAATAATAATAAATACATGCTAAACTAAATAATAATAAATACATGCTAAACTAAATAATAATAAATACATCTAAACTAAATAATACTGAATACATCTAAACTAAATAATAATAAATACATGCTAAACTAAATAATAATAAATACATCTAAACTAAATAATACTGAATACATCTAAACTAAATAATAATAAATGCATGCTAAACTAAATAATAATAAATACATGCTAAACTAAATAATAATAAATACATCTAAACTAAATAATAATAAATACATGCTAAACTAAATAATAATAAATATATGATGTATAACATAAGAACATTTTCATTCATATCCTTTTAAATACATTGGGGGGTAGTTATCAACGTATCTACTTTTTCTGCCTTCGCCGGCCCAATACGCCCGCCTAAGCTCGCTTCACATCGCCGCCGCGGACCTGCAAAAATTCGCCTAAGTTATCAAAAAAGCTGTCAAAAAGCCGTTCACCAAGTACGGGGCGATGAGCAGCGGATTGTGAGAGTTATCACTCATTCGATCTCGCTGCTCTTCGGCTTTTTTACAGCTTTCTTGCTAGCCTGTCACTAAGCACCCACACTAAACTACACTGTTCTACCCCCTATACCGACGCCCCCGGAGCCTCCCGCAACTAAATAAAGTTAGTAACCCCTAAACCGCCGCTCCTAGACCCCGCCGCAACTCTTATAAATGTATTAACCCCTAAACCGCCGCTCCTAGACCCCGCCGCAACTATAATATATGTATTAACCCCTAAACTGCCGCTCCCGGACACCGCCACAACCTACGTTATACCTAGTAACCCCTATCCTGCCCCCCCTATACCGTCGCCCTCTATAATAAAGTTATTAACCCCTATCCTGCTGATCCCGCACCTCGCCGCAACTAAATAAATAGTTTAACCCCTAAACCGCCGCTCCCTGATCCCGCCTCAACCTATATTAAATTTATTAACCCCTATCCTACCCCCCTACACCGTCGCCACCTATAATACATTTATTAACCCCTATCCTGCCCCCCACTACACCGCCGCCACTGTAATAAAATTATTAAACCCTAAACCTAAGTCTAACACTAACCCTAACACCCCCTAACTTAAATATTAATTAAATAAATCTAAATAATATTTCTATTATGAACTAAATTATTCCTATTTAAAACTAAATACTTACCTTTAAAATAAACCCTAATATAGCTACAATATAAATAATAATTATATTGTAGCTATGTTAGGATTTATTTTTATTTTACAGGTAACTTTCAATTTATTTTAACTAGGTACAATAGCTACTAAATAGTTATTAACTATTTAATAGCTTACCTAGCTAAAATAAAGAGAAATTAACCTGTAAAATAAAAACTAACCTAAGTTACAATTACACCTAACACTACACTATACTTAAATAAATTATTTCTATTTAAAACTAAATACTTATCTATAAAATAAACCCTAACGGCTAGATTTAGAGTTCTGCGGCCAAAGGGGTGCATTAGCTACGCGTGCTTTTTTTCCCCCGCACCTTTTAAATACCGCTGATATTTAGAGTTCACAGAATGGCTGCGTTAGGCTCCAAAAAAGGGAGTGTAGAGCATATTTACCGCCACTGCAACTCTAAATACCAGCGTTGCTTACGGACGCGGCCAGCTTCAAAAACGTGCTCGTACACGATTCCCCCATAGAAAACAATGGGGCAGTTTGAGCTGAAAAAAAACCTAACACCTGCAAAAAAGCAGCGTTCAGCTCCTAACGCAGTCCCATTGTTTCCTATGGGGAAACACTTCCTAAGTCTGCACCTAACACCCTAACATGAACCCCGAGTCTAAACACCCCTAACCTTACACTTATTAACCCCTAATCTGCCGCCCCCGCTATCGCTGACCCCTGCATATTATTATTAACCCCTAATCTGCCGCTCCGTACACCGCCGCAACCTACATTATACCTATGTACCCCTAATCTGCTGCCACTAACACCGCCGACCCCTATATTATATTTATTAACCCCTAATCTGCCGCCCCCGCTATCGCTGACAACTGCATATTATTATTAACCCCTAATCTGCCGCTCCGTACACCGCCGCAACCTACGTTATCCCTATGTACCCCTAATCTGCTGCCCCTAACACCGCCGACCCCTATATTATATTTATTAATCCCTAATCTGCCGCCCCCAACGTCGCCTCCACCTACCTACAATAATTAACCCCTAATCTGCCGACCGGATCTCACCGCTACTATAATAAATGTATTAACCCCACCCTAATATAGCTACAATATAAATTATAATTATATTGTAGCTATTTTAGGATTAATATTTATTTTACAGGTAACTTTGTAATTATTTTAACCAGGTACAATAGCTATTAAATAGTTAATAACTATTTAATAGCTACCTAGTTAAAATAATTACAAAATTACCTGTAAAATAAATCCTAACCAAGTTACAATTAAACCCAACACTACACTATCAATAAATTAATTAAATAAAATACCTACAATTATCTACAATTAAACCTAGCACTACACTATCAATAAATTAATTTAATAAAATACCTACAATTAAATACAATTAAATAAACTAACTAAAGTACAAAAAATAAAAAAGAACTAAGTTACAAAAAATAAAAAAATATTTACAAACATTATAAAAATATTACAACAATTTTAAACTAATTACACCTAATCTAAGCACCCTAATAAAATAACAAAGACCCCCAAAATAAAAAAATGCCCTATCCTATTCTAAAATTAAAATAGAAAAGCTCTTTTACCTTACCTGCCCTTAAAAGGGCCCTTTGCGGGGCATGCCCCAAAGAATTCAGCTCTTTTGCCTGTAAAAAAAACATACAATACCCCCCCCAACCCCCCTTAAATAAACCTAACACTAAGCCCCTGAAGATCTCCCTACCTTGTCTTCACCTCGCCGGGTTCACCGATCCGTCCACCGAAGTCT
This sequence comes from Bombina bombina, assembly GCF_027579735.1. Taxonomy (NCBI): domain Eukaryota; kingdom Metazoa; phylum Chordata; class Amphibia; order Anura; family Bombinatoridae; genus Bombina; species Bombina bombina. The sequence goes on along the minus strand of NC_069499.1, from coordinate 1,113,136,111 downwards.
TGATCCAAGCCTCCGAAGTCTTGATCCAATCCCAAGCGGGGGCTGAAAAGTGACGTCCATCCTCCGGCTGAAGTCTTGATCCAAGCGGGCAGAAGAGGACATCCGGACCGGCAAACATCTTCATCCAAGCCGCATCTTCTATGTTCTTCAATCCGATGACGACCGGCTGATCTTCAAGACCTCCAGCGCGGATCCATCCATCTTCACCGACGACTTCCCGACGAATGACGGTTCCTTTAAGGGACGTCATCCAAGATGGCGTCCCTCGAATTCCGATTGGCTGATAGGATTCTATCAGCCAATCGGAATTAAGGTAGGATCCAATCAGCCAATCAGATTGAGATCGCATTCTATTGGCTGTTCCGATCAGCCAATAGAATGCGAGCTCAATCTGATTGGCTGATCGGATCAGCCAATCGGATTGAACTTGAATCTGATTGGCTGATTCCATCAGCCAATCAGAATTTTCCTACCTTAATTCCGATTGGCTGATAGAATTCTATCAGCCAATCGGAATTCGAGGGACGCCATCTTGGATGACGTCCCTTAAAGGAACCGTCATTCGTCGGGAAGTCGTCAGTGAAGATGGATGTTCCGCGTCGGCGGGATGACCATGGATCCGGAAGAAAGAAGATTGAAGATGCCGCTTGATAGAAGACTTCAGCCTGATCATGGACCTCTTCAGCTCCCGCTTGGATGCAGACTTCAGCCCGATCATGGACCTCTTCAGCTCCGGCTTGGATGAAGACTTCAGTCAGATCATGGACATCTAAAGCCCCCCGCTTGGGCTTGGATAAAGACGTCGGAGCCAGGACGAATCGGTGAACCCGGCGTGGTGAAGATAAGGTAGGGAGATCTTCAGGGGCTTAGTGTTAGGTTTATTTAAGGGGGGTTTGGGTTAGATTAGGGGTATGTGGGTGGTGGGTTGTAATGTTGGGGGGGGGTATTGTATGTTTTTTTTTACAGGCAAAAGAGCTGAATTCTTTGGGGCATGCCCCGCAAATGGCCCTTTTAAGGGCTGGTAAGGTAAAAGAGCTTTTCTATTTCAATTTTAGAAGGTAGGGCATTTTTTTTATTTTGGGGATCTTTATTATTTTATTAGGGGGCTTAGAGTAGGTGTAATTTTAGTTTAAAATTGTTGTAATATTTTTCTAATGTTTGTAAATATTTTTTTATTTTTTGTAACTTAGTTCTTTTTTATTTTTTGTACTTTAGTTAGTTTATTTAATTGTATTTATTTGTAGGTATTGTATTTAATTAATTTATTGCTAGTGTAGTGTTAGGTTTAATTGTAACTTAGGTTAGGATTTATTTTACAGGTAATTTTGTAATTATTTTAACTAGGTAACTATTAAATAGTTATTAACTATTTAATAGCTATTGTACCTGGTTAAAATAATTACAAAGTTGCCTGTAAAATAAATATTAATCCTAAAATAGCTACAATATAATTATTATTTATATTGTAGCTATATTAGGGTTTATTTTACAGGTAAGTATTTAGCTTTAAATAGGAATAATTTATTTAATAAGAGTTAATTTATTTCGTTAGATAAAAATTATATTTAATTTAGGGGGGTGTTAGGGTTAGGGTTAGACTTAGCTTTAGGGGTTAAAAAATTTATTAGAGTAACGGTGAGCTCCGGTCGGCAGATTAGGGGTTAATGCTTGAAGTTAGGTGTTGGTGATCTTAGAGAGGGCAGATTAGGGGTTAATACTATTTATTATAGGGTTATTGAGGCTGGAGTGAGGCGGATTAGGGGTTAATACATTTATTATAGTAGCGGTGCGGTCCGGTCGGCAGATTAGGGGTTAATAAGTATAGGTAAGGTAGCGGCGACGTTGGGGGCGGCAGATTAGGGGTTAATAAATATTATGTAGGTGTCGGCGGTATTAGGGGCAGCAGATTAGGGGTACATAGGGATAACGTAGGTGGCGGTGGTGTGCGGGCGGCAGATTAGGGGTTACAAATTTTAATAGAGTGGCGGCAATGTGGGGGGGCCTCGATTTAGGGGTACATAGGTAGTTTATGGGTGTTAGTGTACTTTAGAGCACAGTAGTTAAGAGCTTTTTAAACCGGCGTTAGCCCAGAAAGCTCTTAACTACTGACTTTTTTCTGCGGCTGGATTTTTGTCGTTAGATTTCTAACGCTCACTTCAGCCAAGACTCTAAATACCGACGTTAGAAAGATCCCATTGAAAAGATAGGATACGCAAATGGCGTAGGGGGATCTGCGGTATGGAAAAGTCGCGGCTGGAAAGTGAGCGTTAGACCCTTTCCTGACTGACTCCAAATACCAGCGGGCTGTAAAAACCAGTGTTAGGAGCCTCTAACGCTGGTTTTGATGGCTACCGCCCAACTCTAAATCAAGGCCTCAGATAGCTGCAATGTAATTAATAATTACATTGTAGCTATTTTAGGATTTATATTTATTTTACAGGTAACTTTGTATTTATTTTAGCTAGTTAGAATAGTTATTAAATAGTTATTAACTATTTAATAACTACCTAGCTAAAAGAAATACAAAATTACCTCTAAAATAAATCCTAACCTAAGTTACAATTAAACCTAACACTACACTATCATTAAATTAATTAAATAAATTAACTACAAATAACTACAATTAAATACAATTATATAAACTAACTAAAGTACAAAAATAAAAAAAGCTAAGTTACAAAAAATAAAAAAAATAAGTTACAAACATTTTAAAAATATTACAACAATTTTAAGCTACTTACACCTAATCTAAGCCCCCTAATAAAATAACAAAGCCCCCCAAAGCCCTACCCTATTCTAAATTAAAAAAGTTCAAAGCTCTTTTACCTTACCAGCCCTTAAAAGGGCCTTTCATGGGGCATGCCCCAAAGCATTCAGCTCTTTTGCCTGTAAAAGAAAAATACAACCCTCCCCAACATTAAAACCCACCACCCACATACCCCTAATCTAACCCAAACCCCCCTTAAAATAACCTAACACTAATCCCCTGAAGATCATCCTACCTTGATCTGATCAGCCAATAGAATGCAAGCTCAATCTGATTGGCTGATTGGATCAGCCAATCGGATTGAACTTCAATCTGATTGGCTGATTCAATCAGCCAATCAGATTTTTCCTACCTTAATTCCGATTGCCTGATAGAATCCTATCAGCCAATTGGAATTGAAAGGACGCCATCTTGGATGACGTCCCTTAAAGAAGCCTTCATTCGTCGGTAGTCCGTCGGGAAAGAAGGATATTCCGCATCGGCGGGAAGAAGATTGAAGATTGAAGACCCCGCTTGGAAGATGACAGTGCCCGGATAGAAGACTTCTTCAGCGCCGCTTGGAAGATGACATCGCCCGGATGGAAGTCTTCTTCAGCGCCGACTGGAGGATCACTTCATCGGATGGAAGATTTCTTCAGCGCCCCTTGGAGGATAACTTCTGCCGCTCTGGATCTCCTTCGGTTCCATCGCTGCTTGGCTGAGTGACGACGACTCAAGGTAGGATGATCTTCAGGGGATTAGTGTTAGGTTATTTTAAGGGGGTTTGGGTTAGATTAGGGGTATGTGGGTGGTGGGTTTTAATGTTGGGGGGGGTTGTATTTTTCTTTTACAGGCAAAAGAGCAGTTTTCTTTGGGGCATGCCCCACAAAAGGCCCTTTTAAGGGCTGGTAAGGTAAAAGAGCTTTGAACTTTTTTAATGTAGAATAAGGTAGGGAATTTTTTTATTTTGGGGGGCTTTGTTATTTTATTAGGGGCTTAGATTAGGTGTAATTAGCTTAAAATTGTTGTAATATTTTTTAAATGTTTAAATGTAACCTATTTTTTTATTTTTTTGTAACTTAGCTTTTTTATTTTTTGTACTTTAGTTAGTTTATGTAATTGTATTTAATTGTAGTTATTTGTAGTTAATTTATTTAATTAATTTAATGATAGTGTAGTGTTAGGTTTAATTGTAACTTAGGTTACGATTTATTTTACAGGTAATTTTGTATTTCTTTTAGCTAGGTAGTTATTAAATAGTTAATAACTATTTAATAACTATTCTAACTAGCTAAAATAAATACAAAGTTACCTGTAAAATAAATATAATTCCTAAAATAGCTACAATGTAATTATTAATTACATTGTAGCTATCTTAGGGTTTATTTTACAGGTAAGTATTTAGTTTTAAATAGGAATAATTTATTTAAGTATAGTGTAGTGTTAAGTGTAATTGTAACTTATGTTAGTTTTTATTTTACAGGTAAATTTCTCTTTATTTTAGCTAGGTAGCTATTAAATAGTTAATAACTATTTAATAGCTATTGTACCTAGTTAAAATAAATTGAAAGTTACCTGTAAAATAAATATAAATCCTAACGGCTAGATTTAGAGTTTGGTCGGTAACGACCCGCGTATCTAACGCTGGCTTTTTTCTGGCCGCACCTTTAAAATAACTCTGGTATTGAGAGTCCACAGAATGGCTGCGTTAGGCTCCAAAAAAGGAGCGTAGAGCATATTTAACGCAACTTCAACTCTCGATACCAGAGTTGCTTACGGACGCGGCCAGCCTCAAAAACGTGCTCGTGCACAATTCCCCCATAGAAAACAATGGGGCTGTTTGAGCTGATAAAAAACCTAACACCTGCAAAAAAGCCGCGTTCAGCTCCTAACGCAACCCCATTGTTTCCTATGGGGAAACACTGCCTACGTCTGCACCTAACACTCTAACATGTACCCCGAGTCTAAACACCCCTAACCTTACACTTATTAACCCCTAATCTGCTGCCCCCGCTATCGCTGACCCCTGCATATTATTATTAACCCCTAATCTGCCGCTCCGTACACCCCCGCCACCTACATTATCCCTATGTAATTAGCTTAAAATTGTTGTAATATTTTTTAAATGTTTAAATGTAACCTATTTTTTTATTTTTTTGTAACTTAGCTTTTTTATTTTTTGTACTTTAGTTAGTTTATGTAATTGTATTTAATTGTAGTTATTTGTAGTTAATTTATTTAATTAATTTAATGATAGTGTAGTGTTAGGTTTAATTGTAACTTAGGTTACGATTTATTTTACAGGTAATTTTGTATTTCTTTTAGCTAGGTAGTTATTAAATAGTTAATAACTATTTAATAACTATTCTAACTAGCTAAAATAAATACAAAGTTACCTGTAAAATAAATATAATTCCTAAAATAGCTACAATGTAATTATTAATTACATTGTAGCTATCTTAGGGTTTATTTTACAGGTAAGTATTTAGTTTTAAATAGGAATAATTTATTTAAGTATAGTGTAGTGTTAAGTGTAATTGTAACTTATGTTAGTTTTTATTTTACAGGTAAATTTCTCTTTATTTTAGCTAGGTAGCTATTAAATAGTTAATAACTATTTAATAGCTATTGTACCTAGTTAAAATAAATTGAAAGTTACCTGTAAAATAAATATAAATCCTAACGGCTAGATTTAGAGTTTGGTCGGTAACGACCCGCGTATCTAACGCTGGCTTTTTTCTGGCCGCACCTTTAAAATAACTCTGGTATTGAGAGTCCACAGAATGGCTGCGTTAGGCTCCAAAAAAGGAGCGTAGAGCATATTTAACGCAACTTCAACTCTCGATACCAGAGTTGCTTACGGACGCGGCCAGCCTCAAAAACGTGCTCGTGCACAATTCCCCCATAGAAAACAATGGGGCTGTTTGAGCTGATAAAAAACCTAACACCTGCAAAAAAGCCGCGTTCAGCTCCTAACGCAGCCCCATTGTTTCCTATGGGGAAACACTGCCTACGTCTGCACCTAACACTCTAACATGTACCCCGAGTCTAAACACCCCTAACCTTACACTTATTAACCCCTAATCTGCTGCCCCCGCTATCGCTGACCCCTGCATATTATTATTAACCCCTAATCTGCCGCTCCGTACACCCCCGCCACCTACATTATCCCTATGTACCCCTAATCTGCTGTCCCTAACACCGCCGACCCCTATATTATATTTATTAACCCCTAATCTGCCCCCCACAACGTCACCTGCACCTGCCTACACTTATTAACCCCTAATCTGCCGAGCGGATCGCACCGCTATTATTATAAAGTTATTAACCCCTAATCCGCCTCACTAACCCTATAATAAATAGTATTAACCCCTAATCTGCCCTCCATAACATCGCCGACACCTAACTTCAAACATTAACCCCTAATCTGCCGACTGGAGCTCACCGCTATTCTAATAAATTTATTAACCCCTAAAGCTAAGTCTAACCCTAACACTAACACCCCCCTAAGTTAAATATAATTTACATCTAACGAAATTAATTAACTCTTATTAAATAAATTATTCCTATTTAAAGCTAAATACTTACCTGTAAAATAAACCCTAATATAGCTACAATATAAATTATATTTATATTATAGCTATTTTAGGATTTATATTTATTTTACAAGTAACTTTGTATTTATTTTAACCAGGTACAATAGCTAAAATAGTTAAAATAATTACAAAATTACCTGTAAAATAAATCCTAACCTAAGTTACAATTAAACCTAACACTACACTATCAATAAATTAATTAAATAAAATACCTTCAATTACCTACAATAAAACCTAACACTACACTATCAATACATTAATTAAATACAATATCTACAAATAAATACAATGAAATAAACTAACTAAAGTACAAAAAATAAAAAAGAACTAAGTTACAAAAAATAAAAAAATATTTTCAAACATCAGAAAAATATTACAACAATTTTAAACTAATTACACCTACTCTAAGCCCCCTAATAAAATAACAAAGACCCCCAAAATAAAAAAAATGCCCTAAATTACTAAAGTTCAAAGCTCTTTTACCTTACCAGCCCTGAACAGGGCCCTTTGCGGGGCATGCCCCAAATAATTCAGCTCTTTTGCCTGTAAAAAAAACACATACAATATCCCCCCCCAACATTACAACCCACCACCCACATACCCCTAATCTAACCCAAACCCCCCTTAAATAAACCTAACACTAAGCCCCTGAAGATCTTCCTACCTTATCTTCACCATACCAGGTTCACCGATCAATCCAGAAGAGCTCCTCCGATGTCCTGATCCAAGCCCAAGCGGGGGGCTGAAGAGGTCCATGATCCGGCTGAAGTCATCATCCAAGCGGGAGCTGAAGAGGTCCATGACCCGGCTGAAGTCTTCATCCAAGCGGGAGCTGAAGAGGTCCATGATCCAGCTGAAGTCTTCTATCAACGGCATCTTCAATCTTCTTTCTTCAGGAGCCATCATCTTCCATCCGACGCGGAACATCCTCTTCTCCCGACGCCTACTCACCGAATGACGGTTCCTTTAAATGACGTCATCCAAGATGGCGTCTCTCGAATTCCGATTGGCTGATAGGATTCTATCAGCCAATCGGAATTAAGGTAGGAATATTCTGATTGGCTGATGGAATCAGCCAATCAGAATCAAGTTCAATCCGATTGGCTGATCCGATCAGCCAATCGGATTGAACTTGATTCTGATTGGCTGATTCCATTGGCTGATTCCATTAAAAAAAATTAATCGAGTGGCGGCGATGTGGGGGGACTTCGGTTTAGGGGTGCATAGGTAGTTTATGGGTGTTAGTGTACTTTAGAGCACAGTAGTTAAGAGCTTTATAAACCGGCGTTAGCCCAGAAAGCTCTTAACTACTGACTTTTTTCTGTGGCTGGAATTTTGTCGTTAGATTTCTAACGCTCACTTCAGCCACGACTCTAAATACCGGAGTTAGAAATATCCCATTGAAAAGATAGGATACGCAATTGACGTAAGGGGATCTGCGGTATGGAAAAGTCGCGGCTGAAAAGTGAGCGTTAGACCCTTTTTTGACTGACTCCAAATACCGGCGGTAGCCTAAAACCAGCGTTAGGAGCCTCTAACGCTGGTTTTCACGGCTACCGCCAAACTCCAAATCTAGGCCTAAGATAGCTACTATATAATTATTATTTATATTGTAGCTATATTAGGGTTTATTTTAAAGGTAAGTATTTAGTTTTAAATAGGATTAATTTAGTTAATAATAGAAATATTATTTAGATTTATTTAATTAATATTTAAGTTAAGGGGGTGTTAGGGTTAGTGTTAGACTTAGGTTTAGGGGTTAATAAATTTATTACAGTGGCGGCTGTGTAGTGGGGGGCAGGATAGGGGTTAATAAATGTATTATAGGTGGGATGGTGTAGGGGGGGCAGATTAGGGGTTAATAAATTTAATATAGGTTGCGACAGAGTCCGGGAGCGGCGGTTTAGGGGTTAAACTATTTATTTAGTTGCGGCAAGGTGCGGGATCAGCAGGATAGGGGTTAATAACTTTATTATAGAGGGCGGCGGTATGGGGGGGCAGGATAGGGGTTAATAGGTATCATGTAGGTTGCGGCGGTGTCCGGGAGCGGCGGTTTAGGGGTTAATACATTTATTATAGTTGCGGCGGGGTCAGGGAGCGGCGGTTTAGGGGTTAATATGTATAGAGCAGCTTGCGGTGGGCTCCGTGAGCGGTGGTTTAGGGGGTAATAACTTTATTTAGTTGCGGCGGTGTAGGGGGGGACAGCTTAGGGGTGTTTAGACTCGGGGTACATGTTAGCGTGTTAGGTGTAGACAGCTCCCATAGAAATCAATGGGATGTCTGGCAGCAGCGAACTTGTACTTTCGCTATGGTCAGACTCCCATTGATTCCTATGGGATCTGCCGCCTCCAGGGCGGCGGATTGAAAACCAAGTACGCTGGGCCGGAAAAGTGCCGAGCGTACCTGCTAGTTTTTTGATAACTAGCAAAAGTAGTCAGATTGTGCCGCACTTGTGTGCGGAACATCTGGAGTGACGTAAGAATCGTTCTGTGTCGGACTGAGTCCGGCGGATCGAAGCTTACGTCACAAAATTCTACTTTTGCCGGTCTCTAGCCTTTGATAACTAAGGCGAATCAGCCTCGCCACAAATACGCTGCGGAATTCCAGCATATTTGAGGTTGACGGCTTGATAACTAGGCCCCTATGTGTAAAGCTCTAGTTTCTATTAAGGGCTGTATTTATCATCTACGGGTGGGCAAGGGCATACATAATCGCCCTTCAGTCCGACCTCTCCTCTGGTGGTCAGCAATCCGCTGCTCACATTTAAAATTGCACACGAGCGCCCCTTTGTGCTCGTGTGCAACTCTGCCCCCTGCCGGTGCATAGCCAAACATAGGTGGGCAGGAGCTGTCAATCTCCCCAGTTGGATATATATCTGCATATGTCTATACCTATATATAATCATAAAAAAGATAGCTGATTGCAGGGGAATGACAAATCAGTCCTCATTCGATAGGTAGCCTAATAGATGAGTTTACATATATGTTCTACATTAGTTCTCAGTGTAGTATACCATATACAGTGATCACGCTTATAATAAGCTGCACCGTCATTACAGATTTAGTTGTTAGCTGAATAATTCAAAGTAAATGGTTCATATGGCACAAGTAACAGATAAACAAAAAGGTAGATCCAGCACACAAAGTCCAATATATGCAAGCCTCTGGAGGGTTACTGTTGAGACCCAAATCAACTTCTCAAACACAAACAAGTCCAGAGAAGGCAGCATATATCAAGAATAATTTATTATAATAATAATTTATTCAAGCAAAAGTGTCAACAGACAAAGCAACGTTTCAGGAGATGTTCTCTTAATCATGCCTTCTTCCGAAACGTCTGTTGACACTTTTACTTAAATAAATTATTCTTGATTAATGCTGCCTTCTCTGTACTTGTTTGTGTTTGACAAGCAACAGATATACAGACAGAGGTACTTACAAATATCTGTGCATAGCATTGGAATTTCATATACATCATATTCTGTACCTTATGTCCGACTTCATAGTTTGCTGTCCTCATCGTTACTTGCCGACCATCGCTGTATCACTGCCAATGTGTTTGACTATGTTGATGGCATTCCTTTTCCTTACACGCCTGTTATTGCTACTCCACTGTCAGTCCGTCCATTGACATAATCACTGTGCGCAGAGGCACGTGAGCTCGGGGTCACAACTTGAGACCGATGGAAACACTGGTCAATATTCCTCAATGCCGGATGTCGTCAAGGCAGATATCCACATCAAAAATAAAGGTAGACTGGCAGAGGACAAGTTAAAAGAGGTAGACTATTTAAAATTCGGTGTCAGACGAATTTTAACTTGTTTACCTCCGCTAACATTTTTAAATTGGGAAACAAAGTAATCTTTTAAATTTTCCTCTGCCGGCCTACCTTTTCTTATGATGTGTATATATAATCACGTATATATAGGTTTATTATTATTATTATTATTATCAGTTACTTGTAGAGCGCCAACAGATTCCGCAGCGCTATAAACATACGCATGATATGCAGGTAACATTTATAGGGATCAAGTGGGTAGAGGGCCCTGCCGAGAGTTGCACTGCATGAATATATTTAAGTATCCCCTTTCAGCTTCAATTAGTGGCTTTCTAACTACCAAACACAATGGCAAGAGATGGTGTGTAAAAATAATTTCAGTGAGAAACCCAAAGTTTGTGAAAAAGTTAATTTTGTTTAAGAATATGTTCTCATTTGGAATACATCTGATTGATAAATGGTGGCATGAAATATACCAAAATGTGCCTAGATCAATATTTTTGGTTGTCTACTTTAAAAAAAATAATTTATATATATATATATATATATATATATATAATTACTATCTCAGCACGCAATTCGATCACTTCAAGACTAGCGGTCTCAGTCACGATTAAAGTGAAAACCTATTAAGAACTTCCCTCTATTGCAAACCCACGGATAGAAATTCACTGCTACACGCGATCAGTAACCATCCGACATCTTTACTGAAAGCAATCCCTAAAACACAGATAATCCGTGTAGCCAAAAATAACAGTAAACAACCAATGAGACAGTCTCAACTGTCTGAAATGGCTTGCAAATTTGTACAGCAAGGTTATAATCCAAGGCTTATTGACCAAAGTAAAAAAATGGTTGAAGGCTCCGAACTCACGGCTGCTGACAAAGTTAGGGACAGTACACCACGCCTGACCTTTACTACTATATATTGTCCTGCCACCAGTAATTTGGGCAAGAGCCTTAACCAGCATTGGAACATCATTAAAAGTGATCCATCTCTTCCATTTAATAAATGGCAACATCCCAGAGTGGGTTATAAAAGGAACAAGAATCTAAAGGACACTTTAATGATCATGGACCCTTCCCATTGCTACAAGAAAGCTAATTGGCTCCAACGTAATAAAAAACAGGGTTGCTTTAGGTGTGCAGGGTGCACCACCTGCAAAGCTATGGTACCTGGCCTTACTTTTGGACATCCACATACCAATAAGAGATTCTCTATTCGGCACTTTATCACCTGTACCACCACTCATGTGGTCTATCTGCTGAATTGTAGTTGTGGTAGGTTTTATGTTGGTAAGACCTCATATGATGCCCGGATACGTTTTGCCAATCATAGATCGGCCATGAGGACTGCCTTAAAGAACAAGAAGAGTGAGCAGCCAGTGGGGAGGCAATTTTTGGAGGCCGGCCACACAGTGAATGATCTTCGGTTTGTCCTGATAGACCACATGCCCCCTCTGAAACGTGGGGGTGATAGGAACAAGATACTCCTGCAAACAGAAGCGAGGTGGATCTATCGCCTGAACACTGTGCAACCTAATGGACTCAATATTGTCCTAGACTGGCACTGTTTTTTATAACCATGAGACTGTTTAGTCATTGACAATGAGGGTCCACGTACTTTTTCTAATCTAATGAGAGTCCTAGATCATTGTAATAACTGTTTGTGCAGTATGTTCTTTTTTCGCCTGTTTTGGGGGTAACTCTCCTAACTTTCTTATTTTGGGGTACAGTGCAGTAAACATTTTTCCCCTACACTCTCTTGGGAACAAGATATTTACATTTGCCTCTATTAGTTTAATTGTGTTATATTGCCCATGTATAATACGCATTTATGTAATAATGGTGATGTATAATTTCAGGGCTAGTAAGTGGTTCATCTAATTCCACTGTGATGCGCTTATTGGATATGATGCCTTTAACATATGTTTTCTTTTTCTCTCTTGTGCAGCGGCTGTGTTTTGCTGTGACCACGCATCGTTGGTTAATTCCGCCCACTTGATTCCTGTTGCTGATTGGGTCTTCCCCTACTATTGTGAGTACTGAGTACTGATGCTGGCTGCTGATTGGGTCTATCATGCATGTGCCCCTGCAGGAAGTATTTGGACAATGCTTTCGGATTATGCTGTAATGGTTCCGTAGGTAATAACGGCTCCATGGAGCCTCATCTATGTATAATGTGCCTTGATCTGTTTTTGCCCACATTGTTCTGTGTAATTTATGAAACTTGACATATAGTTATTATGTTGCGGTCTAAGCAAGATACGCCTGTTAATGTGCATTTCATTTTTTGTCTGCTCCCTCATTTAGATCATATTGCTCTGGTTATGCGATACATGTTACATATGATTAAATCACTTGCACTTATTATTAAGCTCAGACAGATTTGTTCATTCGTTTCTTTATATTAAGGTATACATTGTATTTGTTTACTATGTGATTGGGTGGTCACTATGACTACCATTTGGCGTTTTTCTGGTCTTAATTGTGTGTGGGGGGGTTTTGAATGTTTGCTATATATTGTTTGCATTATGTATACACTGTGTCTGAGGAAGGGGATATTTTGTCCCCAAAACGTCACTACTTTCACAGTAAAGGATTTTTTCAAGGAAAGACCAGAGAGTGCAAGTTTTGTGTTCAGCTGTATATATATATATATATATATATATATATATATATATATACACAGGGAGTGCAGAATTATTAGGCAAATGAGTATTTTGACCACATCATCCTCTTTATGCATGTTGTCTTACTCCAAGCTGTATAGGCTCGAAAGCCTACTACCAATTAAGCATATTAGGTGATGTGCATCTCTGTAATGAGAAGGGGTGTGGTCTAATGACATCAACACCCTATATCAGGTGTGCATAATTATTAGGCAACTTCCTTTCCTTTGGCAAAATGGGTCAAAAGAAGGACTTGACAGGCTCAGAAAAGTAAAAAATAGTGAGATATCTTGCAGAGGGATGCAGCACTCTTAAAATTGCAAAGCTTCTGAAGCGTGATCATCGAACAATCAAGCGTTTCATTCAAAATAGTCATCAGGGTCGCAAGAAGAGTGTGGAAAAACCAAGGCACAAAATAACTGCCCATGAACTGAGAAAAGTCAAGCGTGCAGCTGCCAAGATGCCACTTGCCACCAGTTTGGCCATATTTCAGAGCTGCAACATCACTGGAGTGCCCAAAAGCACAAGGTGTGCAAT